>NC_134708.1:40000-357656 GCF_043290135.1 Rhipicephalus microplus
ACCTAACCAAACCTAACCTAACCTAACCCAACCCAACCTAACCTAACCTAACCTAACCGAACCCAACCCAACCCAACCCAACCTAACCTAACCCAACCCATCCAACCCAACCTAACCTAACCCAACCCAACCCAACCCAACTTAACCTAACCCAACCCAACCCAACCTAACCTAACCTAACCTAACCCAACCCAACCCAACCCAACCCAACCTAACCCAACCTAACCTAACCTAACCTAACCTAACCCAACCCAACCCAACCCAACCCAACCTAACCTAACCTAACCTAACCCAACCCAACCCAACCCAACCCAACCTAACCTAACCTAACCTAACCCAACCCAACCTAACCCAACCTTACCCAACCTAACCTAACCTAACCTAACCTAACCCAACCCAACCTAACCTAACCTAACCTAACCCAACCCAACCCAACCCAACCTAACCTAACCTAACCTAACCCAACCCAACCCAACCCAACCTAACCTAACCTAACCTAA
Source organism: Rhipicephalus microplus (assembly GCF_043290135.1). NCBI lineage: Eukaryota > Metazoa > Arthropoda > Arachnida > Ixodida > Ixodidae > Rhipicephalus > Rhipicephalus microplus. Next base: position 40,501 of record NC_134708.1, read on the forward strand.
CCCAACCCAACCCAACCCAACCTAACCCAACCCAACCCAACCCAACCTAACCTAACCTAACCCAACCTAACCCAACCCAACCTAACCCAACCTAACCTAACCTAACCTAACCCAACCCAACCCAACCCAACCACACCTAACTTAACCTAACCTAACCTAACCCAACCCAACCCAACCCAACCCAACCTAACCTAACCTAACCCAACCCAACCCAACCTAACCTAACCTAACCCAACCCAACCTAACCTAACCTAACCTAACCCAACCCAACCCAACCTAACCTAACCTAACCTAACCTAACCCAACCTAACCTAACCTAACCTAACCTAACCCAACCTAACCCAACCTAACCTAACCTAACCCAACCTAACCTAACCTAACCTAACCCAACCTAACCCAACCTAACCCAACCTAGCCTAACCTAACCCAACCTAACCTAACCCAACCTAACCTAACCTAACCTAACCCAACCTAACCCAACCTAACCTAACCTAACCTAACCTAACCCAACCTAACCTAACCTAACCTAACCCATCCTAACCCAACCTAACCTAACCTAACCTAACCTAACCCAACCCAACCCAACCCAACCCAACCTAACCTAACCTAACCAAACCTAACCCAACCTAACCCAACCTAACCTAACCCAACCTGACCCAACCTAACCCAACCTAACCTAACCTAACCTGACCTAACCTAACCCAACCCAACCCAACCCAACCTAACCTAACCTAACCCAACCTAACCCAACCTAACCCAACCTAACCTAACCTAACCAAACCTAACCTAACCTAACCCAACCCAACCCAACCTAACCTAACCTAACCTAACCGAACCCAACCCAACCCAACCCAACCCAACCTAACCTAACCCAACCCAACCCAACCCAACCCAACCTAACCTAACCTAACCTAACCTAACATAACCCAATCCAACCCAACCTAACCTAACCTAACCCAATCCAACCCAACCCAACCCAACCCAACCTAGCCTAACCTAACCTAACCTAACCTAACCCAACCCAACCTAACCTAACCTAACCCAACCCAACCCAACCCAACCCAACCTAACCCAACCTAACCTAACCTAACCTAACCTAACCCAACCTAACCCAACCTAACCTAACCCAACCTAACCTAACCTAACCTAACCCAACCTAACCCAACCTAACCTAACCTAACCTAACCCAACCTAACCTAGCCTAACCTAACCTAACCCAACCTAACCCAACCTAACCTAACCCAACCTAACCTAACCCAACCTAACCTAACCTATCCTAACCCAACCTAACCTAACTTAACCCAACCCAACCCAACCCTAACCTAACCCAACCTAACCTAACCTAACCTAACCTAACCCAACCTAACCCAACCTAACCTAACCCAACCTAACCTAACCCAACCTAACCCAACCTAACCTAACCTAACCTAACCTAACCCAACCTAACCTAACCTAACCTAACCTAACCCAACCTAACCCAACCTAACCTAACCCAACCTAACCTAACCCAACCTAACCTAACCTATCCTAACCCAACCTAACCCAACCTAACCTAACCTATCCTAACCCAACCTAACCTAACCTAACCTAACCTAACCCAACCTAACCCAACCTAACCTAACCTAACCTAACCCAACCTAACCCAACCTAACCTAACCTAACCTAACCTAACCCAACCCAACCCAACCCAACCTAACCCAACCTAACCTAACCTAACCTAACCCAACCTAACCCAACCTAACCTAACCTAACCTAACCTAACCCAACCCAACCCAACCCAACCTAACCTAACCTAACCCAACCTAACTGTGATGTGTGGTGCGCGTTCAAAGTGCGCGCCTTCGAAAAGTGCGCGTCACGGAAAAAAAAAAAACAAAAGGAGAAATACCAGAGTGCACGTGCGGGGCTGCTTAAACAAGAATGACGACGTTAAAGAGCGTCGAGCACGAGGATGCGTGGCAGGACGTGAAGTAAACAAAAGGTAAAACATCCAATGGGCAGCGAACACGGAGATTTCAAGGCCCAATGGCTTGACACCACGAAACACATCTGTAAACACCCAACAAGAACGTTCAAAGTCAGTAACTAAACCTAACGTTCGAAAGGGGCTGAGTGATGGGAGTAGCGCAAGATATCTGTTCGGTCTCACCCACACGCTGAATTCCGCCGACGATGAGCAAACCGGAACGCGGTGATTCCGGCTTCAGGACGCGGGCAGGACGGGGATGAAGGAACGCTGGCTGCTGACGACACGTCGAGAAACCAGGCCGGAACGTGGTGGCTCTGGCTTTAGGAGTGTGGACCCGTCTGTGACGAGAGAACGCTGGCTGGTGGTGACGCGTCAGAGATCCAGGGTCGACCTAGTCAAGCAGCTGGGCGCACAGCTCGGGCCCGGAGCCCGACGGCTGTAGCTCGCCTGCCGGAACCAAAGTCCGCAGGCCCTGGAAAGGAGTTCAGGACCGGATGGCCACGGTCCTTTGGAGCGGGAACACGACGGCAGGAGGCCCCGGCCGGTTGAAGACCTGCAGGCTCGGGTCCTACGCCCGACGGCCCATCTTCAGCGCCCGGTCTGGTGACGACCTTCCGCTTGCCCCGTCTTCTTCGAACTCCCCTTGCTCTGGTCTGCTCAGGCTCCTGCTTCAGCTCTGGCCCACTTGTCTCGTTCTCATTGGAGATACTGCTGTCTCGTGGTGTCAGAAGTGGGATTCGTGGTGTCAAGCCATTGGGCCTTGAAATCTCCGTGTTCGCTGCCCATTGGATGTTTTACCTTTTGTTTACTTCACGTCCTGCCACGCATCCTCGTGCTCGACGCTCTTTAACGTCGTCATTCTTGTTTAAGCAGCCCCGCACGTGCACTCTGGTATTTCTCCTTTTGTTTTTTTTTTTTTTCCGTGACGCGCACTTTTCGAAGGCGCGCACTTTGAACGCGCACCACACATCACATACGCCCCCCTTTCATTCAAGTTTTTTTTTTAGAAAAAAAAAACTGCCGATGAGTGCGCGTTCTGCACTACGTCACAATTACACCACATATTCGCACCACGCAGTTCAACACATCACACCGATGGCACCACACTGCTTCTTCGTTGACATGTCTCACGTCGAAACACCGAGTCCACAGAACGTAACATTCAACCAACAACAATAAGAAAAGTTTTTTTTTTTTTTTCGAGAAGAAAAAAAAAACTGCCGTTGAGTACACGTTTCGCACTGCACCACAATTTACCCACATATGTCCGCCACACAGTTCACTGCATTGCCCAAAGGTCCACATTCACTAACCTCAAAATACGCAAGAAGTGAGAAAAAGTATGGACACATCTAGCGGATTGTGAAAATCCCCAAATTAGTAGTACACCACCCCTTTTTTTTTATCATATATACCCTATCATCTCAAAAACTATACATCATGTTAATGTTACATTGCATGTAACTTCTTCAAATATTTACAAGCAACACCCTTCCATGGTCCGCAAGCAAGATCCAAAAAAAAAACCAGCGGGAAATCGAATTTGACGCTTAAGTTATAGCGTCCCGTACAAGACGTTTAACTGCTCTAACCATTTGACAAGAGTAAGGAATCGGAAGCCAGTGGAAGAATTCTCGACCGTAAGCTCGTATGAACCTAAAGCTGTGTATCACCAGGTTCCCAACCTCGAAATCACAAGCATACACGCTGGAATGTCTGTATGCCAGTCGGAGGCGTTGCCTCCAGGCGCACCAGTACAACCACGCCTGAATCATTTCATCCTTCCCACGAACGCCTTGCTTGAGCTCGTAAGCCGCTAATCGTTGAGACATCTTAACAGAAGCGACCTCTTCAACCGAAGATGCCAAAGAGCACCAGTCGGCGTCCTTCCTCGTACAATAACCTGCTGGACCATTACTGCCTTCTGGTTCACTTTCCATCCCTTCAGCTTTCTGTATTGCTTGTTCATCAATACTTTCAACCCTTCTGCCTGGGTCATCGTGATTACCCTCATTGTCACATATAGCTGACCTACATTGCAACTCTACTCTCTGTTCTTCAACAAGTGCTTTTGCATTTTGCTCCAATATTCTTCTAAAAGCATCATCTACAATTTCCCGAGAACACAAGCCATCTCTCTGTATGGGCAAGTTATAATCATGGTGAAAAACCATGTCCGTAGCGTCTGTTGCTATCTCCAGTGGCCCAAAACAATAGGTAGCTGCTACATCAGAGCTTTCATTATGGCATTCGCCGGCATTACCTAGGAGACCTTTTATTGCTCCTTCAGCGGAGCTATTCAGAGGCAATCCTACCTCTGAATAAAGTGCGCTTGACCTCTCACAGGTTTCAAAATACCCTTTACTCTGAATGGAACGTTCTTGTTCCATGCTCACGAAGCATTCCTGCGCTTCAATAAGCTTATCGAGTCTCCTAGTCTTTTGACTGTTTACCTCCCTGTCATACTCTTTCAGAGTTTCTTTCTCTAGCGAAAGGTCATGACGAGGTACAGGGTCAGTCTCACGTAAATTCAAATCGCTCCCGATGTAACTGCTTTCAGAGCACACCTCATCCACTGGTTGACTACTCTGGCTCTCAGACCACGTATATTCAGCGTTTTCCCTCTCAAGCCACTACTGCAAATCCTCATATTCTAGTTCCAACAGTCTCTTCTTTTCGCGCATCTCTATCTCGAGCAGCCTTTTCTTTTCACGCATTTCTAGCTCAAGCTGCTCCTTCTTAGCGCGTGTCTCTCGCTCGAGCTTCTCTCTCCTAGCCCGTGTTTCTCGCTCGAACTCCTCTCTCTTAGCGTGTGTTTGCAATGCAATCTGCTGCTTTTTAGCGTCACATATCGCAGCCCGTTCCTCACGCTCCCTCTCCATCCGCTCCTCGTACCATACTCTAAACTCCGCTCCCGTCAGTCCCATTTTATCCGCCAACTCAATTAACTCCCACGTGTTCGTCATCGTGCTAACCGCGTCAAAAAAAAATCTACTGGAAAAACAAACGACTTTGTCCTGTCGCGGACGCCAATTTGTAATGCGGGTTCTTTGTTGCTGATTTGTTTTTCTCCCGGGCTGAGCCTCAGAGAGTTTTGTTAATAAGGACAAAGCCGTTCGGTTTCCAAGAAACACACAAAAAGTTTAATTGAAAAGAAAAAAGGCAAAGATTCCTCACAAAACAAAACACTTAATAAACAGTTGACTGGACATGACGAAACACATCTGTAAACACCCAACAAGAACGTTCAAAGTCAGTAACTAAACCTAACGTTCGAAAGGGGCTGAGTGATGGGAGTAGCGCAAGATATCTGTTCGGTCTCACCCACACGCTGAATTCCGCCGACGATGAGCAAACCGGAACGCGGTGATTCCGGCTTCAGGACGCGGGCAGGACGGGGATGAAGGAACGCTGGCTGCTGACGACACGTCGAGAAACCAGGCCGGAACGTGGTGGCTCTGGCTTTAGGAGTGTGGACCCGTCTGTGACGAGAGAACGCTGGCTGGTGGTGACGCGTCAGAGATCCAGGGTCGACCTAGTCAAGCAGCTGGGCGCACAGCTCGGGCCCGGAGCCCGACGGCTGTAGCTCGCCTGCCGGAACCAAAGTCCGCAGGCCCTGGAAAGGAGTTCAGGACCGGATGGCCACGGTCCTTTGGAGCGGGAACACGACGGCAGGAGGCCCCGGCCGGTTGAAGACCTGCAGGCTCGGGTCCTACGCCCGACGGCCCATCTTCAGCGCCCGGTCTGGTGACGACCTTCCGCTTGCCCCGTCTTCTTCGAACTCCCCTTGCTCTGGTCTGCTCAGGCTCCTGCTTCAGCTCTGGCCCACTTGTCTCGTTCTCATTGGAGATACTGCTGTCTCGTGGTGTCAAGCCATTGGGCCTTGAAATCTCCGTGTTCGCTGCCCATTGGATGTTTTACCTTTTGTTTACTTCACGTCCTGCCACGCATCCTCGTGCTCGACGCTCTTTAACGTCGTCATTCTTGTTTAAGCAGCCCCGCACATGCACTCTGGTATTTCTCCTTTTGTTTTTTTTTTTTTCCGTGACGCGCACTTTTCGAAGGCGCGCACTTTGAACGCGCACCACACATCACACTAACCCATCCTAACCTAACCTAACCTAACCCAACCCAACCCAACCCAACCCAACCTAACCTAACCTAACCCAACCCAACCCAACCCAACCTAACCTAACCTAACCCAACCTAACCCAACCTAACCCAACCTAACCCAACCTAACCCAACCTAACCTAACCTAACCTAACCCAACCTAACCCAACCTAACCTAACCTACCCTAACCTAACCCAACCTAACCTAACCTAACCTAACCTAACCCAACCTAACCCAACCTAGCCTAACCTAACCCAACCTAACCTAACCCAACCTAACCTAACCTAACCCAACCTAACCTAACCTAACCTAACCCAACCTAGCCTAACCTAACCCAACCTAACCTAACCCAACCTAACCTAACCTAACCTAACCCATCCTAACCTAACCCAACCTAACCTAACCTAACCTAACCTAACCCAACCCAACCCAACCCAACCTAACCTAACCAAACCTAACCCAACCTAACCCAACCTAACCTAACCCAACCTAACCTAACCCAACCTGACCCAACCTAACCCAACCTAACCTAACCTAACCTGACCTAACCTAACCCAACCCAATCCAATCCAACCCAACCTAACCTAACCTAACCTAACCCAACCTAACCTAACCTAACCAAACCTAACCTAACCTAACCCAACCCAACCCAACCTAACCTAACCTAACCTAACCGAACCCAACCCAACCCAACCCAACCCAACCTAACCTAACCCAACCCAACCCAACCCAACCTAACCTAACCTAACCTAACCTAACATAACCCAACACAACCCAACCTAACCTAACCTAACCTAACCTAACCCAACCCAACCCAACCCAACCTAACCTAACCTAACATAACCTAGCCTAACCCAACCTAACCCAACCTAACCCAACCTAACCTAACCTAACCTAACCTAACCCAACCAAACCCAACCCAACCCAACCTAACCTAACCTAACCTAACCTAACCCAACCCAACCCAACCCAACCTAACCTAACCTAACCCAACCCAAACCAACCCAACCTAACCTAACCTAACCTAACCCAACCCAACCCAACCCAACCTAACCTAACCTAACCCAACCCAACCCAACCCAACCTAACCTAACCTAACCTAACCATACCCAACCCAACCCAACCCAATCCAACCCAACCTAACCTAACCTAACCCAACCCAACCCAACCCAACCCAACCAAGCCTAACCTAACCTAACCTAACCTAACCCAACCCAACCTAACCTAACCTAACCCAACCCAACCCAACCCAACCCAACCTAACCTAACCTAACCCAACCTAACCCAACCTAACCTAACCTAACCTAACCTAACCCAACCTAACCCAACCTAACCTAACCCAACCTAACCTAACCTAACCTAACCTAACCCAACCTAACCCAACCTAACCTAACCTAACCTCACCCAACCTAACCTAACCTAACCTAACCTAACCCAACCTAACCTAACCCAACCTAACCTAACCTAACCCAACCTAACCTAACTTATCCTAACCCAACCCAACCCAACCCAACCTAACCTAACCTAACCCAACCTAACCCAACCTAACCTAACCTAACCTAACCTAACCCAACCCAACCCAACCCAACCCAACCCAACCTAACCTAACCTAACCTAACCTAACCCAACCCAACCCAACCTAACCTAACCCAACCCAACCCAACCCAACCTAACCTAACCTAACCTAACCCAACCTAACCCAACCTAACCTAACCTAACCCAACCCAACCCAACCTAACCTAACCCAACCCAACCCAACCCAACCTAACCTAACCTAACCTAACCCAACCTAACCCAACCTAACCTAACCTAACCTAACCCAACCTAACCCAACCTAACCCAACCTAACCCAACCTAACCTAACCTAACCTAACCCAACCTAACCTAACCTAACCAAACCTAACCTAACCTAACCTAACCCAACCCAACCCAACCCAACCCAACCTAACCTAACCCAACCCAACCCAACCCAACCCAACCTAACCTAACCTAACCCAACCTAACCCAACCTAACCTAACCTAACCCAACCTAACCCAACCTAACCCAACCTAACCCAACCTAACCCAACCTAACCTAACCTAACCTAACCCAACCCAACCTAACCCAACCTAACCTAACCTAACCTAACCTAACCCAACCCAACCCAACCTAACCTAACCCAACCCAACCTAACCTAACCTAACCTAACCCAACCCAACCCAACCCAACCTAACCTAACCTAACCTAACCTAACCCAACCTAACCCAACCTAACCTAACCTAACCTAACCCAACCCAACCCAACCCAACCCAACCTAACCTAACCTAACCTAACCCAACCCAACCCAACCCAACCTAACCTAACCTAACCTAACCTAACCCAACCCAACCCAACCCAACCTATCCTAACCTAACCTAACCCAACCCAACCCAACCCAACCTAACCCAACCCAACCAAACCTAACCTAACCTAACCTAACCCAACCCAACCCAACCCAACCTAACCCAACCTAACCTAACCTAACCCAACCCAACCCAACCCAACCTAACTTAACCTAACCTAACCCAACCCAACCCAACCCAACCCAACCTAACCTAACCTAACCTAACCCAACCCAACCCAACCTAACCTAACCTAACCCAACCCAACCCAACCCAACCTAACCTAACCTTACCTAACCTAACCTAACCTAACCCAACCTAACCCAAGCTAACCCAACCTAACCCAACCTAACCTAACCTAACCTAACCTAACCCAACCCAACCCAACCCAACCTAACCTAACCTAACCCAACCCAACCCAACCTAACCTAACCTAACCTAACCCAACCCAACCCAACCCAACCCAACCTAACCTAACCTAACCTAACCCAACCCAACCCAACCCAACCCAACCTAACCTAACCTAACCCAACCCACCCCAACCCAACCCAACCTAACCTAACCTAACCCAACCTAACCCAACCTAACCTAACCTAACCTAACCCAACCTAACCCAACCTAACCCAACATAACCTAACCTAACCTAACCCAACCCAACCCAACCCAACCCCACCCAACCTAACCCAACCTAACCTAACCTAACCTAACCTAACCCAACCCAACCCAACCTAACCTAACCCAACCCAACCTAACCTAACCTAACCTAACCCAACCCAACCCAACCTAACCTAACCTAACCTAACCCAACCCAACCCAACCCAACCCAACCTAACCTAACCCAACCCAACCCAACCCAACCCAACCTAACCTAACCTAACCTAACCTAACCCAACCCAACCCAACCCAACCCAACCTAACTTAACCTAACCTTACCCAACCTAACCCAACCCAACCCAACCCAACCCAACCTAACCTAACCTAACCTAACCTAATCTAATCTAATCTAACCTAACCTAACCTAACCCAACCCAACCCAACTCAACCCAACCTAACCTAACCTAACCTAACCTAACCCAACCCAACCCAACCTAACGCAACCCAACCCAACCCAACCCAACCTAACCTAACCCAACCCAACCCAACCCAACCCAACCTAACCTAACCCAACCCAACCCAACCCAACCTAACCTAACCTAACCTAACCCAACCTAACCCAACCTAACCTAACCTAACCTAACCCAACCTAACCCAACCTAACCCAACCTAACCCAACCTAACCTAACCTAACCTAACCCAACCTAACCTAACCTAACCAAACCTAACCTAACCTAACCTAACCCAACCCAACCCAACCCAACCCAACCTAACCTAACCCAACCCAACCCAACCCAACCTAACCTAACCTAACCTAACCCAACCTAACCTAACCTAACCCAACCTAACCCAACCTAACCCAACCTAACCTAACCTAACCTAACCCAACCCAACCTAACCCAACCTAACCTAACCTAACCTAACCTAACCCAACCCAACCCAACCTAACCTAACCCAACCCAACCTAACCTAACCTAACCTAACCCAACCCAACCCAACCCAACCTAACCTAACCTAACCTAACCTAACCCAACCTAACCCAACCTAACCTAACCTAACCCAACCCAACCCAACCCAACCCAACCCAACCTAACCTAACCTAACCTAACCCAACCCAACCCAACCCAACCTAACCTAACCTAACCTAACCTAACCCAACCCAACCCAACCCAACCTATCCTAACCTAACCTAACCCAACCCAACCCAACCCAACCTAACCCAACCCAACCCAACCTAACCTAACCTAACCTAACCCAACCCAACTCAACCCAACCTAACCCAACCTAACCTAACCTAACCCAACCCAACCCAACCCAACCCAACCTAACTTAACCTAACCTAACCCAACCCAACCCAACCCAACCCAACCTAACCTAACCTAACCCAACCCAACCCAACCTAACCTAACCCAACCCAACCCAACCCAACCTAACCTTACCTTACCTAACCTAACCTAACCTAACCCAACCTAACCCAAGCTAACCCAACCTAACCCAACCTAACCTAACCTAACCTAACCTAACCCAACCCAACCCAACCCAACCCAACCTAACCTAACCTAACCCAACCCAACCCAACCTAACCTAACCTAACCTAACCCAACCCAACCCAACCCAACCCAACCCAACCTAACCTAACCTAACCTAACCCAACCCAACCCAACCCAACCCAACCTAACCTAACCTAACCCAACCCACCCCAACCCAACCCAACCTAACCTAACCTAACCCAACCTAACCCAACCTAACCTAACCTAACCTAACCCAACCTAACCCAACCTAACCCAACATAACCTAACCTAACCTAACCCAACCCAACCCAACCCAACCCCACCCAACCTAACCCAACCTAACCTAACCTAACCTAACCCAACCCAACCCAACCTAACCTAACCCAACCCAACCTAACCTAACCTAACCTAACCCAACCCAACCCAACCTAACCTAACCTAACCTAACCCAACCCAACCCAACCCAACCCAACCTAACCTAACCCAACCCAACCCAACCCAACCCAACCTAACCTAACCTAACCTAACCTAACCCAACCCAACCCAACCCAACCCAACCTAACTTAACCTAACCTTACCCAACCTAACCCAACCCAACCCAACCCAACCCAACCTAACCTAACCTAACCTAACCTAATCTAATCTAATCTAACCTAACCTAACCTAACCCAACCCAACCCAACCCAACTCAACCCAACCTAACCTAACCTAACCTAACCCAACCCAACCCAACCTAACGCAACCCAACCCAACCCAATCCAACCTAACCTAACCCAACCTAACCCAACCCAACCCAACCCAACCTAACCTAACCCAACCTAACCTAACCCAACCCAACCCAACCCAACCTAACCTAACCTAACCTAACCTAATCTAACCTAACCTAACCTAACCTAACCACTCCACGGAGCCGTGCATCCCGGCTCCGTGGAGCGCGGGATGCACGGCCTCATCGACAAGCCTCTCCCGTTTTTACCGGGGCGTGTTCACGGCCACCACGGGCGGGTTGGTCTCCTCCGCAAAAAGCGGGACCCCCGCTTTTTGTTCCACGAAATTGCACATGCTTTTTTCGCCTCCACGGTTTGCCACCGCACACCAAAATGCTGATCCAGCTGCCTACTTCAGCCAACAGATGGAGCCAGGCGCGCGGTACTTGCGCGGCACTTCCCACGTCTACCAAAGTTGGTGCCAAGGACCACTTCGGCGCCGGAGCCGCGTACGAGCCTTCTCGAGGCAGAAGAACGAAGCCAGCAAGAGCCTGGCCGCAAGTGCGTTCAACTGTCGGGACGTCCAAGTCCCTCGTTCTTCCCTGGTTCCTCTTTCGGCAAGTCGTTGCGGCACCTTCCCAAAGCACGCAGACCCGCTAATCGCCACGAGCGCGACGTGGCCGTGCCGCCTTCCCTCGGCAGCAAGCAAAACGCCTGGCAACGTCGACGCTCCCCTAACCGCGATCTCGCACCGTGTTTCGTGTGGCGGATTCGAAAGCCGGCCGGTGCTGCTGCAACCTTTACGGTCGGTACGCATACGCCGCGGAGGGTGGGACGGTCATCAGAGTGTGCGGTTCCCCCATCGAGTACTGCGCACCTCGGCCGTCACAACGCCGTGCCATGAACGGCCGCGCATCAACGCGAACCAGGGCCAGCGAGATCCCTCGCCTGCAAGAACCGACCGGCAGCCTCCGTCACCCGAGGGCGCCGAGTCGCTTGCCGCGGATGGCGGGACGGTATGCACTGGTGCACAGTGGACCCGTCACATCGCCAGTTCCTTGACCAATCGCCGATGCTTGTGCCGTTCCTCTCGTACTTGGCAGTCGCCGCACGATGGTCGGGTCTTGTTTTTGCACGCTCGAACGGTCGGGAGGGCACTCGGCTGGCGTTTCGGGAACGTGCAGCCTCGCCTTCTACCGACGTAACCACGACTCGCCGTTCGCGCTCCGCCGCTCCTTTTTACAGTACTAGGCAGTCCCGCAACGGTCGGGTCGTGCATTTCGAGCGCTTCGAGCCTCGGTGCAGTGGCGGGTCGAAAGCCGACCTATGAGTGCGTTGCGCCGTTTGTACCCGCGTCCGCTCCATGGCCGACCGTCCAAGGTCGCGGTGTTGGCGTCCGCTCAACGCAACAATTTGTCACGGGGTGCCGCTCCACAATCAGGCAGCCCCATGGGGAAAAGCCGACCCCTCGTCCAAACGGGGTCAGCGGTAGAAAGTGTCGGGCGCAGACGCGGCTAAGGCGCTCACCCTTGACGATCCGGTAATGACCATTCCGCGGGTTCACCTACGGTAACCTTGTTACGACTTTTATTTTTTCTAAATGATCAAGTTTGGTCATCTTTCCAACAGACAGGCGCAATCGAAAGGCCGTGCCGGACATCGGTCCGAAGACTTCACTAAATCATTCAATCGGTAGTAGCGAAGGGTGGTGTGTACAAAGGGCAGGGACGTAATCAACGCGAGCTTATGACTCGCACTTACTGGGAATTCCTCGTTCAAGGGAAACAATTGCAAGCCCCTATCTCAATCACGAAAGAAGTTTCACGGGTTACCCAGTCTTTTCAGGCAGGGATAAAGACACGCTGCTTCCTTCAGTGTAGTGCGCGTGCGGCCCCGGACATCTAAGCGCATCACAGACCTGTTATTGCTCTGTTTCGTGCGGCTAGGAGCCGCTTGTCCCTCTAAGAAGGTTGTAAGGTACTGGGAACCCCGCACCTATTTAATAAGCAAGAGTCTCGTTCGTTATCGGAATTAACCAGACAAATCGCTCCACCAACTAAGAACGGCCATGCACCACCATCCACCGAATCAAGAAAGAGCTCTCAATCTGTCAATCCTCCTAAAGTCCGAGCCGGGTAAGTTTTTCCATGTTGAGTCTAATTAAGCCCCAGGCTCCACTCCTCATGGTGCCCTTCCATCAATTCCTTTAAGCTTCAGCTTTGGAACCATACTTCCCCCGGAACCCAAATACTTTGGTTTCCCGGAAGCTGCCCACCGAGTCATTTGAGTAACTCAGGCGGATCGCTGGTTGGCATCGTTTATGGTCAGAACTAGGGCGGTATCTGATTGCCTTCGAAGCTCTGACTTTCGTTCTTGATCAATGAAAACATTCTTGGCAAATGCTTTCGCAGTAGTTCGTTTTGCGACGGTCCAAGAATTTCACCTCTAGCGCCGCAATACAAATGCACCCGTCCGTTCCTCTTAATTATTACCTCGTATTCCAAAAACCAACAGAACAGAAACGAGGTCTTGTTCCATTATTCCATGCAAGTTTATTCAGGCGACTCGCCTGCGTTGAGCACTCTAATTTTTTCAATGTAAAAGCCCCGGCCATCTCGAGGCCCACAATGAAGTGCACCAAGAAAGAACCGGCATGATGTTCAGTCCGAGCCGTCGCATCGGGTAGATGCACTACTCGTCTGGAACTGAGATCCAACTACGAGCTTTTTAACCGCAGCAGCTTTAGTATACGCCATTGAAGCTGGAATTACCGCGGCTGCTGGCACCAGACTTGCCCTCCAATAGATCCTCGTTAAAGAATTTAGAGTGTACTCATTTCAATTATGGGGCCTCAAAAGAGTCCCGTATTGTTATTTTTCGTCACTACCTCCCCGTGCCGGGAGTGGGTAATTTGCGCGCCTGCTGCCTTCCTTGGATGTGGTAGCCATTTCTCAGGCTCCCTCTCCGGAATCAAACCCTGATTCTCCGTTACCCATAACAACCATGGTAAGCAAGTAACCTACCATCGAAAATTGATAAGGCAGACACTTGAAAGAAACGTCGTCGGCTCGTGGCCATGCGATCAGCACAAAGTTATCCAGAGTCACCACACAATACGGGCCGAAACCCGATCGGGGTTTTGGCCCGTATAAGTGCCGCTAATAGGTGCGACGGGGCCGCCAAACTGCGTTACGTGCCTTTTTATCTGACCGGAGTCGCGAAGACATGGTATTTTAACCACGTCGTTGACTTACCCGACTGGGCTACCTTCCAGCAGCAGCTGCGACACGCCTTTGGGACACCAGACATTCAATCCGCCGTCGTGAAGAGGACACTCGATACTCGCCGACAACATCCCGGTGAATCGTACACTTCATACATCGAGGATGTCTTCGCACTCTGCCGGCGTGCCAATCAATCCATGCCGGAATCAGACGAAGTGCGCCATATGTTGAAAGGCATTGGGCCTGTTGCCTTTAATGCCCTCGCTGTGAAAAACCCAGCTACCATTACTGATGTCAAGACGACATGCCAGCGCCTTGCTGCGCTGGACTGCGTTCGCCTTCAGCCGGACATTGGCGACCGCTACTCCATGTCAGATGGCCATCTGCGTGACCTCATTCTGGACATTATACGCGAAGAATTGCGGCCCATGGGCTTCACACCTCCTACATCGTGACCTACACAGCCTTCGGGAATGCCCTTACGTGACATCATCAGGAAGGAACTTACATCCCTGACTGGCTCTGTGCCCGTACAGCCACCTGCTTCTCACCCTATATCCACGTACCCTCAAGTTGCTGCCGTGCCTCCCAGCGACGCCCACGCGATATTGCCGCGTCCATCCTACGCGTCAGTTGCTGCCGCTCCCCCGGTGAACTACCATTCTGTGCCCCTTGACCCTTCGGCCCACCTGACCGCGCTATCTCCTGGTGCCCCGAATGCCTTCTATTCCCCACTGTGCCGCTCGTCTCGCCCTTATGCTACTACTGTGGCTATCGCGGCCACATATTTCGTTTCTGCCGAAAGCGCCAGCAAGATGAGCGTCGGAACGACGTGCGTGAACGGGATTTTACACCGGGGCGTCCTATCAAGGTCGGCGTTATTCGTCTCCCCCGCACCGGTCTCCATCTCCTCCTGCATCAACTGCACCACGAAACAGCCGAAACACGAGACGCCGCTCGCCTTCGCCCTTCCGCCGTTCCACTTCTCCACTTCGGCCTGCCTCATTCACCTCTGATATTCATTCAGAAAACCAAGTGATGCAGTTTGTGGAAGAAAAACTGCATTCGGAATTAGAACTGAAATTCCTCCATCAGGCCCATGTAACATGGTTTCTGTGGAAGTGGAAGGAGTGCAAGTCGATGCTTTGGTGGACACAGGTGCGACGTTGTCTGTGATAAGTGCTGATTTGTGTGAACATTTAAAGAAAGTAATGACGCCTTACGATGGCCCCACGTTAGTTGCTGCCAAGGGGAACGTCATTCGCCCTTGCGCGTTTTGTACTGTGCGTATTTTCATCGACGGCATCCGCCATTATGTCCAGTTTGCTGTCCTGTCCCACTGCTCTCACCAACTAATTTTAGGGTGGGATTTTCTATCATCTGCTTCCGCGGCGATTTGTTGTGGACAACTCGACGTTCACCTCGCTGACACCGGCTACATGCTTGACGACGACAATCAGAAGCCACTTCGTCTGGTCGCTGCGAAAGACATCGAACTGCCGCCACTACAAGAGCAAATTGTCAGTATTACATAGTTCTTCCGTCCGGTGTCGTTCGTTTTTGCAATGGCTCGGCATTTGTCACCGCTGTCAACTATACACCGGAGAAGATCTTACTGCCACAGGGCACTGCTGTGGCCCGTGTTGCTGACTTCGAGCCTGTATTTGTCACGCCACTTCAGGCCATCGCATCCAAAGAACCTTGCCTCGGTAAGCATGTTTCTTCTTCCGCCTTTACCACCGCTATCAGCAGCGAATTTACATATTCACAGAGACATCAGCTGCTCGCATTATTACAGAAACATGCCAATTTTTTCGATATTTGCTCGTCTAAGCTGGGCCGCACTAATACTACAGCACATCGAATTCAAACTGTTGGGACATCTATCGCACACCGCCGACCCTACCGCGTGCCTCTAACGGAAAGAAATTAAAGAAGAAAAGGTTGCGGACATGCTTAAACGGGAAGTCATCCGTCCCTCATCTAGTCCTTGGTCGTCTCTTATTGTTTTGATCCATAAAAAGGATGGCTCTGTGCGGTTTTGCTTGGACTACCGGGCGCTCAATAAGATCACACGCAAGGACGTGTACCCTATGCCACGCATTGACGACGCCCTTGATTCCCTACAAGGCGCGGAATTCTTTTCAAGCATCGACTTGCGTTCTGGGTACTAGCAGATCCCCATGCATGAAGACGATAAGGAGAAAACGGCATTCGCAACCCCCGACGGGCTATATGAATTCAATGTGATGCCTTTCGGGCTCTGCAACGCACCCGCGACTTTTGAACGCATGATAGTTACCGTGCTGCGTGGCCTGAAATGGAAAAGTTGCCTTTGCTACCTGGACAACATTATTATCTTTTCGTCAACGTTTCCTGAGCACCTAGAACGATTGGATCAAGTTTTTACGAGCCTTGCCGGCTCCATTCAAATAAACATTAACAAATGCTCTTTTGCTAGCAAATCTATCAAGGTATTAGGACACGTCGTTAGCAAAGATGGCATCCGGCCCGGCCCTGACAAGATTTCTGCAGTCCTTCACTTTCCGCGTCCCGAAAAACCAAAGGAGCTTCGCAGTTTCTTTGGCCTCGCCTCCAATTTTTGCCAGTTTATCCAGAACTTCGTTTCTATTGCTGCTCCATTACACCAACTACTTGCTTCCAACGTCCCCTTTCTGTGGTCTAAAGAATGCCAAACGGCATTTGACCTGTTGAAGCGGGCACTCATGTCTGCACCTCTGCTCTGCCACTTTGACGAAGCCGCTCCGACTATTCTCCATACCGACGCTAGCGAGCTTGGTATAAGAGCCTATCTTCTACAACGCGACTAGTATTCCCTAGAGAAAGTTGTTGCATATGCCAGTCGCGTACTCACCCCTGCCGAAAAGAACTACCTTATAACTGAGCAAGAGTGTTTGGCTGTGGTTGGGTCGGTCCAGATACTCCGTCCTTATCTTCACGGCCATCACTTCACAATCGTTATGGACCACCATGCCTTATGCTGGCTTTCTACACTGAAGAACTTGTCCGGACGCTTGGGTCGGTGAATACTACGCTTGCAGGAGTACGACTTTGACATAACTTACAAGTCAGGCAGAAAACATCAAGACGCCGACGCTTTATCTTGTTGCCCGCTTCCCATATCATATATCCTCATATCAGCGTTGGTGAGAGCTCAACCGCCACGTCTACCAAAGTTCATACGCTCGCATCAATAAGGCAACCCTCTTCGGACCACGAGTCAACATTTATCTCCCACCAGCGGTCCTATTCATACTGCAGACGCATGATGGACCACCTTTCGAGAGTTTCTCATCCACCTAACGCGCGACTCCGTCGTCAACTCCTGCGCTTTAAGCTGGACAATGGGGTTCTCTACCACCACGTCTATCACCCTGACGGTCAGCGCTGGGTTCTTGTACTGCCACGCTCTCTTCGACTTCAGGTGCTCGAAGCTTTCCACGACGACTTGACTGCTGGTCATCTTGTTTTTAAAAAAACTCTTGACCGCATTCGATGTCGTTGTTACTGGCCTGGCCTTTCTTCTAGTGTAGCGCGATACGTCGGTTCTTGCTACCCATGCCAGCGTCGTAAACTCCCCACGTCGGCACCTGCTGGACCTCTACAGTCACTTCCGTGCCCTTCAATGCCGTTCCAGGTTGTAGATGTTGACCTTTACGGGCCTCTCCCCGTCACATCTGCTGGCAAACGATGGATAGTAACCGCCGTGGACCACCTGACACGCTATGCTGAGACTTTCTCTGTTATTACAGGCTCAGCTGTGGAAGTTGCAGACTTTATTCTTCACGCAGTAATACTGCGTCATGGGGCTCCTCGTGTACTGCTTAGTGACCGCGGCAAAGTGTTCCTGTCACAAATGGTAAATGAAGTACTGCGCGCTTTTGGAACTACTCACAAGACAGCTTCAAGCTACCACCCTCAGACAAATGGTCTCACAGAAAGATTTCACCGAACCCTTGCGGACATTATAGCCGTTTACGTCAAACCTGACCACAAAAACTGGGATACTCTTTTACCGTTCCTGACATTCGCTTACAACACCGCCGTTCAGCGAACAACTTGCTACTCACCGTTTTACCTCGTGTACGGACGCACCCCGACTACCTTTCTCGACGTCTCCTTTTTTAACAGCCATGGGAATTCATGTCAGTCTTCTAGCGAAGAATACGTTTCCCGCCTGGCTCAGTCTCGCCATCAGGCTCGCATCAATACTGAAGCGAAACAGCACGAGCGGAAGATCATCTATGATGAATCCCACCACATTGTGTCTTTCCAACCTGCTGACGAGGTGCTGCTTTTGACACCTATTCGCACTCCTGAACTTTGTGACAAATTCCAACCACGCTTCATTGGGCCATACATTATTTTAGAACCGACTTCGCTGGTTATTTATTGTGTCACACCACTCGTCGCCCCAACAGACCGCCGCTACTGCAGCACAGAGATTGTCCACATTTGTCGCATGAAACCTTTCACGCGACGTTCCCCGTCACTATGACTTACGGTGGCCAGGGTGTCCGCTTTTAAGTGGGGGGATTTAATGGGGTCATTTGTTACTTACATAGTCATCATCTCTGTATGATCACAATCACCATCATCAGCTTGTCTTTTTGTCCTCATTGCCACTCTGGGTCATCATCATCGTCATCGTCTGTGTACTGGCTGTGCCCGTTCGTTTTGCGAGGTCTTTCCTCAAATAAACGCTGACGCAGCCAAGACTACCAAGACTTCATAATATTGTAAAGAAGAGGAAGTACTCCGGCGCAGAGGCAGCAGCATCGAGTGTGCAGCAGCGGCTCGAGCTCGGAAATTGCGGCTGGTGCATCGCCTTCCAAGCCTTCCAAGCGTCAACCTTTCTGCTTAATAAATCTCCTTTATAATTGGTGGAGCCGTGCCGGGTACCGTCCCTTACACCTTCCCGCTACCATCCTGGAACTCCGTTCTCGACGGCTACCTTCTGCTATGCCGGACGCCGATCAGCAGACGCTTCCATCTCTTCCGGCCACCTGTCCAGGCAGTGTTCCTCAGCGGGAGCCTCCAATCTTCAGTGGAACAGATGACAACGACGTTGAAGAGTGGCTCTCGACTTTCGAACGGGTGAGCGCTTTAAACAGATGGACGGACGCGGACAAGTTGACACGCGTTTCGTTCTATCTCGCGGGTGTAGCCAGCCTTTGGCTTAGAAACCACCAGGCAGACGTCCGAACGTGGCCGCAATTTAAAACGTCGATTGTAGCAGTCTTCGATCGACCTGCCGTCCGAAAACTTCGTGCCGAGCAACGTTTACGCACACGCGCACAAGAAACGGGTGAAACCTTCACAAGTTACATTGAGGACGTCGTCGATTTGTGCAGACGCGTGAACGCAGAAATGACGGAAGCTGAAAAATGTAAGCACATCCTCAAAGGAATTGACGACGACGCTTTTCAAATGCTCTTGGCAAAAAGCCCGACCACTGTTAACGACGTAATTAGCCTCTGCCAAAGCTACGATGAATTGCGGAAGCAGCGAGCTCTGACAAGACGTCCTCCAGCGCACGATTTGGCATCGCTGTCTAGTGTGATCAGTGGTCATGACCACGCGTCACTAATAGCCGAAATAAAAGCATTTGTCCGCGAAGAAGTTGCACGACAGCTTTCCTTGGTGCCTTTCACACCAGAAGCTACCACAACGTTACCATCGTCTCTACGTGACGTCATTCAAGGAGAGGTCGCCGAGGCCTTACCAGCTGCTCGCGAGCCTAATCTTGTGGCTGCTCCTCTCACCTACGCCGCGGCTGCAGCCATGCCAACTCGCAAGGCGCCTGCGCCTCCGTTACAGCCTCGCGCGAGCTATCCCCCAGCTCCAGTTCACTGGACCAGCACTAACACCGCCAACCCGTGGCGCACCCTCGATAATCGCCCGATATGTTACGCTTGTCGATACCCCGGACACGTCGCAAGGTATTGCCGCCGCCGGACGCATAGTACCAATGAAAACCGCCGTGAGCCTTTCTTCCCGCTTGACTCCAACGCGCGATACGGTCCCTCCACTCCAATGCCAGCCCGCTACCAGGACGACCACCGCCCTCGGCCGGGACGTCTTCGCTCGCCCTCTCCACGCCGCCGCTCGCCTTCTCCTATGCGTCGACGGCCCGCACCTAACGAGGAGGAAAACTAGACGACGCAGTTCCTGAGGCAAGAACTGCGCAAGTTTCGGTTTGCCCAAGTCCTCATTTGTCACCTACCAATGTTATTGATGTGTTCGTCGAAAATATCCCTACTGTCGCTCTTGTAGATACCGGTGCAGCTGTTTCGGTTATAGATGCGGGATTGTGTCGCTCAATTCGTAAGGTTACGACGCCTTTCTCCGGATTATCGCTTCGAACAGCCAGTGCTCAACCTGTTCAACCGACCGCAGTATGTACAGCCCGCGTGACAATTCAGGACGTTCTGTATACGATAGAGTTCGTGGTTCTTTCATCATGCTCCCATAATATTATTTTGGGATGGGACTTTTTGTCGCGTCATAACGCTGTAATCGACTGTGCTAGGGCTGAGGTCGAATTTTGCTCACTGGATGACCAAGCGTCCGTCGACACCCAGTTTGCCGCTAAACTTGTCGTTAGCGATGGCACCTACATCCCTCCATGCTCTTTTGCGTTCGTGCCAGTTTCATGCAGCGCCATATCCGACGGCACGGTGTTCTTCACACCATCTCCAATATTCGTCGCCCGAAGAGCCCTCCCCCTGCCTTTTGCTGCTCTCGATCTTGTAGAAGGGTCAACCACAATGCCAATTTATAATCATGAGTCGTCGTCTTTATCCCTACTTTGTCACGAGTGCCTTGGCCACGTCGAGACAATCAGTTCTTCCAGAATTATATCCGTCCACGATGAGGTGCCTTCTACCTCCGTCTGTGAACTGGCTGTCGTCTCAGCGCCTGACTCAACGTCGGCAAACATATTTCAACCATTCATCGCTGCAGATTTGACATCTTCGCAGCGTTCACAACTCCTCACCATTCTTGAGAGCTACCGCCACTCTTTCGACGTTGAACAAACATCTCTCGGCCGTGCCTTAGCAGTAGAACACCACATCGACACTGGGTCCCACTCACCGCTGCGACAACGACCATATCGCGTGTCCGCTACAGAACGCCGCGTCATTGCTGACCAAGTAGATGACATGCTTCGCAGAGGCGTAATTCGACCTTCACAGAGCCCATGGGCGTCTCCGGTGGTTCTCGTCAAAAAGAAAGACGGTTCTATTCGTTTCTGTGTCGATTTCCGGCGATTGAACAAGATCACGCTGAAGGATGTCTATCCACTACCGCGCATTGACGATGCTTTGGACAGTTTGCAGGGTGCCGAGTTCTTTTCCTCGTTAGACTTGCGGTCAGGCTACTGGCAGGTGCCTATGGCGGAGGCCGATCGCCCCAAAACCGCTTTTGTCACGCCAGACGGCTTATATGAATTCACCGTCATGCCCTTCGGACTTTGCAATGCACCTGCAACGTTCGAACGAATGATGGACAACATCCTGCGTGGACTAAAATGGAAGATATGCTTGTGTTACCTCGATGATAACGTGGTCTTCGCCCCTAACTTTGACACACACTTACGTCGGCTTCAGCACGTCCTTACTTGCTTAACTAACGCCGTTTTGCAATTAAACCTCAAAAAATGTCAATTTGCCATGCGTCAACTGAACATTTTGGGCCACGTTGTTTCCAAGGAAGGCATCCTCCCGGATCCTGAGAAATTGCGAGCTGTTACGGCGTTTCCTAAACCTGCCACCATCAAAGAACTTCGAAGTTTCATCGGCTTGTGTTCGTATTTCCGGCGATTCGTCCGAAACTTCGCGTCTATTATATCACCTCTCACGCAACTTCTCAGCAGCTGTAAAGACCTCTTATCGTGGTCCCCTGCCTGCGACGAGGCTTTCAGCACCTTGCGACGGCTTCTCACGACGCCACCCATTCTACGTCATTTCGATCCTGAAGCTCCAACTGAAATCCACACCGACGCCAGTGGTGTAGGCCTGGGTGCTGTGCTCGCACAGCGTAAACCGGAACATCAGGAATACGTCGTGGCATACGCTAGTCGCACACTTACCAAGGCTGAGAGCAACTACAGCGTCACAGAGAAGGAGTGCTTGGCCATTGTGTGGGCCCTTGGAAGGTTTCGCCCATATCTATATGGTCGTTCTTTTGACGTCGTGACCGACCACCACGCGCTGTGCTGGCTTTCGACGTTAAAAGACCCATCTGGCCGCCTCGCTCGCTGGGCGTTGAAAATTCAAGATTACGACATACGCGTGGTTTATCGCTCAGGACGGAAGCATGCTGACGCCGACGCCCTTTCCCGTTCCCCTCTGTCCCAGAATGCCACAGCTGACTCAGCTTGCGATTCCACATTGTCATCGCTTGACTTTGACACCATTGCTATCGAACAACGCAATGACCCGTGGACTGCGTCTCTCCTCAATCATCTCTCCGACACTTCTGAACTCCCAAAGACGCGAACGCTTCGGCGCCAAGTTCCACACTTCTCGATACGCGACACGCTTCTCTATCGACGTAACTACGCACCAGAGGGACGCAAGTGGCTGCTCGTCGTTCCACGAACCCTGAGGTCGCAGATTTGTTCCTCTTTTCACGCTGACCCACAATGTGGCCACGCAGGAGTCTTCAAGACCTACGAAAGGCTTCGACATCGCTACTACTGGCGTGGCATGTATACCTTCGTCCGCAACTTCGTCCGCTCTTGTGCCGAATGTCAGCGCCGAAAATCTCCACCACACGCCTCCGCCGGTGAACTGCAGCCTTTACCATGCCCTTCCCGACCCTTCGAACGGGTTGGAATAGATATTTATGGGCCACTTCCATTGACTCCGACTGGCAACAGGTGGATAACAGTTGCTATCGACCACCTAACGCGCTATGCTGAGACCGCTGCTCTTAAAACGGCTACAGCACAGGAGGTTGCCACTTTCCTACTGCGTCATTTTGTTTTGCGTCATGGAGGCCCTCAAGAACTCCTCAGTGACCGCGGCCGCGCCTTCTTGTCCGAGGTCATTGAAAAATTGCTCGCTGAGTGTGCTATTGTACATCGCACATGTACCGCTTACCACCCACAAACCAATGGGGCTACCGAGCGCTTTAATCGTACTCTCGGTGACATGCTATCTATGTATGTGACGCCTGACCACTCTAACTGGGACTTAGTTCTCCCATTCATTACATACGCCTATAATACGGCAACGCAAGCGACAACAGGCTTCTCCCCTTTTTACCTCCTCTACGGCCGTCACCCCTCCCACACCATTGACACCATTTTGCCCTATCGACCAGACGCGTCCGAGTGCCTACCGATCTTGGACGC
The DNA here is from genome assembly GCF_043290135.1 of Rhipicephalus microplus. Classification (NCBI taxonomy): domain Eukaryota; kingdom Metazoa; phylum Arthropoda; class Arachnida; order Ixodida; family Ixodidae; genus Rhipicephalus; species Rhipicephalus microplus. The sequence continues at coordinate 64,364 of NC_134708.1, forward strand.
CGCCAGACACGCAGAAGAATGCCGCCAGTTAGCTCGTCGCTTTACCTGCGATGACCAAAACAGGCAAAAAGCAATTCATGATGCCCAGACCTCAACTCCCGTTTTTCTTCCGGGTTCTCTTGTATGGCTGTCAGTGCCGCATCGCACACCTGGGCTCTCTTCCAAACTTCTGCCAAAGTACGATGGGCCATATCGTATTGTCGAACAAACTTCGCCAGTAAACTACCTCATTGAGCCTCTTACGCCACCATCAGACTTGCGACGTCGCAACCGCGAGGTTGTACACGTCCAGAGGCTCAAGCAATACCACGGTTCAACGCCGCCTGCCCGGGACTAAGTCGCCAGGATGGCTCCTTTTTTCTCCGTGGGGCCATTGTAAAGAAGAGGAAGTACTCCGGCGCAGAGGCAGCAGCATCGAGTGTGCAGCAGCGGCTCGAGCTCGGAAATTGCGGCTGGTGCATCGCCTTCCAAGCCTTCCAAGCGTCAACCTTTCTGCTTAATAAATCTCCTTTATAATATATATATATATTGTGGGCATTTAGTATACGCATCCTCTTCACCGGTACATTATCATCATTATCATGTGTGGCTCATGCATCCCCATCGTTGTCGCGTAGCATCATCATCTTGGTCCGATCATCTCAGCTGTCGGCTGCCGGTTCTTCGGGCCTAATAAAGGTCTTGCAAACCAAGACTCCATACGTGGTGGAGCGTGCTGTTGGATCCCCCGCCATCCTCTCGACCACTCTACCCCCTGGAGCTACGTTCAGGTCGCCGCTTGGGCCAGGTGTCCGGAAATATGTCGCACCAAGAAGAGGTCGGTGCTGCAGCCGTTCCCACTCCGCCACCGCGTGCCGCGCCTTTTCACGTCATTAACAGCCTCCAGCGTGAGCCCCATCCCTTCGCTGGTATGCGCGGGGAAGATGTGGAGGAATGGCTGGACGATTTCGAACGGGTCGGCGCTGCTAACCGGTGGGATAACACCTACAAACTCGCTTACGTGTCATTCTACCTCACGGGTGTCGCGAAGACGTGGTTCCTCAACCACTTCATGGACATCCCCGACTGGTCAGCCTTCAAAGATCAGCTTCGCCATGTCTTTGGCACACCGGCTGTCCGTTCAGCTCTCGCAAGGAAAGCTCTTGCGACTCGGAAACAGCACATCGGGGAGTCGTATACATCCTACATCGAGGATGTCCTTTCACTTTGCCGCCAGGTTGACACCCCAATGACAGAGTCAGACAAGGTACGCCAGCTTCTTAAGGGCATTGGACCCGTCGCATTCAATGCCCTTGCAATCCAGAATCCGGCTACCGTTGCTGACGTTGCGACAACCTGTCAGCGCCTCGAAGAACTTGAGTCGATGCGCCTACAACCGGACAGTGACGCGGCCCGTATTACGACTGATCCAAACCTACGAGAAACGATAAGGGTGATAATACGCGAAGAATTAGAATCAATGGGATTCACACTACCATCAGTATCTACCATTCAGCCTTCTTCAACGTCATTGCGGGATGTCATCAGGGAAGAGCTCACGTCCATGACCCACATGGCCAACCTGCAGCCCATTGTCTCTCGTACTCTACCACCGTTCCCGCACACCGCCGCCGCACCACCAGGCACCGTCAGCTCGACGTCCCCGCCACGAACGTACGCGTCGGTTGCTGCCGCACCTCCCACAAGCTTTCCCACGAGCTTTTCATCACCACCGCGTGAGCCGTCACCTGTCCCTCTGACTTCTCTCTCTCCTGGTGCACTTAGCGCAAGCTACTACCCTCCTCATCGATCGACTCGGCCTACGTGCTATTATTGCGGCTATCGTTGTCACATTGCACGCTTTTGCCGCAAGCGCCAGCAAGACGAGCGCCGAGGGTATGACATACGCGAACGGGACTATACCGCAGGAGCCTTGTACCAGGGTCGCCGTTATTCGTCACCGCCGCGTCGGTCTCCATCTCCGCCAGCATCGGGTGAACTGCGCAGTAGTCACCGATCAACCCGACGCCGTTCACCGTCGCCTTACCGTCGCTCTTCTTCTCCTCTTCAGCCCGCTTCCCTTACTTCTGATCGGCGTCCGGAAAACTAAGCGATGCAGTTTTTGGAGGACAAACTGCATTCCAACACAAGACTCCAATTCCTCCAGCGCGCCCCTACAATATGATTGCGGTCACAGTTGAGGGAGTGGACGTTGATGCTTTGGTGGACACTGGGGCTGCGTTTTCTGTTATTCGTGCTGATTTGTGTGCCCGTCTTCGAAAAGTCACGACGCCTTATGATGGACCGACACTGGTTACAGCCCAGGGAACAATGATTCGCCCTTCCGCTCTCTGTACTGCCCGTGTACTAATCGACGAAATTCTTCATCATATAGAATTTGCTGTGCTATCACCGTGCTCCCATGAACTCATTTTAGGCTGGGACTTTCTTTCCTCTGCTTCTGCGGCTATTTGCTGTGCACAACGTATCGTCCATCTTACTGACACGGACCACTTGCTCAACGACGAAACCTACAGGCCACTTCGACTCATCGCTGCAGTAGACATCGAGTTACCACCAAACGAACATCAATTAGTGACAGTTTTGTCCAACGACGTCGACTCTGGTGACATTTTGGTCACTCCGTCACCGTATTGCCTTAATAAAGGCATAGCTCTGGCATCAGGTGTGGCTCGCTTCAACGATGGATCAGCTGTCCTCGCTGCTACGAACACCACACCAGATAAAATTTTACTGCCGCGGGGCACTACTGTCGCCTGCGTTGCCGATCTGGAGCCTGTGTGCGTCGTGCCTCTTACCCCTGCCTCCTCTAAAGGCCATCCTGGAGATCATGCTGCTTCCTCGGCCTTTACAGCAGCCATCAACAAGGACTTGACAGACTTGCAGAAGCAGCAGCTGCTTGATTTGTTGCAAAAGCATGCAAACTCTTTTGACGTTCATTCATCCAGCCTGGGTCAGACAACTGCTACAGCACATCGTATTCAGACCGACGGAACATCCATTGTGCATCGTCGTCCGTACCGCGTCTCCCAAGCCGAACGAAAAATCATTGAGGAAAACGTAGACGATATGCTACAACAGGAGATAATCCGACCCTCAACCAGTCCTTGGTCGTCTCCAGTGGTTTTGGTGCGTAAAAAGACGGTTCCGTACGATTTTGCGTCGATTACCGAGCACTCAATAAGATCACTAGAAAGGACGTATACCCCATGCCACGCATCGACGACGCCCTAGATTCCTTACAGGGTGCTGAATACTTTTCGAGCCTCGACTTGCGTTCAGGCTATTGGCAAATCCCCATGCACGAAGATGATAAAGAAAAAACTGCGTTTGCAACGCCGGACGGCCTATACGAATTCAATGTTATGCCGTTCGGTCTATGCAATGCGCCCGCAACTTTTGAGCGCATGATTGACACCGTGCTGCGTGGCCTGAAATGGAAGACTTGCCTATGTTACCTCGATGACATTGTTGTCTTTTCATCGACGTTTTCTCAACATCTGCAACGCTTGGACGAGGTCCTGACTTGTCTTGCGGGCGCTGGTCTTCAAATTAACACCAAAAAGTGCCATTTCGCCAGCAGATCTATCAAGGTACTCGGTCATATTGTGAGCAAGGACGGAATTCGCCCAGACCCTGATAAAACTGCTGCAGTGCTTCGCTTCCCTCGCCCTGACAAACCAAAAGATTTGCGAAGTTTCCTTGGTCTCGCCTCTTACTTTCGGCGATTCATACAAAACTTTGCCTCCATAGCCGCACCACTTCATAAGCTACTTGCTTCCGGTATGCCCTTTCAGTGGTCTCAGGAATGTGAATCAGCTTTCGACAGGTTGAAGAGTGCCCTCACGACCGACCCTGTACTTGCTCATTTCCACGATGATGCACCGACCTTCCTGCACACAGACGCTAGCGGCCGCGGTTTAGGAGCCGTGCTCCTGCAACGCGACAACTCTTCGCGAGAGCGAGTCGTTGCATACGCCAGCCGCGTCCTCTCCGCAGCCGAGAGGAACTACACGATCACCGAGCAGGAGTGCCTCGCCATCGTTTGGTCAGTACAGAAATTTCGTCCATACCTGCATGGCCGCCATTTCACCATTGTGACCGACCACCATGCTTTATGTTGGCTTTCGACACTCAAGAACTTGTCGGGACGCCTCGGACGCTGGATTCTACGCCTCCAAGAATATGATTTTGAGATCGTGTACAAGTGTGGCAGGAAGCATAGTGACGCCGATGCTCTTTCTCGCTGCCCACTACCAGCGACTCCACTCGGGGTTTCAGCCGTCAATTTGCACAACACGCCCTCGGAGTCCACGTCTACGGCGGTTTCCTCTCTCGCCTCTATGGACCAGCTGCCTTCGGACGACCCGCACGATTTTCCTTCTCGACAGTTGGCTGACCCATACTGTCGACGTATTATAGACTACCTCACTGGCAGTTCCCGTCCACCTAATGCAAGGCTCCGTCGACAGCTCTCGCAATTTAAGCTGGACAACTCGGTGCTGTACCGCAAAATTTACCATCCTGACGGTCAGCGCTGGGTTCCCGTTCTACCCCGATCGCTTCGGTCCGAAGTCCTCAGGGCACTTCATGACCATCCGACTGCTGGTCACCTTGGTTACCATAAAACCTACGATCGCCTTCGAAGTCGGTTTTATTGGCCAGGCATTACCACTAGCGTAGCTCGGTACGTCGGGTCCTGCACTACCTGCCAATGTAGAAAACTACCAACATCTGCTCCCGCCGGTAAACTACAGCCTCTTCCGTGCCCAGCCACACCATTCGAAGTTGTAGGCGTCGATCTTTATGGCCCCCTCCCAGTCAGTGCTGCTGGAAACCGGTGGATAGTAACAGCCATTGACCATTTGACGCGCTACGCCGAGACGGCATCCGTTACTACAGGTTCAGCTTCTGAGATTGCCGATTTCATCCTCCGAGCCATTATACTGCGTCATGGTGCTCCACGTGTGTTGCTCAGTGACCGTGGAAGGGCCTTCCTTTCACAACTAGTGAACGAACTTCTTCAGGCCTCCGGCACAACTCACAAGACTGCCTCTAGTTCTAGTTATCATCCCCAGACTAACGGCCTCACTGAGCGATTCCACCGCACTCTTGCTGACATGATCGCCGCCTATATTCAACCAGACCACAAAAACTGGGACGTTGTTCTCCCATTCGTCACTTTCGCCTACAATACGGCCACTCAGCGAACAACCGGCTACTCGCCATTTTACCTAGTTTATGGACGCTCCCCTACTACTTTCCTGGACGTCTCCTTCTTTACCTGCCAAGTGAATTCATTTCCATCCTCTTCAGAGGAATACGTTTCACGACTCGCACAGTGCCGCCAACGAGCTCGTATAAACACTGAAGCCCGCCAGGAAGACAGAAAGCTAGTTTATGATGAATCGCATCGTGATGTATTCTTCCAACCTGGAGACGAAGTGCTCCTTTTGACGCCTGTTCGCACACCTGGTTTGTGCGACAAATTTCAGCCTCGGTTTATTGGACCGTACACAGTTCTTGAAGAGACTTCACCAGTGAATTATCGCGTGACGCCACTTGTAGCCCCAGCAGATCGCCGTTATCGAACTACAGAGGTCGTCCATGTCTCCCGTATGAAGCCCTTCATGCGACGTTCTTTGTCCCCTTGACTTGCCGCGGCCAGGCTGGCCGCTTTCACGTGGGGGGAATTGATGTGGGCATTTAGTATACGCATCCTCTTCACCGGTACATTATCATCATTATCATGTGTGGCTCATGCATCCCCATCGTTGTCGCGTAGCATCATCATCTTGGTCCGATCATCTCAGCTGTCGGCTGCCGGTTCTTCGGGCCTAATAAAGGTCTTGCAAACCAAGACTCCATAATATTGTTACGGTGCGATGCATGCCTTTATTTACAGGAGATGATCAATGCGAGAGTCCGGGGATCTGGCCGATCACCGCTCGTGCCAACCTCGTTCTCCTCTTCTTCCACGCACATCCTCAGTATCGTAGCAATTCCCCCTTTGCAGACGATGCCCACTGGGTGAGTTAGGCTTCGTTGCGATGATGACAGCGTTTTAAACGGGCAACATGAACGACGTTGGTCTTGCTTGAGCGGCGGCCAGTTGACAACAGCTGAGATATCACGTACGGGACATCGCTTTGACGTTCCAAGACAACAAACGGACCAGTGTAGTTGGCCAGAAACTTTTGGCAGAGGCCGCGCTTGCAAAGCGGCGTCCAAAGCCACACCGAATCCCCTTTCTCAAACCATACGTGCCGGTGACTTCTGTCGTAACGGTTTTTGGAGCGTTTCTTTGAGACGAAAGTTCGAAGACAGGCGATGCGCCGGGCCTCTTCTGCGCGGCAAATGGTTTCGGCGAGAATAGGTTGATCAGTCTCGGAAAAAGGAAGAATAGTGTCAAGAGCTGTGCGGGGTTGGCGTGCGTAGAGCAGATAAAATGGACTGTATCTCGTTGTTTCGTGCTGTGCAGTGTTGTAGGCGAAAGTTATAAATGGCAAAATCGCGTCCCATGTTTTGTGTCCAGAATCAACATACATGGAAATTATGTTGACGAGAGTCCTATTTGTTCGTTCCGTCAAACCATTAGCCTGCGGGTGATATGGGGTAGTGTGACGAAAATGGCACGAAGCAAGACGAAGGAGGTCTTCAACTACATCGGCAACAAATTGCCGCCCGCGATCACTGATGTGACACGGGGGGATCCATGGCGTAATATAACGTGTGACAGCATGAACTGTGAAACTTGAGTGGCCGTTGCCGCAGGAATCGCCGCAGTTTCGGCGTAACGTGTGAGGTGGTCAACGCCCACTATAATCCATCGGTTGCCATTCGTTGATCGCGGAAAAGGGCCGAGCAGGTCGACACCTACGACGTCAAATGGTGAACTCGGGGGTGCTATGGGATGAAGTAGTCCGGCTGGCGGAGTTGTAGGACGGTTGTGGCGTTGACATTGCTCACAACTCGCAACGTGTGCAGTCACACTTTTACGCATCTTCGGCCAGAAGAAGCGTTCTTGCGTGCGATAAAATGTCCTAGAAAAACCCATATGGCCAGATGTTGGGTCGTCGTGCATTGCTCGAAGTACGTGTTGTCGAAGACTTGTAGGCACAACTAGAAGTAGGCGAGGGCCTACGCCGGAATAATTCTTTTTGTAAAGAACGCCATCCTTTACGACGAAACCACGTTGACCGTTCGTTCCGGAAATAAAGAAAGAAGCGAGACTGTTGTCATTGCGTTGCTCTGCTCGAAAAGTTGTTAGGTCGGGGAACGGAGTATCCACTACAGCCAAATATTCATCAAAGTTGTCAGCGTCACACTCGGTTGTCGGAAGGGGAAGTCGTGAAAGGCAATCAGCGTCGGCATGACGACGACCGCTCTTGTAGCAGACCTCAAAGTCGTGTTCTTGCAATCGTAATGCCCAACGAGCAAGACGACCAGATGGGTCCCGTAGTCCAGTGAGCCAACATAAAGAATGGTGGTCCGTGACAATCGAGAATCGGCGTCCATAGATATAAGGGCGAAACTTGTGCACAGCGAATATGACCGCGAGACATTCCTGCTCTGTGACAGTATAGTTTCGCTCCGGCTTACTTAAACAGCGACTGGCATAGGCAACGACGTGTTCAGCAGCTCCATGGCGTTGGACCAAGACGGCGCCAATACCTACACCACTGGCGTCGGTATGAACTTCTGTGGCAGCAGATGGGTCATAGTGGCGAAGTACGGGCCCTGACGTAAGAGCAAACTTGAGTTGCGAAAAAGACGACTCGCATTCCGCTGACCACCGAAAAGGTGCGTTCTTGTTGAGTAGGGACGTCAAAGGGTAAGCGAGGTCGGCGAACCTGGGCACGAAGCGACGGAAGTACGAGCATAGGCCCAAAAAGCTTCGCAATTCTCGTACCGACTGAGGTTGTTTGAAGCTTCTGACTGCTGCGACTTTCTGGGGGTCGGGTCGAACGCCATGCTTGTCCACCAGGTGACCGAGAACGAGAGTCTCACGGCTGCCAAAGTGACACTTCTTAGAGTTCAGGGTGAGCTTAGCTCTCTCAAGGCAGGTGAGAACAATGTCTAGACGATGGTTGTGTTCATCGAATGTACGGCCAAATATTATAATGTCATCCAGGTAGCAAAGACAAACTTCCCACTTTAGTCCACGTAACACAGAGTCCATGAAGCGCTCAAACGTGGCTGGAGCGTTGCATAGGCCAAACGGCATTACATTGAATTCAAATAGACCATCTGGGGTTATGAAGGCCGTTTTCTCTTTGTCATTCGGGTGCATGGGGATTTTCCAATAACCAGATCTCAAATCCACGGATGAGAAGTACGATGCCGAATGTAAACAATCGATGACATCATCAATCCTGGGAAGCGGGTAGACATCCTTTTTAGTAACAGAGTTGAGCCGTCTGTAATCCACACAGAATCGCCATGTACCATCCTTCTTTCGGACAAAAATCACAGGGGCAGCCCAAGGGCTACACGACTCTTGAATAACCCTTTTCTTTAACATCTCTTCTACCTGTTGAGTAATGACCTTGCGCTCCGCAGATGAGACACGGTATGGTTTCTGCCGGATAGGGTGAGCGGATCCTGTGTCAATCCCATGGCGAGTACGCCACTCGGGTACACTTATTTGCTCTTCTTTCTGCGCAAAGTCAAATATAGTAGCGTGCTTCGCAAGGACTTCGACCAAAGCTTGACGTTTTTCTGATGATAGCGACTTGTTTACCATACTTAGAAAGTTGGCTTCTGTGTGGTACGTTGCACAAATAGGATCTACTCTCTCGTCACTTAAAGATGCAATGAAACTGGTCGCATTTTGTTCGAAGCGGGCGAGTCGCATTCCGCCGGGTAGCATAACAGGTTCATTTGAATAGTTCGACACCCATAAGGCCGATCGCCTATCACTGATCGACAGAACACAATGTGGAATGAGCACATTTTTCTTGGCGCAATTAAGAGGAATGGGCTCCACAAGAACATCAAACTTTCCGGCGTCCGAGGCAGAGGCGTCAACGCGTACGGTCTTCATCGAGTTGGGCGGCAAGACAACATCCTCAATGACGGTGATAGATCCTTGACAGCACCTAGGATCGTCAGTAAATGCCGATAGCATAATCTCGCCAGCACCGCAATTTACAGTAGCCCCGCACTCGCGTAGAAAATTGATGCCCAAGATGATGTCATGGGTGGAGCTGGTCAGGACGGCGAATTCAGCCTCGAAGACCTTGTCACCCAAAGTGACACTAACAACACACACACCGATCGGGCACAATGTCTCCCCACTCACTGCACGAAATGATGCACAACTGTCCCAGCGAAACATCACTTTATGTCCTAGCCGCAATTTGAAGTTAAGACTCATCACTGAAACAGCTGCTCCAGTATCTATCAAAGCCATCGTAGGAAGTCCATCAATAAGCACGGGGACCCTATATTGAGTCATAAAAACGGGTGGAGGCATAGGCGGATGAAGTGACAAATGTTCGGCGACCTCACCTCCATTGGCCGCACCACCTAGTTTCCCGGAAACGGGGAGGTGACGCGTCGACCAGGAGATGGGGAACGGAACCGGCGTGTTGTGGGGGGCGTCAAGCTTCGCACGGAGGAAGGCGAGTCGTTGCGTAAATTCCGGTGGAAATTGCGTCCTACATGTGTATCACTGTGGGTCGTTTGCTGGAAGCCGTCCCCAACGTACGCGTCCCGCATTGAACGCATACCACCGCGCCAGCGGTTTTGTCGAGAAGAAGGTGATGATCCCTCGTAGTAGCGTTGCTGGGGGTGACGCCTTTGACCACAGAATCGAGCCACATGTCCACGGAAACCGCAGTTATAGCACACAGGGGCCTCACGCACGTCGCCAAACCTTCCACGAGGCGCCATGTGCCCATGATCGTCCCACGAAGACACCATTGTAGGTGGTTGGCGGGAGGCGTTCTGGAAACCACGGCGATGATGTAAGTTGTTGGTTGAAAGCTCTGGTGCTCTTGATTGGGGCACATCATATAGCGTGGCATCAACGGCAGCACACATTGCGTCGTATGGCGGGGAGGTGTTGATAGCAGGTGCTCTCGGCGGGTTGACAGCATCACGTCGTCCAAGTTCTTCGCGTAAGATTTGCCTGATCATTGAGGCAAGATCACAGGGGGATGTTGGAGGGACGTCGACACTTGCAACGGTGGTGACGTTGGCAAGTCTACCAAATTTGGGAGTGATGCGCCTAGCCTTCAGTGTCTCAAACGTGCGGCAGTCTTGTATTACGTCCGCTACAGACGCCAAAGTGTCCTTGCCGATGAGGAAATTGTAGACATCCTCAGCAACCCCTTTGAGAGGATGCCCTACCTTGTCATCTTCTTTCATGCGTGGGTCTACAGACTTGCACAATTTCAGGATCTCTTCAATGTACGTTGTGCATGTTTCACCGGGGACTTGAGCACGCTGCATCAAAGTTTGCTCAGCGCGCTTCTTCTTCATCAATGGGTCCCCGAAGCAGCTCGCTATTTCTTTCTCAAACGCTTCCCAGGTCATTATTGTTTCTTCGTGGTTTTCAAACCACACCAACGCCGTTCCTTGAAGAAACAATCCGACGTTGGACAACCGGGAGGCCGCATCCCAACAGTTGTATTTACTCACACGGTTGAAGTGTTTCAGCCATTCGTCGATGTCTTCTCCGACCCTCCCTGAGAAGCTTCGTGGTACCATGTGCCGGGGCCACGCAGCGCCAGACGAAGAGTGCGTGGTGTCGCCGTCAGCAATCGGATCCATAGAGAGCGGTGGTAGACCAGCCAGTCGGCGGCTTCGGCGTAGTTCTTGAGGTAGTGCTTCCGTGATCGTTGGCCTTGGATCGCTCCGCTGTACCCCGCACCTTCCACCAATCTTGTTACGGTGCGATGGATGCCTTTATTTACAGGAGATGATCAATGCGAGAGTCCAGGGATCTGGCCGATCACCGCTCGTGCCAACCTCTTTCTCCTCTTTTTCCACGCGCATCCTCAGTATCGTAACAATATATATATATATATATATATATATATATATATATATATATATATATATATATATATATATATATATATATATATATATATATATATATATATATACATATATATACATATATACATATATATATACATATATATATATATATATATATATATATATATATATATATATATATATATATATATATATTGATACGAAAATGCGGCTAAACACGGCTGCAAGAAAGAGGAGGACGAAGTGGGTTTTTCCGTTGGATGCTGGTCTGGCGCCATCTTACTCGTCGAGTTCTGTGCGCTGTAAATAGTTCATTAAAGAAGTTACTCGTAACATTATTGGTGGAGGTTGACGACCCCTGTACCTCGATGGAGACGCGCAGTGGTCGCACCATCGGTGAGCTTTCGACTGCTTCGACTGCTGGTACTTCCTCTACGCCGCCCTCGTCAGTCCAAGCCACCACCTACGTCACACTCCCGCACCTCCGGGATCCCGGCACTTTCTCCGGTGATGGTACGATCGACCTCGACACTTGGCTGAAGCGGTACGAGCGCGTCAGTGCAACTCACCGCTGGGATCCCACGCTCATGCTCGCCAACGTGCTTTTCTACCTGGACGGCACTCCCCGAACATGGTTTGAAAGCCACGAAGCCGACATAACGAGCTGGGATCTCTTCATATATATATATATATATATATATATATATATATTGAAAAACAACGGTGCAGCTGACGCTTTATTGAAGCAACAGCAAGATGGCGCCGATCATGAAGAGGAACGGGGCGAAGACTGATGATGGTTATTGATAGATGAGGAAGATGACGTACAATGAATTCTCACACTAATTTCCCCCGTCGACGGAAGCGGCCAGCCTGGCCGCGAATTACGCTGTGGAACGCATACAATAGGGCTTGAGACGCGAAACGTGCACAATCTCTGTCCCGCGGCAGCGTTGGTCAGTGGGGACATGAACAGGTGTGACACGGTAGTTCACCGGTGAGGTCTGTTCGATAACTTTGTAAGGGCCAAGATAGCGTGACTCAAACTATTCGCTTAAGCCACGCGTTCGCGCAGGAGTCCACAGAAATACATTGTTGCCAGGGCGGCAGAGAACGACGCGGTGAGTGGCATCGTAACGATGTTTGCGATCTTCTTGGCTAGCTTCGGTGTTTACGCGGGCAAGACGACGGCATCGAGCAACGCGGGACAGAAACTGGTCGCAAACGAATGGTGAAGAATTGACGGGGCCAGAAAAGAATGAAACGTCGAGTGGTGATGTCGGTTGGCGTCCGTATACTAGGAAAAATGGAGAATAGCCTGTGGTTCGTTGAACTGACGTATTATATGCATACGTGACAAAGGGTAGTATGGCATCCCAATTGCGATGGTCCGGTCGGATATACATGGACAGCATGTCACACAGCGTGCGATGAAATCTTTCCGTTAAGCCATTGGTTTGCGGGTGATAGCTAGATGTTGTTTTATGAATTGTTTTTGATGCTTGAAGAACTTCACTGAGCGTGCTTGAAAGAAATGCCTTTCCCCGGTCGCTCAAAAGGACACGAGGGGCTCCATGACGTAGATAAATAGCATTCAAGAAGAAAGTTGCTACTTCCGAAGCACTTCCTGAAGCGATTGAGGCCGTCTCAGCGTACCGGGTCAAGTGATCAACCGCGGTGACGATCCACCTCTTGCCGTCTGATGTAGTTGGGAGGGGCCCGAAGAGGTCAATTCCGACGACAGAGAACGGCTCTGATGGACAAGGAAGTGGTTGTAGGGTCCCGACTGGAGCAGTAGTGGGCCGCTTGCGGTGTTGGCAAAGTGCGCACGAGGCAATATATTTAGCTACTGTCGTGGAAAGACCTGGCCAAAAAAATCGACTGCGGATGCGCTCGTATGTTTTGTAGTAACCCAAGTGTCCTGACGTTGGGTCGTCGTGGGAAGCGCGCAGAACTTCAGTGCGTAGTGCGCGTGGTACGACGGGAACCCATCGGTGGCCTTCCGGGTGCAAAATGTATCGATATAGCACATCGTCCTCCAACTTGAATAGTCGGAGTTGTTTCCGAAGCCTGGCATTAGGGGAAGACGAAGCACCGGTAAGCCGACCAATGATGTCAGTGCAATAAGAATCGGCTCGCTGGTGAGTAGCAAGTGCTGACGGACGGGTGGATGAAGGTAGGGAAGAAATGGATGATATCGACGAGGCGTCCTCCGTATAGCCAATTTGACAAGGGGATGTGACGTGCACCGAAAACTGCGGCAAAGGGCATCGTGACAAAGCGTCGGCATCTTGATGTTGTCTTCCAGTCTTGTAGATGACGTCAAAGTCATAAGATTGTAATCGGAGAATCCAGCGGCCAAGTCGTCCCGACAAGTTTTTGATTGTGGACAACCAGCAAAGAGCATGGTGGTCTGTCACAACAGTAAAATGTCGACCATGTAGGTACGGACGAAATTTTTGGATGGACCAGACAACAGCCAAGCACTCTTGTTCGGTTATCGAGTACCTCTTCTCTGCAGTGGTCAGAGTGCGGCTTGCATACGCGACCACTTTCTCGCGAAAGGCATGGTCGCGCTGGAGCAGTACGGCGCCGATTCCTTGTCCACTCGCGTCAGTGTGTAATATCGTAGGTGCCTTGTCATCGAACTAACAAAGCACCGGTGGGGATGTCAGTGCCTGCTTGAGTTCTTGAAATGAGGCTTCGCATTGATCATTCCAATCGAAGGAACCGGTACTAGCAAGGAGCTTGTGGAGAGGAGCGGCAATAGTGGCAAAGTTGCGAATGAAGCGGCGAAGGTACGATGCGAGTCCAAGGAAACTGCGTAGTTCTTTGGAACGAAAGGGTCGCGGAAAGTTGAGGACTGCGGAAATTTTGTCCGGATCGGGCTGGATGCCATCTTTAGTAACGAGATGTCCTAGAACTTTTATAGCTGTGTTGCCAAAATGGCACTTCCTTGTGTTTAGTTGAAGTCCAGCGTTGGAGAGACATGTGAGCACTTGAACTAGGCATTGCAGATGATCATCAAAAGTGGAAGAAAATACGACGATATCATCGAGGTAGCATAGACAAGTTTTCCATTTGAGGCCACGAAGAACAGTGTCGATCATCCTTTCAAATGTGGCGGGAGCATTACATAGACCGAATGGCATTACGTTAAACTCGTAAAGACCATCCGGCGTAGAAAAGGCGGTCTTTTCTTTGTCTGCTTCGTCCATTGGTATTTGCCAATACCCGGACCGAAGGTCAAGGGTGGAGAAGTATTGGGCGCCTTGCAATGAGTCAAGTGCATGATCTATACGGGGCATCGGATATACATCCTTTCGGGTAATCTTGTTGAGCGCGCGGTAATCAACACAAAATCGTACCGATCCATCCTTCTTTTGTACCAACACAACGGGTGATGACCAAGAACTGGTAAAGGGTCGTATGATGTTTCTGTTTAGCATATCGGTCACGTTCTCCTCGATGATTTTGCGCTCGGCCAAGGAGACTCGGTAGGGACGACGGCGTACAACAGTCTGACCTTCAGTGTTGATGCGATGATGCGCAACTGTGGTCTGTCCTAGTGCCGAAGCATTGGCGTCGAAGGAGGCCTGGTGTTTCCTGAGCAAATTCAGCAACGCCTCACGCTGAGAAGGAGAAAGGTCAGGATTTATCCCGGGAGCAAAAGAGGAGGAAGTAACAGACTGGGCCTGTTGTGGCTGAGCTGTCAAGGCGTCAAGAGAGACCAAAGAAACCGGTTGGGTATCCACATAACATGACACTGCAGAACCTTGGGGTAGGAGGACGGGCTCTGGGGTAGGGTTCAGGCCAATGATTATCGCTGCACTGTCTTTGAACCGCACCAGGCTGGAGGGGACTACAACGCCGCGAGCTAGACAGCTGCTGGAAGGGGTGATAAGGACGTCACCATTGGCAATATTCGGAGAAGTGATGGTGATGAGTTGCTCTTGACCCGGGAGCAGTATGGATTCGGAAGCTGTGAAGAAACGCAATGGTTTTTCGTCGACGCGTTCGCTGCAGTGATAGGTCTCGGTCATTTCGACTACACGTTGACGGCAAGAAATTAATGCAGATGCTGATGAGAGAAAGTCCCAACCTAAAATTAGTTCATGAGCACATGAAATTAAGACAGCGAAGGTGATGTGATGAAGAATACCATCAATGAAGACACGCGCTGTACATTGGGCCGATGGTCTAATTATTGCTCCATTGGCCCCAATCAAAGATGATCCAAGGTAGGGTGTCTTCACTTTCCGCAATCGAGAACACAAGTCGGCACGCATAACTGAAATATTTGCTCCCGTGTCCACCAAAGCCAACACCCGCTCACCTTCCACAGTTACCAATAACATGTTTGACGGTCGTTCAGGAGGACTTGGGTCATTTCGCCGCGATGCAGTTTTCCCTCCAAAAACTGCACTGTTTAGTTTTCCGATCGCTGGGCAGCCAGTTGAGAGACAGGCCGAAGTGGTGAAACAGAGCGTCGCAGTGGCGAAGGGGAGCGTGGTCGGGATGCACGTGTATTGTTGGTCGTGTTGGAAATGCGCATAGGAGACGGTGATCGGTGGTTGGAAGGACTGTCGGCATAACGGTAGTAGCCTCGAGCACATGTGTCGTCTCGTTCAAAAGCGGCATAACCACGACGTTCATCTTGCTGCCGACGTCGACAGACCCGAGAAATGTGTCCTCGAATTCCACAGTAGTAGCAAATAGGACGTGGGGCCCGCCAGGAAGAATGGTAGGTAGGGTTCGGTGGACGGGCGACTAGAGGTGTGAGATGTTCGTGATCAGGTACAGGTGGTGGTACTTGAGACGGCGAGGGTTGCATTGCAGCGATCTGTGCATACGAAGGGGGTTGGGCGCATGGTGGAGCACGGTGAATGCTTTGGAACGCTGACATTTCTTCCCTAATAATTCCACGCAGATCGCTAGAGGCGAGTTGAGCGGGAACGTTGTTAGAAGGAGGTAAAGTGTAGGCTTGCAATTCCTCACGAATTATGGCTCGAATGATGGATCGGAGCTCCATACTGTTTGCCAGGGGGTTCTCAGAGAAGTCGGGTCGTAGGCGGATTGACTGCAAGGTATCAAGCCGCTGGCATACCGAGACGACGTCGGAAACCGTCGAAGAGTTGTGTGCGACGAGGGCGTTGAAAGTGGTAGGTCCGATACCCTTCAGAAGGTGCCGGACACGATCACCTTCTGGCATGGTGTCGTCGATACGGCGGCAAAGTGCAAGCACATCCTCAATATAGGAAGTGTAGGACTCACCACAATGTTGAACGCGTTCTGCCAGTTTCTTGCGAGCAACTTCTGAACGGACGGTCGGTGTACCGAAAAGGCGTCGGAGCTGGTCTTTGAAGGAAGACCAATCGCGGAAGTCGCTCTCATGGTTCAGGAACCACGTCTTGGCAACCTGAGAGACGTAAAACTGGACGCGTGCTAATTTCGATGCCTCGTTCCAGTTGTTGTAGACACCTACGCGGTCATAGTTGTCGAGGCAGTCTTCGACATCTTCGCCAGGCAGACCGGAGAAGATTGGAGGCTCCCGAGGGGGGTTGTTGACCGGGCTAGGGTTGGCGGCTGGTGGTTGCGCCGGTGGGTGGTTCGGTTGGGCTTGTTCTTGGGCCATGGTGCTCTGCTGGCGCAAGCGACGTCCCGAACGGAGCTCCAGGAGCTGGCTTTGGATGGAGAGAGGTCGAAAAGATCGGGAAGCACCTTCCACCACTTGAAATACAACGGTGCAGCTGACGCTTTATTGAAGCAACAGCAAGATGGCGCCGATCATGAAGAGGAACGGGGCGAAGACTGATGATGGGTATTGATAGATGAGGAAGATGACGTACAATGAATTCTCACAATATATATATATATATATATATATATATATATATATATATATATATATATATATATATATATATATATATATATTGTGGTAAAGCCTTTGAACAGTGGGTCATCCTCGTCAGCGCCTTCTAGTGGGTCGCCTTTTTCTTAAGAAGAAGAGCAGCTCGTGCAGAGAGTCGATCCCCGCATTGACTGTCGCTGTCGTGAATCATCGCTGAGTGTCCGTCAATAAACCGCTTAACAATTTGGTGGAGAGTGCTGTGCCCTTCAAACACCTTCGGTCAGCATTCGATGCCCTTGGAGCTTCGATCCCGTACCGTGCCTCCAACCATGTACCAAGACGCCGCCCAGCAAACGCTTCCTCCTACACCGACGCCATGTCCCGGTGTCCCCCGCATCCGCGACCCTCCTGTCTTCACCGGCGCGGATGGCACTGACGTCGAGGACTGGCTTGCCATGTACGAACGTGTGAGCGTCCCCAATCATTGGGATGAGGCAGCTAAACTCGGCAACCTATTCTTCTACCTTGCGGGTGTGGCCGGAATGTGGTACAATAACCACGCATCTGATTTCCCGACTTGGTCTGCTTTTAAAACCGCTGTCGTCGACGTGTTCGGCCGCCCTGCCGTTCGTAAGCTGCAAGCTGAACAGCGTTTACGTGAACGAGCCCAGCAGACCGGTGAGTCCTTCACAAGTTATATCGAGGACATCCTTGACTTGTGCAAGAAGGTCAACCTGAACATGTCAGAGGCTGACAAAATCACGCATGTTCTAAAAGGCATCACCGACGATGCCTTCACCATGCTCCTGGCAAAGAACCCCCGCACTGTGGCAGAAGTCATCATGTTATGCCAAAGTTACGACGAGCTGCGGCGGCAGCGCTTGATGACCCGTCGCCCGCCACCACGTGATGCTGATCTCTCGGCCTTGTCAGCAGTTCCAGACCACGCAACCTTGCTCGCCGAAATCAAGTCGTTCGTGCGTGAGGAAGTTGCCCGCCAGGTCTCTCTACTGGCTTTTGCCTCCCCACAACAAGCTCAACAGCCATCAAGTACACTTCCACCTCCGCTCCGCCGAGCCATTCAGCAGGAAATCGAGGAGGTCGTCCCTGAATACCACCAGCCACCTCCTGCATCTGTGCCACTCAGCTACGCCCAAGTTCTTGCCAGGCCGCCCCCACCGATTTCCGTCACTGTTCCGCTAAATTACACCGAAACCGTCGCGAGGCCCCAGGCCTTTGGAGAACCTGTCTCGCCTACATACGCCGGCGTCACCCACGTGCCCCGAGTGCCGCCTACCATGCACTCATATCAGCAGCCGGCTCGCCAATCGCGTTCTGCGACATGGATGCGACCAGCAAACCAATGGCGCACTGCTGATAATCGCCCCATCTGCTTTGCTTGCGGTTGCGTCGGTCATGTGGCACGATATTGCAATCGTGTGCAGCAACCGCAGGTCGCCTCCAACTTTCCCAGCCAGTCAAGCCGCTCTTATGACCAACCGCCGCCTATGTCACCGTCGTCCCGCCCCGTTCCGTCTACCCGCCGTTCACCATCTCCACGACGTCGCTCACTGTCACCGATGCGGCCACGTCCACTCGAGGGCGACCAGGAAAACTAGTCGTCGCAGTCCACGAGGCAAGGGCTGCGACGCTGTCGAACTGCGGAAGCCCTCAGGAAAGCCCGTCGAACGTGATAGACGTGCTTGTGGATGGCGTTCGCGCATCTGCCCTTGTAGATACTGGAGCTGCCGTATCCGTGATGGACGAAAAACTTTGCCGATTACTGCGCAAAGTGACCACGCCGCTTTGCGGGCTCTCCCTCCGTACAGCCAGCGCCCAAAGCATTCACCCTACAGCGATGTGCACAGCCCGCCTTATGATTCAGGACGTGATGTATGCGGTCGAATTCATCATAATTTCTTCATGCTCTCACGACGTCATCCTAGGATGGGATTTTCTCTCCCGCCACGACGCCGTAATTCATTGCGCACCAGCAGAAATAGAACTCGCGCCATTCTCTTCTTTGACGCCGGCCGACAGTCCATCCGCTGCAAGCAAGTTACTCGTCAGAGACGACACTCAAGTGCCTGCAAACTCGTCTGTTGCGGTGTCGCTCTACTGCGCAAGCCTTTCTGACACCACTGCACTCCTCTCGCCATCTCATCGAGTTTTCATAAGAAAAAGCTTGCTGGTTCCTTTCGCGACCGTGCAACTCACTCACGGCAGCACCACTATTTTTGTTGTGAACTCATCTCCGTACAGCGTTACGTTGGTGCGAGGAGAATGTCTCGGCAGCGTGGAACCCATCGAAGACGCGCAAGTTATGGATCAACCCGATGGCATGCACTGCCCAAGTTCCTGGACGCTTGGTGCTGTTTCGACATCTGCTTCATCATCCGATGATATATTCGGTCCCTGCATACCCGACGACCTTACGCATGACCAGCGTTCCCAGCTTTTGGGCCTGTTGGAAGAATTCCGCTCTTCTTTCGATGTCGCTCAACCTTCTCTTGGCCGCACATCCACCGTTACGCATCGCATCGACACAGGCGCACAGCCACCACTGCGGCAACGTCCATATCGCGTATCTCCCACAGAACGCCGTGTAATCAACGAGCAAGTCGATGACATGCTTCGCCGCGATGTTATTCGCCCCTCTAGCAGCCCCTGGGGATCTCCTGTCGTTCTCGTCACGAAGAAGGACGGTTCTGTGCGGTTCTGTGTGGACTACCGACGCCTCAACAAGATCACTCGTAAGGACGTGTATCCACTACCGCGGGTAGATGACGCGATTGACAGCCTGCAAGGAGCAGAATTCTTTTCATCCCTCGATTTGCGCTCAGGGTACTGGCAAGTACCTATGGCTGAGGACGCTCGACCAAAGACCGCTTTTGTCACCCCTGACGGCTTGTACGAGTTTAACGTTATGCCGTTTGGGCTGTGCAATGCGCCCGCCACCTTTGAGTGCATGATGGATACAGTTCTGCGTGACCTGAAATGGCACACGTGCCTGTGCTACCTCGATGACGTCGTCGTTTTCGCTCTTGACTTCTCGACGCACCTTCAACGCCTTCGGCATGTTTTAACGCGTCTGAGAAACGCCAGTCTGCAACTGAACCTAAAGAAGTGCCAATTTGCAGCTCGGCAGCTGACAATACTCGGCTACGTCGTGTCCAAGGACGGAATTCTCCCTGATCCAACCAAGCTTCGGGCCGTGACCGAGTTCCCCAAGCCGACATCCGTGAAGGAACTGCGCAGTTTCGTAGGACTGTGTTCCTACTTTCGGCGCTTCATTCGAAACTTCGCGACTATCATATCGCCGCTGACGAAGCTTCTCGGAAGCAACGGCCCTCTCCATTCGTGGTCATCACAGTGCGACGACGCTTTCAGAACACTTCGTCGTTTGTTGACGTCGCCTCCCATACTCCGCCACTACGACCCTACGGACCCTACAGAGGTACACACGGATGCCAGTGGTGTCGGCCTCGGCGCTGTCCTTGCGCAGCGCAAACCAGGGTTCCCGGAATATGTCGTGGCGTACGCGAGCCGTACGCTTACTAAAGCCGAGACTAATTACACAGTCACCGAGAAAGAATGTTTGGCAATCGTCTGGGCCCTTGCAAAGTTCCGACCTTATTTGTATGGTCGCCCATTTGATGTCGTCACCGACCACCACGCACTATGCTGGTTGTCGTCATTGAAAGATCCCTCAGGCCGTCTCGCCCGGTGGGCACTTCGCCTGCAAGACTATGACATCCGCGTGCTGTACCGCAATGGAAGGCAACATGCTGACGCCGACGCCCTGTCGCGCTCTCCCTTGCCTGACGACAATGCCAACAACTCAGTGTCTCACCTTGCCATTTCTTCGATTAGCATTCATGCCATTGCTACTGAAGAGCGCAAGGATGAATGGATTGCCTCACTGATAGACTTGCTGACTGATCCATCCACTCCATCCACTCGCGCGTTGCGTCGTCAAGCCCACCATTTCGCCGTTCGCGACGACCTCCTCCATCGACGCAATTACAACGGTGACGGCCGCCAGTGGCTACTAGTCATACCTCGCAGTCTGCGCTCTGACATATGCGAATTCTTTCATTCTGATCCGCAGTGTGCACACTCCGGGGTATCGAAAACTTACCACCGCATTCGCCAACGGTACTTTTGGCGTGGCATGTACCGCTACGTGCAGAAATTCGTTCGCTCCTGCATAGAATGTCAGCCCCGCAAAACTTCAACGCACCTGTCACCGGTAGGTCTGCAACCTCTACCTTGCCCTGCCAGGCCGTTTGGGCGCGTTGGCATCGATTTGTATGGGCCACTTCCACTAACGTCGGCTGGTAACCGCTGGGCCATTGTTGCTGTGGACCACCTCACACGATACGCCGAAACGGCCGCTCTTCCCGCGGCTACAGCGAGCGATGTGGCTTCCTTTCTGCTCCAACGATTCATTCTGCGACACGGCCCACCCCAGGAACTGCTCAGTGACCGAGGCCGTGTCTTCCTGTCTGAAGTCGTTCAAGCCATTCTCAAAGAGTGCAACGTCGTTCACCGCAAAACTGCTGCTTACCACCCGCAGACGAATGGCCTCACAGAACGCTTCAACCGTACGCTGGGCGACATGCTCTCCAAATACGTCGCCGCCGATCACACAAACTGGGATTCCATTCTACCCTTCGTCACCTACGCATATAATACCGTCCCTCAGAGCACTACTGGCTTTTCACCTTTCTTTTTATTATATGGAAGGCACCCGTCACACACCATCGACACGATACTTCCGTACAGGCCAGATCCGTCTGAGTGGGCACCTATTTCTGCTACAGCCAAGCTTGCTGAAGAATGTCGAGAGCTTGCAAAGACCTTTACTGCGCATGATCAAGAGCGGCAAAAAAGCATTCGCGCTGACGCCAGTACTACTGCGCCCACATTCCTCCCTGGAGCGCTCGTCTGGCTCTCGATCCCTACTACTGCAACTGGCCTATCTTCAAAACTATTGCCTAAATACGAAGGCCCCTACCGTGTCGTCAAATGCACTTCCCCAGTCAACTACTCTATTGAACCCATCGAACAATCTTCGGACATGCGTCGTCGAGGACGCGACATTGTTAACGTGGAGCGCCTCAAGGCCTACCATGATCCGCTCATTGTAACCAGCTGTTAGGTCGCCAGGCGGCTCCCTTTTCGTACCCGGGGTAGTTGTGGTAAAGCCTTTGAACAGTGGGTCATCCTCTTCAGCGCCTTCTAGTGGGTCGCCTTTTTCTTAAGAAGAAGAGCAGCTCGTGCAGAGAGTCGATCCCCACATTGACTGTCGCTGTCGTGAATCATCGCTGAGTGTCCGTCAATAAACCGCTTAACAATATATATATATATATATATATATATATATATATATATATATTGTAATGACGAAAACCGAAACTGGAACTCTCTCTGGCACAGACTCGCATGCTAGGAAGGAAGAGGAGGAAGACGAAGCAGAATAAGAACAGCCGGCCTGCAGCAAAGGCGTTGTGTCTTATTTCTCTCGTCCTTACAATGGCGCAGTCGACGAAGAAAACGGCTTACGTCTCGGTTTCGTCATCCAGAACGCCCGCCGACGTGCAGCCGCGGTAAGCGTCGCTTGAGGACGGCGTCAAGCCCTCCTCGGCAGCTGTTTACTGACACCACCGTTCGGGGACGGCGTCAAGGCCTCCTCGCCGTCACGCTTCTTCGCTGATGGGACCCGCAAGGCGTCCGTCGCGGCCAGCATCGATCCCAGCACCGACGGATGGCGTCCAGGCCTCCGTTGTGGTTCCGGGAAACTTGTCCTGGGACGCGACACGTCGCGGCAACCATGCGCACGGGCCTCTCTCACCTAGGGATGGCGTACATGCCTCCTCCATACCTGGCAACCTGTCGGCGCTTCAAGCACCCACCGTGTACGGCGTCGAGGCCTACCCGGCGGCGCAAGACCGCTTCATCTACGCCACAGTACCAGGTCACAACTCATCACACGGGTTCCGCTTGCCTGGGAACGTCGTTGACGCTTCCAGCGCCCTGGAACCCATGTCCACGAATCCGACCACAGCTGGATTTCCAAGGGACGCCGTCCACGCGTCCTTGGTCAAGAATTGTACCACCTCGAATACCGCAGTCACTGTATCCTCCGCAGAGGCGGGCCTTGGCTCTTCGTGCGGATCACACGACAGCGCAGCGGAGCTGCAGCATACCATCGCGCAACTCCGTGTCACGACCAACGCCCTCATAGCGTCGAGTTCCAAGCTATGTCCTGCCATCTTGCCAACATTGTGCGCACTCAATGCCATGTTGGCTGCGGCCGCCGCACAAAACTTCGAGGTAAGCTCGCCCGAGAACCGTCGCAATCTCCGGCGTTCTCTCGCGGAGGTATCGGAGCAAGTGAACTGCTTGGCGGGGGCACATTTCGGAGTTCTGCCCGCCGTCCCGCCATCGCCGATTTCCTTCGCGCTACCGGAATTTCGCGGCTTCCAGGACGACGCCGAGGAATGGGTGGCAACCGTCAACGCTCTCGGAACGACTGAAGAGCAGAAGTGGGACATGGCCATAGATCGCCTGCGGGATGCTGCCGCAGCATGGCACAGGTACGAAGGCGTCAGGCAGCAGTCCTGGGCAGAATGGAGTGCAGCCCTGATTGCCGCTTTCGGACGGATTTCCTGTGACTCCAGCAAGTCCAGCTCGATCTTCCCCGAGGCCGAGGATGGAGCCCAGGCAGCGCCCCGCCTCGAGGCTGCAATCGTTCGTTGCAGCTCGTCAACGGAATGCTGCCAGGAGTTCCCTGCTGCTGACCCTGACCGAAGTGGCTGGAATCCTACACTACAGGTCCCGGACTCTGCATCGGTATTCGACCTGAAAATACCCCCACCAGACCTTCGTCCGGAGATACGGCCCTCGCGCTCGTCGTCTGAGGACATCGAGGCACTCAATCCTATTGTATTAGACACAACTGAACCCTACCAGACCACGATCATGCTCAGCCACGCAGACACTCGGCTACCAAGGAACGTTTCCTTCGAGAAAGCCCAGATACCTAGCTACGCTGAGGCCACTGCCATCGAGAACTTGCCGAGGACCAGCCCTCCTGCTGTTTCCTCCCAGCATACGATGTTTGCACATGACAGTTCGCCAGAAGCCACCGGCTCGACTACGTCTGGGAGTTCTGCTGTGGTATTTATGCCCAACCATGAGCTGCGTCCCATCTCATTTCAAGAAATGGCCCAAACGTCATCATGGCTGCCTCGCAGGGCATCCCGCTGCAGTTCAGTCCACCAGCGACGGTGGGACAAACACCAGCGTTTCCAGGTTACTCTGCGACCTTGCCGGAACAGTCAGGGCCGTCCACCTGAACTGCATTCTACGAGTTGTCAGGAAACGTTGCATCATGGACGAGTTCGACCACGGCGACAAAGTCAAGCCCACCCACCAAAAACTTTACCGCCAGCTCCGCGCGCGCACAGGACCCAGTCTCCATCACGACACGGTGAACGACCCAGACGACATAGCCAGTGTCGGCCGCCGGAGCCAATTTCGACAAACTTCCAGCGTGGTCGAGACCGACCACGACGATGTAGCCAACCTCGCCCACCTGAAGCACTGTCAACTGCTGCAGCTAGCCTTACCTACCAGAACATTGTCGTTTGGCCCAACGACAATGCTAGCAGTCATGGCCGAGTGTAATGACGAAAACCGAAACTGGAACTCTCTCTGGCACAGACTCGCATGCTAGGAAGGAAGAGGAGGAAGACGAAGCAGAATAAGAACAGCCGGCCTGCAGCAAAGGCGTTGTGTCTTATTTCTCTCGTCGTTACAATATATATATATATATATATATATATATATATATATTATGAAGTCTTGGTAGTCTGGGTTGCGACAGCGTTTAATTGAGGAAAGACCTCGCAAAACGAACGGGCAGAGCCAGTACACAGACGATGACGATGATGATGAACCAGAGTGGCAATGAGGACAAAGAGACAAGCGGATGATGGTGATTGCGATCATGCAGGGATGAGGACAATGCAAGTAACAAATGCCCACACTAATTCCCCCCACTTGGAAGCGGACATCCTGGCCGCCGTAAGTCAAAGTGACGGGGAACGTCGCGTGAAAGGTTTCATGCGACAAACGTGGACAATCTCTGTGCTGCGGTAGCGGCGGTCTGTTGGGGCGACGAGTGGTGTCACACGATAATTAACTGGAGGAGTCTGTTCTAAAACAATGTATGGGCCGATGAAGCGTGGTTGGAATTTGTCACAGAGACCAGGAGTGCGAATAGGTGTCAAAAGCAGCACCTCGTCACCAGGTTGGAAAGACACAACGCGGTGGGATTCGTCATAGGTGATCTTTCGCTCGTGCTGTCTCGCTTCAGTATTGATGCGAGCCTGATGGCGAGACTGAGCCAGGCGGGAAATGTATTCTTCGCTAGAAGACTGACACGAATTCCCATGGCTGCTAAAGAAGGAGACGTCGAGAAAGGTATTCGGGGTGCGTCCGTACACGAGGTAAAACGGTGAGTAGCAAGTTGTTCGCTGAACGGCGGTGTTGTAAGCGAATGTCAGGAATGGTAAAAGAGTATCCCAGTTTTTGTGGTCGGGTTGGACGTAAACGGCTATCATGTCTGCAAGGGTTCGGTGAAATCTTTCTGTGAGACCATTTGTCTGAGGGTGGTAGCTTGAAGCTGTCTTGTGAGCAGTTCCAGAAGCGCGGAGTACTTCATTTACCATTTGTGACAGGAACACTTTGCCGCGATCACTAAGCAGTACACGAGGAGCCCCATGACGCAGTATTATTGCGTGAAGAATAAAGTCTGCAACTTCCACAGCTGAGCCTGTGATAACAGAGGAAGTCTCAGCGTATCGTGTCAGGTGGTCCACGGCGGTCACTATCCATCGTTTGCCAGCAGATGTGACGGGGAGAGGCCCGTAAAGGTCAACACCTACAACCTCGAAAGGCATTGACGGGCACGGAAGTGGCTGTAGAGGTCCAGCAGGTGCAGACGTGGGGAGTTGACGACGCTGGCATGGGTAGCAGGAACCGACGTACCGCGCTACACTAGAAGAAAGGCCAGGCCAGTAATAACGACATCGAATGCGGTCAAGAGTTTTTTAAAACCAAGATGACCAGTAGTCAAGTCGTCGTGGAAGGCTTCGAGCACCTGAAGTCGAAGAGAGCGTGGCAGTACAGGAACCCAGCGCTGACCGTCAGGGTGGTAGACGTGGCGGTAGAGAACCCCATTGTCCAGCTTAAAGTGCAGGAGTTGACGACGGAGTCGCGCGTTTGGTGGATGAGAAACTCCCGAAAGGTGGTCCATCATGCGTCTGCAGTATGAATCGGACCGCTGGTGGGAGATAAATGTTGCCTGGTCGTCCGAAAAGGGTTGCGTTATTGATGCGAGCGTATGAACTTTGGTAGATGTGGCGTTTGAGTTCTCACCAACGCTGATATGGGTAGTTGGAAGCGGGCAACGAGATAAAGCGTCGGCGTCTTGATGTTTTCTGCCTGACTTGTAAGTTATGTCAAAGTCGTACTCCTGCAAGCGTAGTATTCACCGACCCAAGCGTCCGGACAAGTTCTTCAGTGTAGAAAGCCAGCATAAGGCATGGTGGTCCATAACGATTGTGAAGTGACGGCCGTGGAGATAGGGACGGAACTTCTGGACCGACCAAACCACAGCCAGACACTCTTGCTCAGTTATAGTGTAGTTTTTTTCAGCAGGGGTGAGTACGCGACTGGCATATGCAACAACTTTCTCTAGGGAAGACTTGTCACGTTGTAGAAGAACGGCTCCTATACCAAGGCCGCTAGCGTCGGTATGAAGGATAGTTGGTGCGGCTTCGTCAAAGTGGCAGAGCAGAGGTTCAGATGTGAGTGACCGCTTCAACAGCTCGAATGCCGTTTTACATTCTTGAGACCACAGAAAGGGGACGTTCGAAGCGAGTAGTTGGTGTAATGGAGCAGCAATAGAAGCAAAGTTCTGGATAAACCGGCGGAAATAGGAGGCGAGGCCAAGGAAACTGCGAAGCTCCTTTGGTTTTTCGGGACGCGGAAAGTGAAGGACTGCAGAAATCTTGTCAGGGTCGGGCCGGATGCCATCTTTGTTAACGACATGTCCTAAGACCTTGATAGATTTGCTAGCGAAAGAGCATTTCTTAGTGTTTATTTGAAGCCCGGCGCCGGCAAGGCACGTCAGAACTTGATCCAGTCGTTCTAGGTGCTCAGGAAACGTTGACGAAAAGATAATAATGTCGTCCAGGTAGCACAGGCAACTTTTCCATTTCAGACCGCGCAGCACGGTATCTATCATGCGCTCAAAAGTCGCGGGTGCGTTGCAGAGCCCGAAAGGCATCACGTTGAATTCATATAGCCCGTCGGGGGTTGCAAACGCCGTTTTATGCTTATCGTCTTCATGCATGGGAATCTGCCAGTACCCAGAACGCAAGTCGATGCTTGAAAAGAATTCCGCGCCTTGTAGGGAATCAAGGGCGTCGTCAATGCGTGGCATAGGGTACACGTCCTTGCGTGTGATCTTATTGAGCGCCCGGTAGTCCACGCAAAAACGCACAGAGCCATCCTTTTTGCGGACCAAAACAATGGGAGACGACCAAGGGCTAGATGAAGGACGGATGACTTCCCGTTTAAGCTTGTCCGCAACGTTTTCTTCTATAATTTTTCTTTCAGTCAGAGACACGCGGTAGGGTCGGCGGTGTACGATAGATGTCCCAACAGTTTGAATTCGATGTGCTGTAGTATTAGTGCGGCCCAGCTTAGACGAGCAAATGTCGAAAGAATTGGCATGTTTCTGTAATAATGCGAGCAGCTGCTGCCTCTGTGAATATGTCAATTCGCTGCTGATAGTGGTGGTAAAGGCGGAGGGAGAAACATGCTCACCGAGGCAAGGCTCTTTGGATGCGATGGCCTGAAGTGGCGTGACAAATACAGGCTCGAAGTCAGCAACATGGGCCACAGTAGTGCCCTGTGGCAGTAAGATCTTCTCCGGTGTAGAGTTGACAGCGGTGACAAGTGCCGAGCCATTGCAAAAACGAACGACACCAGACGGAAGAACTATACCTTTGCGAACGCAAAGTGGTGACGGTGAGAACAATACATCCCCGTGATAGATGTCGTTGGACGTAAGGCTGACAATTTGCTCTTGTAGTGGCGGCAGTTCGATGTCTTTCGCAGCGACCAGACGGAGTGGCTTCTGATTGTCGTCGTCAAGCATGTAGTCCGTGTCAGCGAGGTGAACGACGCGTTGTCCACAACAAATCGCCGCGGAAGCGGATGATAGAAAATCCCACCCTAAAATTAGTTGGTGAGAGCAGCGGGACAGGACAGCAAACTGGACATGATGGCGGATGCCGTCGATGAAAACACGCACAGTAGAAAACGCGGAAGGGCGAATGACGTTCCCCTGGGCAGCAAATAATGTGGGGCCATCGTAAGGCGTCATTACTTTCCTTAAATGTTCACACAAATCAACACGTATCACAGACAATGTCGCACCTGTGTCCACCAAAGCATCGACTCGCACTCCTTCCACTTCCACAGAAACCATGTTACACGGGCCCGATGGAGGAATTTCAGTTCTGATTCCGAATGCAGTTTTTCCTCCACAAACTGCATCACTTAGTTTTCCGAATGAATTTCAGAGGTGAATGAGGCGGGCCGAAGTGGAGAAGTGGAACGGCGGAAGGGCGAAGGCGAGCGGCGTCTCGTGTTTCGGCTGTTTCGTGGTGCAGTCGATGCAGGAGGAGATGGAGAACGGTGCGGGGGAGACGAATAACGCCGACCTTGATAAGACGCCCCGGCGTACAAATCCCGTTCACGCACGTCGTTCCTACGCTCATCTTGCTGGCGCTTTCGGCAGAAACGAGATATGTGGCCGCGATAGCCACAGTAGTAGCAAACAGGGCGAGACGAGCGCCACGGTGGGGAATAGAAGACCTTTCGGGGCACCTGTAGATAGCGCGGTCAGGTGGGCCGGAGGGTCAGGGGGTACGGAATGGTAGTTGACCGGGGGAGCGGCAGCAACTGACGCGTAGGATGGACGCGGCAATGTCGCGTGGGCGTCGCTGGGAGGCACGGCAGCAACTTCAGGGTACGTGGGTATGGGGCGTAAAGCATGTGGCTGTACGGGCGCAGAGCCAGTCAGGGATGTAAGTTCCTCCCTGATGATGTCACGTAAGGGCATTCCCGAAGGCTGTGTAGGTCGTGGTGTAGGAGGTGTGAAGCCCATGGACCGCAATTCTTCGCGTATAATGTCCCGGATGAGGTCGCGCAGGTGGCCATCTGACGTGGAGTGGTGGTAGCCAATGTCTGGTTGGAGGCGAACGGAGTCCAGCGCATCAAGGCGCTGGCATGTCGTCACGACATCAGCGATGGTAGCTGGGTTTTGCACAGCGAGTGCATTAAAGGCAACAGGCCCAATGCCTTTCAATACGTGGCGCACTTTGTCCGATTCCGGCATGGATTGATTGACACGCCGGCACAGTGCGAGGACATCCTCGATGTATGATGTGTACGATTCACCGGGATGTTGTCGGCGAGTATCAAGTGTCCTCTTCGCGACGGCGGATCGAATGTCCGGGGTGCCAAAAACGTGTCGCAGCTGCTGCTGGAAGGTAGCCCAGTCGGGTAAGTCAATGACGTGGTTAAAATACCATGTCTTTGCGACTCCGGTCAGATAAAATGGGACGTAACGCAGTTTGGCGGCCTCGTCCCACCGATTAGCGACACTTACGCGGTCGTAGTCGTCGAGCCAGTCTTCTACGTCTTCTCCACGACGACCAGCGAAGAGCGGGGGTTCCCGCTGATGTCCGTGTATGTAAATAGGAGGGGCAGCTTGCGTCGGTGCATGGTTGATGACATGAGCGCCGGTAGGCTCGGTCTGGGACATGCTGCCTGACAGTGGGCGCAATCGGCGGCCTGAACGAAGCTCCAGCGGGTAGAACGGGCTGCGAGAGGTAAGAGGACCGAAAATACACCTCCACCACGTATGAAGTCTTGGTAGTCTGGGTTCCGACAGCGTTTAATTGAGGAAAGACCTCGCAAAACGAACGGGCAGAGCCAGTACACAGACGATGACGATGATGATGAACCAGAGTGGCAATGAGGACAAAGAGACAAGCGGATGATGGTGATTGCGATCATGCAGGGATGAGGACAATGCAAGTAACAAATGCCCACAATATATATATATATATTAAAATAGAGGTGTTGTACGTCGAGAAAGGTTCAGACGTAGCTTGGCAAAATGTCCTTTATCAGGCAGGTCTGGCTAATGGCGAGCGGCGTGCGCGAGCTACTCCTGCAGCCACCGATCATCATCGTCTTCTTCGTTGCCAGCAGAGCGTCCGTTACTCAGATTCATTAATTCATTACAATTACTCCCCGCGAAATAAGGAGCCATCCTGGCGACCTATGGACAAGTAAACACGGGAGGGTCGTAGCAGGGCTTAAGTCTCGAGACGTGGACAATTTCCTGGCCACGACGACGTTGGTCAGAAGATGGTTCCAGTGGCTCGATGAGGTAATTCACCGGTGACGTTTTTTGTAGCACACGATATGGGCCGTGATACTTGGGGACCAACTTGGTAGAAAGGCCAGGTGTAGCAGAGGGAACATGCAGCCAGACGAGTGAACCTGGATCGTAGGAAGTGGTGTTATTTGATGCGTCATGGTGGTGCTTTTGGCGTCCTTGGTCTTGGGTTGTGAATGCTCTTGCCAGTTGGCGGCATTCCTCAGCGTATGTAGCGGCTTGAGACAAAGTCGTGGACTCTGAGGAGTCAGGTTTGTACGAAAGAATGGTGTCCATAGTGCATGAAGGTTCGCGTCCGTAAAGGAGGAAAAAAGGAGAGAACCCAGTAGTGCTTTGAATGGCGGTATTATAAGCGAACGTGATAAACGGGAGCACTCGGTCCCAATTGGAGTGGTCTGACGAGATATACATAGACAGCATGTCACCAAGGGTGCGGTTGAAGCGCTCTGTCATTCCATTGGTCTGGGGATGATAGGCGCTTGTAGTGCGGTGAACGACGTGGCACTCACGCAGCAATGCTGTGATGACGTCTGACAAGAATACGCGACCACGATCGCTCAGTAACTCCCGAGGTGCTCCATGACGTAATACGATGTTGTGAAGAACGAAAGTCGCAACGTCTTTTGCTGTAGACGAGGGAAGGGATGAAGTTTCGGCATACCGCGTGAGATGGTCGACGGCAACTATGATCCAACGGTTACCGTCAGCAGTGTTGGGAAGGGGACCATAGATATCGATGCCGACGCGGTCGAATGGTCGGGATGGGCATGGTAAGGGTAGCAAGGTACCGCTGGCGTGACAAGGGGGAGTTTTTCGTCTCTGGCACGTCGAGCAGGCCCGAACGTATTGTCGTATAAAACGGTACATGCCACGCCAGTAATATCGGAGACGTATGCGAGAATAAGTCTTCAGGAAACCTGCGTGGCCACATTGGGGGTCGTCATGAAACGTGGAACAAATTTCGGGTCGCAGATGACGTGGAATCACGAGTAGCCACTGACGTCCACCGGGTGCGTAGTTGCGTCGGTACAGCACGTCGTCGCGAGTGGCGAAGTGCTCCACTTGCCGACGCAACGTGCGAGAAGGGGGGGAAGCCGTCCGCCCAGCCAGGATGTCTAGAATCGAAGCAACCCAAGGGTCTTTGCGTTGCTCAGATGGCATGTCGGCGATGGTGACGGCAGTGGCATCACAGGTTATACTTTCGCAGCAGTCCGGGTCAGGGGGTAGAGGCGAACGGCATAGGGCGTCTGCGTCCGAATGTTTCCGGCCGGAGCGATAGACCACGCGAATATTATATTCTTGGAGGCGTAATGCCCATCGGGCGAGGCGACCACTTGGATCCTTCAATGACGACAACCAGCAGAGGGCGTGGTGGTCAGTCACGACGTCAAAAGGGCGCCCGTACACGTAAGGTCGAAATTTTTCTATCGCCCAAATAATGGCGAGACATTCCTTTTCAGTGACAGAATAGTTGCTTTCGGCTTTGCTAAGAGTTCGGCTTGCGTAGGCAACCACGTACTCTTGGAAGCCGTCTTTCTTCTGTGCAAGAATAGCGCCTAGCCCGACACCACTAGCGTCGGTGTGGATCTCTGTGGGTGCCGATGGGTCGTAGTGTCGCAGAATAGGCGGCGACGTGAGGAGGCGGCGCAGTTCATTGAAAGAGTCGTCACAGGTGGCAGACCAGGCTGAAAGGTCTCTGGAGCCGGCGAGGAGCTTGGTCAGAGGAGCGATGATCGTCGCGAAATTGCGGACGAAGCGCCGGAAGTAAGAGCAAAGGCCTATGAAGCTTCGGAGCTCTTTCATGGTGGTCGGTTTGGGAAACGCTGAAACGGCTGTAAGTTTGGCAGGGTCAGGAAGAATGCCGTCTTTTGAAACCACGTGGCCAAGGATCGTAAGCTTTCGAGCGGCGAAATTGCACTTCTTCAGATTCAGTTGCAGCCCGGCGGCAGAAATACACACGAGGACTTTCTCGAGGCGGGTTAAATGGGTTGCAAAATCAGTTGAAAAGACGACAATATCATCTAAATAACAAAGGCAAACGTTCCATTTGAGGCCTCGAAGGATAGAGTCCATCATCCGCTCGAAAGTAGCTGGCGCGTTGCAGAGGCCGAAGGGCATCACTGTGAATTCGTAAAGCCCGTCGGGCGTGATGAAAGCAGTTTTTTCACGATCGGCCTCTGCCATGGGTACCTGCCAGTATCCAGAGCGGAGATCTAAAGAAGAGAAAAATTCGGCTCCCTGTAGGCAGTCCAAGGCATCGTCAATGCGTGGCAGCGGATAGACATCCTTGCGCGTGATTCGGTTGAGACGCCGGTAGTCCACGCAAAACCTGATGGATCCGTCCTTCTTCTTCACCAACACAACTGGAGAGGCCCAGGGACTGCTTGACGGTTCGATTATGCCACGTGTCAGCATGTCGTCAACCTGTTCATTGATGGCACGGCGTTCGGTAGTTGACACACGATATGGACGCTGCCGTAATGGCGTCTCTTGACCGGTATCTATACGGTGTACAACAGATGACGCTCGACCTAAGGAAGGCTGATTGTGGTCAAACGAGGCTCGAAAACGCTCTAGGAGCTTGATCAGCTGTTTCTGCTGCCCAGGCGTGAGGTTACAATCAATGGACTTGCGGAATACATCCGTAGGGTCATTAGCGTCAGTTGCGGGTGTAATGGCACAAGTCGGTAGAAATGGCTTGTCTGGATAGATCGGGTCTTCGAAAATACAATTTAAAGTCTCGAGGCTTCCCAGACACTCACCGCGTAGCAGGATGTACGGGCAAGCAGAAACGTTGCACGCATAAAGTACCGCCGAACCATTGGAAAAGTTGATGACGGCAAACGGGAGGACGATGGTTCGGTGTTGCACACTAGCTATAGTTGGTTGGAACAGGAGCGTCGAGTTAGTGGCAGCAGGGGAAAACACAGGCACTAGGACGGCGGACAACGGCGCGATGCGGACGTCAGCTGCGGCAAACACTTTCGAGGGACTGTGGTGGTCGATATCAAGGCACGGATTCGTCAACGTGAGTTCAGCACGAGCGCAGTCGACGAGGGCCTGATGGGTAGAAAGGAAATCCCATCCTAGTATCACGTCGTAAGATGAACGTGGGAGAACAACAAAGTTGACGGCGTACCAAACATCTTGAATAAGAACGCGTGCTGTGCACTGAGCTGTCGGCGCGATGAAATGGGAGGTGGCTGTACGCAGAGCAAGATTCGTAAGCGGCGTTGTAACTTTTCTCAAATCGCGACACAGTTTTTCACTAATGACAGAAACGACGGCGCCTGTGTCGACAAGTGCACGTACAGCAACACCTTCTACTAGCACATCAATTTCGTTGGACGAACAAAGAGGAGGTCTTAGAAAGTTCGACGACGACGCAGTTCTTGCCTCCGGAACTGCGGCTGTCAGTTTTCCTCTCGAGCGGGGCTCGTGCGCCGAAGCATCGGGGAGACAGATCGGCGACGGGGTGGTAATGACCGGCGAGAATCGACGGGGCGTCGTGGGGACAATGAGTCGGTGATAGGAGAAGATGGTCGCTGGGGATTCTGGGCAGCCTGGTAATTTGCAGAATTCCCATGGTTTGGAGGCTGGAAGTTGCGACGGCGACAGTAGCGTGCTATATGTCCCACGAAACCGCATGCGAAACAGATGGGTCGGTTATCCAAGGTGCGCCATGGGTTAACGACAGAAGGTGCAGGGGGCGAAACGGGATGGGGTGCCGTGTATGTAGGCAACGTCGTAGGGTAGGAGGACCCGGTGCCCCGGTATGCGCCAGAGACAGGTGGGGCTGGGGGTCTAGCAACGACGGCAGCGTAGGTCAGCGGCGTAGGGACAGGTGGCGATGGAGGCAGTGCTTGCGTGACCTGTGTCTCAATGACCTGGCGTAGACGTGGGTCTAACGATGTCACTGGCGCGGATGCTTCGGCCACAAGAGAAAGCTGACGCGCAACTTCCTCACGAATGAATTGTTTGATTTGGGGGAGTAAGACGGTGTGATCAGCAGCGACGTCGTGTACGAGGGCGGAAACTTCAGCCGTATCTTCTGCGGCCCTGCGCGTCGAGACACGCTGCTTACGCAACTCGTCGTACTCCTGACAGAGGTGGACAACATCGGTGACGGTCTGTGGATTCCTAGCGACGAGCATCTGGAAGGTGTCGTCGTCAACTCCTTTGATGATGTGCTTGATTTTGTCGCGTTCTGTTAGAGATTCATCGACGCGCTTGCAAAGGGACAAGACATCTTCAATGTAACTCGTAAAGGTCTCGTCCCTGCGCTGGACTCGACTACGGAGACGCTGTTCCGCGCGAAGCCGGCGCACGGCGGGACGGCCGAAGACCGCGGAGATGGTGGTCTTGAAGGCGGACCAGTTGGTAATTTCGCCTTGGTGGTTCTTGAACCAGAGGCTGGCCACATCAGCGAGGTAAAAGCGCACGTTTGTGAGCTGGTCGCAGGCGTTCCACTTGTTGGAAGCGCTTACGATTTCGTACTCGACGAGCCAGTCTTCGACGTCTTGTTCATCGTTGCCGCGAAAGATTGGTGGGTCGCGTTGCCGAGGCGCGCCAGTACAGTAGACTGTCGTTGGTGAGGCAGCTTGAGAAGGGCCAGGAGCAGTCATGGTGAACGGTGAGGGTAGCGTCCGATTGCGAAGTTCCAGGTTGATGGGAACCCCGGCTCCTCCACCACTTAAAATAGAGGTGTTGTACGTCGAGAAAGGTTCAGACGTAGCTTGGCAAAATGTCCTTTATCAGGCAGGTCTGGCTAATGGCGAGCGGCGTGCGCGAGCTACTCCTGCAGCCACCGATCATCATCGTCTTCTTCGTTGCCAGCAGAGCATCCGTTACTCAGATTCATTAATTCATTACAATATATATATATATTGTAACGACGAGAAATAAGAGACAACGCCTTTGCTGCAGGCCGGCTGTTCTTATTCTGACTTCGTCTTCCTCTTCTTCCGTAACCTAGCCTGCGCCCTTGCCTGAGCCCCACTATTTATTATCATTACACTCGGCCCCGACTGCGAGCCTCGTGGGCTACCGACAATGTCTCCGGTGGGCGGCATTGACTATTCCGGGGTGGCCGGGCTCGGCCAAGCTGATATTTCACATGGAAGTTTGTTGAAGGAGATTCCGGAGGACGACACTGGCTGTGACGTGATGGTCGGTGCAGGCGTCGTCCACGATGGGGCCAACGCTGTTGACTTGGACAAGATGCCGCTAGCAGGAGATACAGACTCCTGCAAAGTGGCCGCGTTGGTTTAATCTCGTCGGTTTGAGCATCCTGTCGCAGCCGTGTTACAAATGCTGGAAATAGTCCACGCTGCACCGTCACCTGCTGCACTGAGCGTCGACGCCTGCGTTGCTTGCGGTGTGGCAAGGGGCGTCGGGGTGTCTTTGTAGTCATCTGAGAGCCGAGTTCAGGTTGCAGCTTGAGAGGCAACGCGTGCTCTTGCAGCACTGCCTTTGTCGGACTCATGCTCAAGCTGTTTATTCCTATAGTTTCACGTGCAGTAGAGCCTTCATTGTCAGATGACCTGTCACTAACCGGAAGTATTACCTTCTCTGGTAGGTCTTTGTTGACAGTGACTTTGAAGGAGGCGGCGCTTAGCGTGTGGCAGACGTCCGCACACTCGGCCACAGACTGACGTGATATCAGGAGATGTCGCTTCGAAGTGAGGGTCAACACTGTAGGGTTGTTCGTCCCAGGGTAGGTGGTTAAATTGGCTGTCGGGAAGCTGCAAAATACAGCTGAAGCCGCGAGGGTGGTCTCCTTCTGGGATCTATTCTCGGTAGCGGTCGCGTAAGACTGGGTGGTCGTGGAGAGGTGATGGTGACTCCGTCCAAAAGCAGCTATGAGCTTGTCACTCCAGTCCACCCAGGACGTCTGCCGCACGCCTTCGTATCGATGCCAAGCCGCGGCAGCATTCCGAAGGCGGTCTATGGCCATGCCCCACTTCTTTTGGTCCGTCCACGCTGCGTGATCTCCGACAGCGTTGACGGTTGCCACCCATTCCTTGGCATCGTCCTGGAAGCCGCGAAACTCCGGTAGCTCGAAGGAAATCGGCGATGGCGGGACTGCGGGCAAAACTCCGAGATGTGCCCACGCCAAGCAGTTCACTTGCTCTGATACCTCCGTGAGAGAACGCCCGAGATTGCGACGGTTCTCGGGCGAGCTTACCTCGAAGTTTTGTGAGGCGGCCGCAGCCAACATGGCATTGAGTGCGCACAATGTTGGCAAGATGGCAGGACATAGCTGGGAGCTCGACGCTATGAGGGCGTTGGTCGTGACGCGGAGTTGCGCGATGGTATGCTGCAGCTCCGCTGCGCTGTCGTGTGATCCGCACGAAGAGCCAAGGCCCGCCTCTGCGGAGGATACAGTGACTGCGGTACTCGAGGTGGTACAATTGCTGACCAAGGACGCGTGGACGGCGTCCCTTGGAAATCCAGCTGTGGTAGGAATCGTGGACATGGGTTCCAGGGCGCTGGAAGCGTCAACGACGTTCCCAGGCAAGCGGAACCCGTGTGATGAGTTGTGACCTGGTACTGTGGCGTAGATGAAGCGGTCTTGCGCCGCCGGGTAGGCCTCGACGCCGTACACGGTGGGTGCTTGAAGCGCCGACAGGTTGCCAGGTATGGAGGAGGCATGTACGCCATCCCTAGGTGAGAGAGGCCCGTGCGCATGGTTGCCGCGACGTGTCGCGTCCCAGGACAAGTTTCCCGGAGCCACAACGGAGGCCTGGACGCCATCCGTCGGTGCTGGGATCGATGCTGGCCGCGACGGACGCCTTGCGGGTTCCATCAGCGAAGAAGCGTGACGGCGTTCCTTATCGTGAACTGGTACCGGTAACGGGTGCTGGAGCCGCCGAGGAGGCCTTGACGCCGTCCCCGAACGGTGGTGTCAGTAAACAGCTGCCGAGGAGGCCTTGACGCCGTCCTCAAGCGACGCTTACCGCGGCTGCACGTCGGCGGGCGTTCTGGATGACGAAACCGAGACGTAAGCCGTTTTCTTCGTCGGCTGCGCCATTGTAACGACGAGAAATAAGAGACAACGCCTTTGCTGCAGGCCGGCTGTTCTTATTCTGACTTCGTCTTCCTCTTCTTCCGTAACCTAGCCTGCGCCCTTGCCTGAGCCCCACTATTTATTATCATTACAATATATATATATATATATATATATATATATATATATATATATATATATATATATATATTATGAGCATTATTTACACGCGTCATCTTCTCATATGTACATACTCATCATAATCAGTCTCACCTGTGTTTTGGGGCAGAGGCAGAGGCATGGCAAGTAAAAGAGGTGTCTTGCAGCCAAAACGTTGCCTTACAAGTGATGTAGAGTGCTTTCCGGTCCCCTGGTTCTCTCCCTGCAGCGATTTTTGTTATCTTTGACTACAAACCATCCCGGTCGGGTCGCCGTCTGCGCAGTCAGCCTGTGGTCATGTCGCAAGACGAGCACAACACGGCTTCATCCACCCTGCCAGCACCACTGAGAATGCCTTCTTGGACTGTCACCACCCTTCAAAAAGATCCCCCTATGTTCGCCGGCCTTCGCGCTGAAGACGTTGAAGACTGGTTGGATGAGAACGACCCTGCGAGTGCGCTAACTATTGGCATGATTCTGTGAAGCTGTCCCGCGTACCGTTCTATCTGACGGGTGTCGCTAAAACATGGTTTCTCAACCATCAGCTGGATTTCTCGGACTGGCCTACCTTTAAGCAGCAGCTCCGTCAGATATTTGCCAACCCTTCTGTACGTGCAGACATAGCGAAACGGAAGCTTGCTGAATGTGTCCAGCACTCCAGTGAGTCCTATACCTCGTGCATTGAAGATATCCTCGCCCTATGCCGTCGCGTCGACAGCTCGATGGCGGAGCATGACCGCGTTCGCCACTTGCTCAAGGGCATAGGCACCGTCGCAATTAACGCTCTGGTGGCAAAGAACCCGGCCACGGTCACCGATATCATCAGGACGTGTCGATGACTTCATGACCTTCAACTTATACATTTACAACCTGAAACAGCAAGTCTCAGGCCAACGCATGACGGTGAGCTCCATGCGTTAATACGATCCATGGTCTGCGAGGAGCTGCAACTCCAGGCCACCTCGTCATCTTATTAGCTCCGCATTACGCCTTCTGCAGGCAGCCTCATTGTGAAGGAGGAACTAGTGTCTATGACGTGTGAGCAAGTCCCGAGCTCGCATACCACTCCAAAGCCGACGTACGCTCAGGTGGTTGCACCGTCACCTTCTCAGCAATCACCACAGTATGGGTCAACTATGCAGCCTTCACTGAACGTCCTTGTCCCAAGGGCAACACCTCCTTCTTTTCAAGCATGGTGTCCATTTCAACCAATATGCTATTATTGTGGAATACGCGGCCACATCACACGGCTCTGTCGTCGACGTCAGCAAGACGAAAGGCGTGGCTATGGTGACTTCGAGAGGGATGAGTTTGCCCCTGCTACACAACATCGCCACCCATACCAACTGTACCAACGCCGCTCACCCTATCCACGGCGCCTCAATGCAGCCAGTACCTTCCGCTCCTCGCGCCGTCGCTCCCAGTCACTTATGCGCCGTTCCTCGTCACCACTTCGTCCGGCTACCATGGCGTCTGATCATGGTAGCCGGACGAAGGTGTAAGGTGGCTGATTGAGTGAACTGTAATAAATTTTAAGAAACAGGGAAAGTCTGGCAGTGCGACGGCGACAAGAAAGGGTGGGCAGGCCAGTTTCCGCCTTTAATGAGGATACACTAACGTTATACGAATATGATGAGTGAATGAACCTGACGGCGCGGTTCTGCACCATTTCTAATGCGTCTATGAGATAAGATTGATGGGGATTCCAGATTGCGGACGCATACTCAAGTTTTGGTCGAATTAAAGATTTGTATGCGATGAGTTTAACGTGAGGAGGAGAGCTGCGTAAATGACGTTTGAGAAAGCCTGGGGTTTTGTTACTGGAGGAGATGACGTTGGACACATGCGGAAACCAATTGAGATCTTTGGAGATAGTTACACGGAGATATCTGAAGGTACTAACAGATTCAATAGGAGTGCTAGCAATTTTGTACGGATAGAGGAGAGGGCTTCGCGAGTGGGTGACGGACATTAATTTACGTTTACTGGGATTCAGGACCATCAGCCAGCGATCGCACCAATTCAGGATTTTAGATAAACTGCTCTGCGGCACAGCCTGGTCGAAGGCATTTCTTATTGACTGGAAAATAACGCAGTCGTCTGCGAACATACGAATAGAGCAAGGAACTTCCAATGACAAATCATTGATATATATCAGGAACAATAGGGGAGCCAGCACGGAACCCTGGGGGACGCCGGAGGATACAGGGACGGGGGTTAGAGGCTATGTTATTGATACACACACACACTGAGACTGATTAGTAAGAAATTCTCTAACCCATTGTACAACATCTGAATGCAACCCTAAGTGGGAAAGTTTTAACAGCAAGCGTTGATGTGGTACCTTGTCAAAGGCTTTAGCATAGTGAAAGAATATTGCATCTACCTGTATATTAGAGTTCATGTTGGAATGCAGATCATGAATGAAAAGAGCGAGCTGTGTTTCACAGGACAGACCTTTGCGAAAACCATACTGTGATGAATGGAAAAAGCTGTTGGAATCGAGGAAGTTCATGATGTTAGTGTAGATGATGTGTTCCATGATTTTACATGGTATGCTGGTTATGGCGATGGGCCGGTATTTTAATAGTGAAACTCTGTTACCTGACTTGCAGACGGGAACGACCTTCCCCACTTTCAATTCGTTCGGTAGAGTGCCTGATGATAGAGACTGCGAGAACAACAAGGTTTAGACTGCGGCAGAAATATGTTTAGTGTTTTTTAGAAGTTTAGAAGTGACGTCATCAACACCTGCAGACGAAGAAACCTTTAACTTTTCAATCAGTGATGCGATCCCTTCGGCCGAGAAATTTATAGCCGGCATTACTGACATGATAGGGGTAGGGAAGTCAGGTATAAGGGTGTCTGTTTCAGCTGTGAAAACGGATGAAAAAGCGGCGTTGAAGGTATTAACGCACTCAGAATCTGAAAGGATATCACCCTGATCCGTATAGATACGGATAGAGCGGTTAGTCTGAGGATTGATGATCGGCCAGAATTTACGGGGGTTATCGGTTATCATGCGGCGAAGGTCCGAGTGAAAAAAGAAATGTTTACGTTAACGAACTTCTGCGAGATATGCGTGTTCATCTTGATTGTATCTGTCCCACGAGTCGGCATTTGGTTTAAACTTCGCGTTACGAAAGAGCCGCTTCTTTTTGTTCTCAAGTGTTTTAAGGTTTTTGGTATACCACGGCTAATGAACTCCTCCGGAACGCCCCTCAGATGTACTTTCAGTGTGTGTTGATGGTATATGGACTGAAGCCTTGGTGGACACAGGTGCATCGCTCTCAGTTATTAGTGTGGACTTGTGTTCCCGTTTGCACAAAGTGAAGACACCGTATGATGGCCCTCTGTGATGTGTGGTGCGCGTTCAAAGTGCGCGCCTTCGAAAAGTGCGCGTCACGGGAAAAAAAAAAACAAAAGGAGAAATACCAGAGTGCACGTGCGGTGCTGCTTAAACAAGAATGACGACGTTAAAGAGCGTCGAGCACGAGGATGCGTGGCAGGACGTGAAGTAAACAAAAGGTAAAACATCCAATGGGCAGCGAACACGGAGATTTCAAGGCCCAATGGCTTGACACCACGAGACAGCAGTATCTCCAATGAGAACGAGACAAGTGGGCCAGAGCTGAAGCAGGAGCCTGGGGAGACCAGAGCAAGGGGAGTTCGAAGAATTCGAGGCAGGCAGTGCAAGCGGAAGGTCGTCACCGGACCGGGCGCTGAAGATGGGCCGTTGGGTTCCGGACCCGAGCCTACAGGACTTCCACCGGCCGGGGCCTCCTGCTGTCGGGTTCCCGCTCCAAAGGACCGTGGCCATCCGGTCCTGAACTCCTTTCCAGGGCCTGCGGACTTTGGTTCCGGCAGGCGAGCTACAGCCGTCGGGCTCCGGGCCCGAGCTGTGCGCCCAGCTGCTTGACTAGGTCGACCCTAGTTCCCGGACGCGTCGCCACCAGCCTGCGTTCTCCCGTCTCCGACGTGTCCACGCTCCTCAAGCCGAAACCATCACGATTTGGTAGGGCTTTTCGACGTGTCGCCAGCAGCCAGCGTTCCCTCGTCCTCGTCCAGCCCACGCAGTGACGCAGGAGTCACGGCGTTCCGGTTTCTCATCACCGCCGAAAACCAACTTGTGGGTGAGACTGCACCGATACTCTTGCGCTACTCCCATCACTCAGCCCCTTTCGAACGTTAGGTTTAGTTACTGACTTTGAACGTTTTTGTTGGGTGTTTACAGATGTGTTTCGTCATGTCCAGTCAACTGTTTATTAAGTGTTTTGTTTTGTGAGGAATCTTTGCCTTTTTTTCTTTTCAATTAAACTTTTTGTGTGTTTCTTGGAAACCGAACGGCTTTGTCCTTATTAACAAAACTCCCTGAGGCTCAGCCCGGGAGAAACAAATCAGCAACAGAGAACCTCGCATCACAAATTGGCGTCCGCAGCGACAGGACAAAGTCGTTTGTTTTTCCAGTAGATTTTTTTGACGCGGTTAACACGATGACGAACACGTGGGAGTTAATTGAGTTGGCGGATAAAATGGGACTGACGGGAGCGGAGTTTAGAGTATGGTACGCGGAGCGGATGGAGAGGGAGCGTGAGGAACGGGCTGCGATATGTGACGCTAAAAAGCAGCAGATTGCATTGCAAACACACGCTAAGAGGGAGGAGTTCGAGCGAGAAACACGGGCTAGGAGAGAGAAGCTCGAGCGAGAGACACGCGCTAAGAAGGAGCAGCTTGAGCTAGAAATGCGTGAAAAGAAAAGGCTGCTCGAGATAGAGATGCGCGAAAAGAAGAGACTGTTGGAACTAGAATATGAGGATTCGCAGCAGTGGCTTGAGAGGG
This sequence comes from Rhipicephalus microplus, assembly GCF_043290135.1. Taxonomy (NCBI): domain Eukaryota; kingdom Metazoa; phylum Arthropoda; class Arachnida; order Ixodida; family Ixodidae; genus Rhipicephalus; species Rhipicephalus microplus. Next base: position 106,793 of record NC_134708.1, read on the forward strand.
AAAACGCTGAATATACGTGGTCTGAGAGCCAGAGTAGTCAACCAGTGGATGAGGTGTGCTCTGAAAGCAGTTACATCGGGAGCGATTTGAATTTACGTGAGACTGACCCTGTACCTCGTCATGACCTTTCGCTAGAGAAAGAAACTCTGAAAGAGTATGACAGGGAGGTAAACAGTCAAAAGACTAGGAGACTCGATAAGCTTATTGAAGCGCAGGAATGCTTCGTGAGCATGGAACAAGAACGTTCCATTCAGAGTAAAGGGTATTTTGAAACCTGTGAGAGGTCAAGCACACTTTATTCAGAGGTAGGATTGCCTCTGAATAGCTCCGCTGAAGGAGCAACAAAAGGTCTCCTAGGTAATGCCGGCGAATGCCATAATGAAAGCTCTGATGTAGCAGCTACCTATTGTTTTGGGCCACTGGAGATAGCAACAGACGCTACGGACATGGTTTTTCACCATGATTATAACTTGCCCATACAGAGAGATGGCTTGTGTTCTCGGGAAATTGTAGATGATGCTTTTAGAAGAATATTGGAGCAAAATGCAAAAGCACTTGTTGAAGAACAGAGAGTAGAGTTGCAATGTAGGTCAGCTATATGTGACAATGAGGGTAATCACGATGACCCAGGCAGAAGGGTTGAAAGTATTGATGAACAAGCAATACAGAAAGCTGAAGGGATGGAAAGTGAACCAGAAGGCAGTAATGGTCCAGCAGGTTATTGTACGAGGAAGGACGCCGACTGGTGCTCTTTGGCATCTTCGGTTGAAGAGGTCGCTTCTGTTAAGATGTCTCAACGATTAGCGGCTTACGAGCTCAAGCAAGGCGTTCGTGGGAAGGATGAAATGATTCAGGCGTGGTTGTACTGGTGCGCCTGGAGGCAACGCCTCCGACTGGCATACAGACATTCCAGCGTGTATGCTTGTGATTTCGAGGTTGGGAACCTGGTGATACACAGCTTTAGGTTCATACGAGCTTACGGTCGAGAATTCTTCCACTGGCTTCCAATTCCTTACTCTTGTCAAATGGTGAGAGCAGTTAAACGTCTTGTACGGGACGCTATAACTTAAGCGTCAAATTCGATTTCCCGCTGGTTTTTTTTTGGATCTTGCTTGCGGACCATGGAAGGGTGTTGCTTGTAAATATTTGAAGAAGTTACATGCAATGTAACATTAACATGATGTATAGTTTTTGAGATGATAGGGTATATATGATAAAAAAAAAGGGGTGGTGTACTTCTAATTTGGGGATTTTCACAATCCGCTAGATGTGTCCATACTTTTTCTCACTTCTTGCGTATTTTGAGGTTAGTGAATGTGGACCTTTGGGCAATGCAGTGAACTGTGTGGCGGACATATGTGGGTAAATTGTGGTGCAGTGCGAAACGTGCACTCAACGGCAGTTTTTTTCTTTCTTCTCGAAAAAAAAAAAAAACTTTTCTTATTGTTGTTGGTTGAATGTTACGTTCTGTGGACTCGGTGTTTCGACGTGAGACATGTCAACGAAGAAGCAGTGTGGTGCCATCGGTGTGATGTGTTGAACTGCGTGGTGCAAATATGTGGTGTAATTGTGACGTAGTGCAGAACGCGCACTCATCGGCAGTTTTTTTTTCTAAAAAAAAAACTTGAATGAAAGGGGGGCGTATGTGATGTGTGGTGCGCGTTCAAAGTGCGCGCCTTCGAAAAGTGCGCGTCACGGGAAAAAAAAAACAAAAGGAGAAATACCAGAGTGCACGTGCGGTGCTGCTTAAACAAGAATGACGACGTTAAAGAGCGTCGAGCACGAGGATGCGTGGCAGGACGTGAAGTAAACAAAAGGTAAAACATCCAATGGGCAGCGAACACGGAGATTTCAAGGCCCAATGGCTTGACACCACGAGACAGCAGTATCTCCAATGAGAACGAGACAAGTGGGCCAGAGCTGAAGCAGGAGCCTGGGGAGACCAGAGCAAGGGGAGTTCGAAGAATTCGAGGCAGGCAGTGCAAGCGGAAGGTCGTCACCGGACCGGGCGCTGAAGATGGGCCGTTGGGTTCCGGACCCGAGCCTACAGGACTTCCACCGGCCGGGGCCTCCTGCTGTCGGGTTCCCGCTCCAAAGGACCGTGGCCATCCGGTCCTGAACTCCTTTCCAGGGCCTGCGGACTTTGGTTCCGGCAGGCGAGCTACAGCCGTCGGGCTCCGGGCCCGAGCTGTGCGCCCAGCTGCTTGACTAGGTCGACCCTAGTTCCCGGACGCGTCGCCACCAGCCTGCGTTCTCCCGTCTCCGACGTGTCCACGCTCCTCAAGCCGAAACCATCACGATTTGGTAGGGCTTTTCGACGTGTCGCCAGCAGCCAGCGTTCCCTCGTCCTCGTCCAGCCCACGCAGTGACGCAGGAGTCACGGCGTTCCGGTTTCTCATCACCGCCGAAAACCAACTTGTGGGTGAGACTGCACCGATACTCTTGCGCTACTCCCATCACTCAGCCCCTTTCGAACGTTAGGTTTAGTTACTGACTTTGAACGTTTTTGTTGGGTGTTTACAGATGTGTTTCGTCATGTCCAGTCAACTGTTTATTAAGTGTTTTGTTTTGTGAGGAATCTTTGCCTTTTTTTCTTTTCAATTAAACTTTTTGTGTGTTTCTTGGAAACCGAACGGCTTTGTCCTTATTAACAAAACTCCCTGAGGCTCAGCCCGGGAGAAACAAATCAGCAACAGAGAACCTCGCATCACACCCTCCCCTTCGCTGTGCTAATGCGGTTTTTGTTCAGCCTTCTGGTGTTTGCACAGCACGAGTTTTTATTGAGGGCATCCTTCACCATAAACAGTTCCTCGTTCTGTCATCGTGTACCAATACGCTCATTTTAGGATGGGACTTTCTCTCCTCAGCTTCAGCCGTGATATCTTGCCGTCACAGGGTTATTCGCATGTCAGATACGGCGCTTTCGTCTGATAACGATGCCCATAGCCAGCGTTTCGTCACCGCTTATGACTGTTTTTTTTTTCTCCAGGTAATGAGAATATTCTGACCCTGACATCAGATAAGATCGGTACAGGTTATGTGTACCAAGAACCGTGTGGACGCTACATCTCTGGTGGACTTACCATCACTCCTAGCCTGGTGCGCTTTTGTGGTGGCAGAGCATTAGTTACGGCAGTTAACCACACTTCATTGCCTGTTGCACTGCCCCAGGGCACCAGTGTAGTTTGCTTCACAGATACCGAACCACTTTCTCTGGTGCCCCTTCACGCAGACTCGCCATCTTTCTCTACGAGTACTGATCACCATGCTACAAAGGATACTTTAACAGCCACAATAAATCGAGATCTCACGTCAGTGTAAAAACAAGAACTTTTGGGTATGCTTCAAAAACACAGCGCTTCATTTGATGTATATTCTAAGCTTGTGGGTCGCGCTTCTGTCGCCGTGACTCGAATTGAAACAAAAGGATATACAATCATACGCTGCCACCCATATCTAGTGTCGTCCACCGAGCGGAAAATCATCGAGGACAACGTCGCTTATATTGCCACGTTTCATTTCCCAAGTTCTTGTTATCGTCCCAAAACACCACACGATTCTCAGTGCCAACCGCGCCTGTAGTTTTCGAGAAGGTTCCGGGCTGTAGTAGATCATTTCGATAAGATCACGCCCACTGTGCGAACGGTACAGATTGTTCTAGAACCTACGCCACCGCCAGCGATAACGCTAGAACATTCGACAGCAAGAGTATAAAATGCCGACGCGCTTTGCCGCTTGTCAGTTGTTGATCGAAGGCCGACGCTCCGTTCGCCGCTATCAGTCCGAGACTGCTCTCTTTGCGAGACTGCTGCTGTAATTGGACTTTCCGTTTACCGGGCACAGGTTCGCCCAAATAAACAATTAAATCCCAACACGAAGTCTCCTGTCTTCGGCCACGCCACGACCCCGTGACATCTGGTGGAGGTGCTGCTTCGTTCATGTACCGGACGCCCCCGTCAAGCCGTGAACCCAGCCCACGTCGCGGAGGAGAAACCGACGCCAACGAAGAGAAGCGAACAAGCCGCCGACAGCAAGGGCTACCACCGGAGTACGGGCTTCTACAAGACAAGGCGCGGAAGACCAAGGCCATGACCGCGACTGCAGCGACAATGACAACTGCAGCGTCCCAGCCCACGATGGTCATGCATCAATCCAGGGAACCATCAATTTTCCATGGGTCATCGTTCGAAGACCCGGAGTCCTGGCTAGAAATATACGACCGTGTGGCCGCCCTCAACCACTAAGATCATGACGAAAAGCTGCGTCGTGTGTTCTTCTATTTGGAAGACACCGCAAAGACCTGGCTCAAAAATTGAGAGTCCACGCTCCGAACGTGGGATGTTTTCTGCGGCGCATTCCTGCAAACGTTCGCGAGCGTAGCTCGCAAAGAGAGGGCCGCTGCTCTACTAGAGACCCGGGTTCAGCTACCAAATGAGAAGGTTGGAATTTTCACAGAGGAGATGACCGCCTATTTCATCACGCTGACCCAGACATGCCTGAGGAAAAGAAAGTTCGTTTCCTCATGCGAGGGGTCAAACAGGAGCTCTTCGCGGGACTAATGAGGAATCCACCGAACACCGTCCAAGAATTTGTATCCGAGGCGACCACCATCGAAAAAACCCTTGACATGCGCACCAAACAGTATAATCGTCGCCTGACTCCAGAATGCGCTGCTGCTCAAACCAGTGACTCCGAAAACCTGCGTGAAACAATCCGAGCGATCGTGCGGGAAGAGCTGCGCAAACTGTTGCCTTCGGCGCACCCTCAAGTGGATTCAATCGCCGACATTGTGCGAGAAGAAGTTCGGCAATCACTTCGAATTCCCCAAACACCGCTGCCCGAGCCAGAAACTATGAGCTACGCCGCTGCAGTGCGCCACAACGCTCCTCCCCGTCCACGCCAAAACGCCGCCCCGTCGCACTTCCGTCGCCGAACACCACCGCCGCCGCCACCCCCACCGACGACCTACCGTTCACCAGCGGGCCAGCGCAGTGCGCCGAGGACAACCGGCGTTTGGCGCACCCCTGACCACCGCCCACTGTGCTACCACTGCGGCGAGGCCGGACACACATACCGCCGTTGCCAGTACCGACAGATGGGACTGCGTGGCTTCGCCGTCAACGCACCGCGTCCACAGCCAGGAGAACGACCACGTGACATCGCCGACTACCTGACAGGAACTCGGTGGACACCACGAAGCCCTTCGCGTTCCCCGTCGCCCAGCCGCCGCACGTCACCACACCACCGGCAGTACTCTGGCCCTACGCGGGGCCGGTCTCCTAGCCCGTATCCGGGAAACTAAGGGCAGCAACCGGTGGAGGTGCGGTTGCTGTGCGACGAACCACCGAAGATCCTCCGACGACGACGACGCCGCGATGGAGCTTTCCGAACACAATGCCAACCAGGCAAAGCCCTGACGGCGAAAGCTCACTTACCGAAGGTGGCCTGACGACGCAACATGGAAGCAGCGGAACAAGCCGACGCAGCCGCGACCCGACGCCACGCCCTAACTGTAATGCGAGACGGCGAACTAGCGACCTCAACGTTCTTATCGACGGCCACAGTGTGACCGCTCTCGTCGATACTGGAGCCGACTATTCTGTCATCAGTGGGTCGTTCGCCGCGAAGCTAAAGAAAGTTAGGACAGCTTGGAAAGGCCCTGAAATCCGCACAGCCGGAGGACATCTCGTAACGCCTGCAGGAATCTGCACAGCGAGGGTCACCATTAACGGCCGTATTTATCCTACAGACTTCGTAGTCCTACAGCGTTGCTCGAGAGATATCATCCTTGGCATAGACTTCTTATGCCTCCAAGGTGCTGTCATCAACCTAAAAACAAAGTCGATAACGTTATCCACAGAAGAAGCACTACCGCCGCGCACGCCGTCAGGACACCATGCCTTGAATGTGCTGGAAGAACAAGTCACCATTCCGCCTCGCTCAAGCGTCATTATTTCAGTCGGCGCTCTTAAATCACCTGACTTGGAAGGCGTCATTGAAGGCTGTCAGCATCTGTTGGTCACCCGAAATATTTGCGTCGCAAGAGGAATTGCAGAGCTGCGGGGAGGCAAAGCAATGGTTATGCTCACAAATTTCAGCAGTGAGTACAAACATCTGAACAAAGGAACAACGGTCGCATACATCGAAGAAATTGTCGAAGCCACCAGTGCTTTCGCCCTCGCCGATTCTGCGGAACCTGCTCAGAGGAACCAAGCCCCTCCCATAGCTTTCGACGTCAATCCCAGACTTGCGAACGATAAGCAAGAACAGCTCAAGGCCCTGCTCCTGCAATACGAAGATTGCTTTTCGTCATCATCGAAAATTCGGCAGACCCCAATCACGAAACATCGCATCATAACCGAAGAAAATGCCAGACCACTCCGTCAGAGTCCGTACAGGGTTTCGACGCGAGAACGTGAGGCCATGAAGAGACAAGTTGATGAAATGCTGCGGGATGACATTATCCAGCCGTCCAAGAGTTCATGGGCATCCCCCGTGGTGTTAGTGAAGAAAAAGGATGAGACCCTACGTTTCTGCGTCGATTATCGCCGCCTAAACAAAATCACAAGAAAGGACGTGTATCCTCTCCCACGAATAGACGACGCACTTGATCGGCTCCATAACGCCAAGTGCTTTTCGTCAATGGACCTCAAGACTGGCTATTGGCAAATCGAAGTCGACGAAAGAGACCGAGAGAAGACGGCGTTTATAACACCGGACGGTTTCTTCGAGTTTAAGGTGATGCCCTTCGGCCCTTGCTCAGCACTGCAATTTTTCAACGCGTTATGGACACAGTACTGGCAGGATTGAAGTGGCAGACTTGACTTGTGTACTTGGACGACGTCGTCGTGTTTTCCTCGAGTTTCGACGAGCATCTTCGGCGCCTTGAAGCTGTACTTCAAGCCATCAAGACTTCCGGACTCACACTGAAGCCAGAAAAGTGCAGACTTGCGTATGAGGAGCTCTTGTTTCTGGGGCACGTTATCAGCAAGTCTGGAGTTCGTCCCGATCCACAGAAAACAGCCGCCATCGCCAACTTCCCGCCGCCAACTGACAAGAAAGCCGTGCGCCGATTTCTGGGCCTGTGTGCCTATTATAGGCGGTTCGTGAAAAACTTCGCCCGCATCGCCGATCCTCTCACTAACCTTACCAAGGCCGACGTGGAGTTTAAGTGGCAAACGCCGCAGGAACACGCTTTCCAGGAGCTTAAACATCGCCTCCAGACGCCTCCGTTACTTGCCCATTTCGACGAATTCGCCGAGACAGAAATACATACTGACGCAAGCAGCGTAGGTCTTGGCGCCGTTCTTGTGCAGAGGGCTGATGGACTTGAAAGGGTTATTAGTTACGCCAGCCGATCGCTATCCAAAGCAGAAGCAAATTATTCCACAACAGAAAAGAAGTGCCTCGCCATCATCTGGGCTACGTCGAAATTTCGCCCCCACCTCTACGGCAGGCCCTTCAAAGTTGTCAGCGACCACCACGCATTGTGTTGGCTAGCCACCTTGAAGGACCCTTCAGGTCGCCTCGCACGGTGGAGCCTCAGACTTCAAGAATATGACATTACTGTCATTTACAAGTCCGGCAAAAAACACTCCGACGCCGACTGTCTCTCTCGTGCGCCTGTCGACCAACCGCTACCCGACGACCCGGATGACGACTTTTTCTTAGGAACGATAACTACCGACGACTTCGCTGAACGACAGAGGGCCGACCCGGAACTTAAGGCCCTAATAGAATACCTCGAAGGCAGGACCACCGAAGTCCCGAAGGTATTCAAGCGCGCACTTGCGTCGTTCTTTCTACGAAACGGTCTTCTACAAAAGAAAAACTTTTCACCGCTTCGAGCTAAGTACCTCCTTGTGGCGCCTTCAGCTCTGCGACCAGAACTCCTGCAGGCCCTGCACGACGATCCGACGGCAGGGCACCTCGGTGTGTCTCGCACGCTCGCGAGGATACAAGAAAGGTACTACTGGCCACGTCTTACCACCGACGTCACTCGTTATGTGAGAACATGCCGGGACTGTCAGCGACGCAAGACACCGCCGACAAGGCCAGCGGGACTTCTGCAGCCAATTTATTCACCTTGCCGACCTTTCCAGCAGATTGGTATGGACCTACTGGGGCCATTCCCGATGTCGGCTTTCGGAAACAAGTGGATCGTGGTAGCTACCGACTACCTCACCCGCTACGCCGAGACAAAAGCCCTGCCAAAAGGCAGTGCATCCGAGGTAGCTAAGTTCTTCGTCGAAAATATCGTCCTACGTCACGGCGCCCCAGAGGTCCTTATCACCGACAGAGGAACGGCATTCACTGCCGACCTAACTCAAGCGATCTTGGCATACAGCCAAACAAACCACCGCCGGACGACAGCGTACCACCCACAGACCAACGGCCTCACCGAGCAGCTTAACAAGACGATCGATGACATGCTGTCAATGTACGTCGATGTCGAACACAAGACGTGGGACGCCATTCTTCCGTATGTGACCTTCGCATGCAACACGGCGGTGCAGGAGACGACGCAGATATCTCCATACAAATTAGTCTAGGGAAGGAGCCCGGCAACGACGCTCGATGCCATGTTACCCAACGTCACCGACGAAGAAAACCTCGATGTGAGCGAGTACCTTCAACGCGCCAAAGAAGCCCGACAACTTGCGCGTCTCCGTATCAAGAATCAACAGACGACTTACAGCCACCGTTACAACCTTCGACGACGCTTCGTGGAATACCAGCCCGGTGAACGTGTTTGGGTGTGGACGCCGATACGCCAACGTGGACTAAGTGAAAAGCTTCTGCGACGGTACTTCGGACCGTACAGGGTGGTTCGAAGTCTCGGCCCACTTGATTACGAGGTTGTCCCCGATGGCATCACGAACTCTCAACGACGCTGATCGCGACCTGAAGTCGTCCATGTCGCGCGCCTCAAGCCGTTTCATGCGCGTTAACAAACTGAACCAGTGTTTTTTTTTGTATTATTGTTGTATCGTAATTTATTCATTGTACTTTCTTGCATTATTATTGTACTTTCATCTTTAGTTAAAGCATCGAGACGATGCCTTTTTTCAGAGGGGGGCAATGCCACGTTCCATTTCCCAAGTTCTTGTTATCGTCCCAAAACACCACACGATTCTCAGTGCAAACCGCGCCTGCAGTTTTCGAGAAGGTTCCGGGCTGTAGTAGATCATTTCGATAAGATCACGCCCACTGTGCGAACGGTACAGATTGTTCTAGAACCTACGCCACCGCCAGCGATAACGCTAGAACATTCGACGGCAAGAGTATAAAATGCCGACGCGCTTCGCCGCTTGTCAGTTGTTGATCGAAGGCCGACACTCCGTTCGCCGCTATCAGTCCGAGACTGCTATCTGTGCGAGACTGCTGCTGTAATTGGACTTTCCGTTTACCGGGCACAGGTTCGCCCAAATAAACAGTTAAATCCCAACACGAAGTCTCCTGTCTTCGGCCACGCCACGACCCCGTGACAATATGCTCAAACGAGATGTTATCCGGCCTTCGTCGAGCTCGTGGTCATCACCTGTTGTGCTAGTCCAAAAGAAGGATGGTTTGGTGCGATTCTGCGTCGATTATCGTTTAAGAAGGGTAAGATCGCACTGAATACGAATACACAAAGAAAGGGGACACACACACATAGCGCTATGTGTGTGTGTGTGTGTGTGTGTTCTTTCTTTGTGTATTCGTATTCAGTGCGCTATTACCCTTCTTAAACATAGAATACCAACATGCTCCCCTTTCCACCTTGGTCGATTATTGAGCCCTTAATAAGACCACGCGCAAAGACGTCTACCCGATGTCACGAGCCGACGACACACTTGACTCTCTGCAAGGTGCTGAATATTTCTCCAGCCTCGATTTACGGTCTGGTTATTGGCAAATACCTATGCACGAAGCGGACAAAGAAAAAACCGCCCTTGCAACACCATATGGGCTGTACGAATTCAACGTCATGCCATTCGGTTTATGTAACGCTCCTGCCATGTTTTAACGCATGATGGACACAGTTATACGCGGCCTAATATGGAAAACATGTCTCTGTTATCTAGATGACATCGTCATTTTCTCCTCTTCTTTTCGTCAGCATCTTGATTGTTTGGACGAAGTTTTGAAGTGTATTTCAAGTGATGGACTTCAGCTGAACACAAAAAATGTCATTTTGCCAACAAGAACATCAAGGTGTTGGGCCACCTTGTCAGCAAAGACAGCGTTAGTCGTGATCCTGACAAGCTTGCTGCCGTGATAAGCTTCCCTCGACCAGAAAATTAAAAACACCTACGAAGTTTCCTGGGCCTGGCATCCTACTTCCGCCGCTTCATCAGTCATTTTGCTGCCATCGTGCCGCCACTGCACAAGCTGCTGACATCCGGATCAACTTTCGCTTGGAACGACGACTGCGAGCTTGCCTTTCAAGCCCCCAAGAATGCTTTAACGTCCGACCCTGTTCTGTGCCATTTCGACGAGAAGGCACCTACATGTCTGCAACTGACGCGAGCGGTCATGGCATTGGTGCAGTTCTTCTACAGCGGGATGCCACTTCACGGGAAAGAGTTATAGCGTATGCTAGTCGTGCTCTTACGGCTGCTGAACACAACTACTCCATAACTGAGCAGGAGTGCCTCGCTGTCGTTTGGGCCATACAAAAATTTCGACCGTATCTTTACGGACGCCACTTCACAGTTATTACAGACCACCACACCTTGTGCTGGTTATCGACACCGAGAAACTTGTCTGGTCGTCTCGGTCGTTGGGTGCTCCGCCTACAAGAGTACGATTTTGACATCATCTATAAGTCTGGCAAAAGACACCAAGGTGCAGATGCTCTCTCTCGCTGCCCCCTTCCACTGTCATCATCAAGTACGTCAGCTGATTGCTCGTCTGGTGAACAAGGCACTGCGTCACCCCTCACATTATAACATGTAGTGTTCCTACTTAAAATAACGGAACAGCATTAAAGCTTCAGTATGGAACTGGCGTCCATCTTAATCTGCTTTATTTTTCACTTCATCCCCCTCTTCTTTCCTGCCCCGGCCCTCGCGCTTCTTCATCTTCTGTCCAAAGGCTCATACCGCTTCACCCTTCCCGCTTTCTTTTAATTACCCCTCCTGGGGTAATACCTGAAGACATTCCCAATTGAAGCACATTCAACAGATCCACGTTCACCAGTGTACCAGACAGTCTTCAAAATTCCGTTCTGGGTGGCTGTCTTGGTCACAGAGTAAGGCCCATAAAATTTGGCACTGGAATCTCTTATTCCTTTTCTCACTAGTACGAGGTCGGTGACTTGAATGTCTGGCATGTCTGCTCGATGCCTCTTGTCGAAATTCTTTTTCATTCGTTTTCGGTACCTCTCCTCCTGTGATTTTTGTTGCCTCTCCTCGACAATCTTGAGGTTTTCCAAGAGTCCCAACTCACGGTCTGCCTGCAGAATAGGGGTCTCTCCTGTAGAAGCGTACTGTGGACTGCACCCCAAGCCACTTGTGTAGGATCGGTTATGATGTTTTACGGCTGCTTCTAAAGAACATTTCCATCCCCCAGGAAAACTATCGTACATCTTGATGTATTGTTTCACGTCCCGTATGGCACGTTCTGCAAGCCCATTCGCCGCAGGATGGTATGGCGCACAGAACTTGATCGATACATTGTGATCTCGAGCCCATCTTACTAGCTTTTCACTCTTGAACGCGGGGCCGTTATCGCATACGATTGTCCGCGTAGTTCTAAACATGTCCCTTTCGAGAAGGGTTATGACGCTATTTGCATCTTCTTTTCCTGCTCGTGCCGCGACCATCCTGGTGCATTCATCTATGGCCAGCAGAAAAGCTTGCGTTTTTCTGACTCCTTCCCGTTTCTTGTTAAGTTCGGCGAAATCCAGGTGAACTACTTCAAAAGGCACGTTCGAGTGGCAAGGTAGTATCATGGTGTCCGTAGGCTGTTTATACTTGACTTTGTGTACTTGACACACATGGCATGAACGAACGTACTGACTAACGTCTTTCTTCATGTGAGGCCACGTAAACCTCTTGACCAACTTGTTGTAGGTACGCCAAAAGCCGTCGTGTCCTCCAGATTCTGGGCTATCGTGGTACAAGTAAAGCACTTTGGAAACAAGAGTTGGTGGGACTTGATACCGACCTTCCGTAAAAACCAGTTGTTCTGAGCCTTCCCACAGCTTCACTTCATTGATTTCTTCAGATTTTTCTGTGTTGTTTTGTACCATCAATCTTGATAGAGCATCTGCATCGGTTAAAAGCGGTCCTGGTCGGTGCGAGATGGTAAAGTCAAATTGCTGCAAGTAATTCACCCATCTGGCGATACGCCCTTTAGTTTGGGTCATATTCAAGAGATGAGTGAGTGCCTGGTGATCGGTGAACAAAGTGAACTTCGTACCTTCCAGGTACGTGCGGAAGTAGTCAACGGCCTTCAGAACCGCCAGTGCTTCTTTTTCCGTAGTAGTGTAGTTTGTTTCAGACGGCTTGAAAGTGTAACTGTAGTAACCGACTACGTGTCGCTTTTCTCGGCCAGATGCTTCAATACATTTTTGATACAACACTGCACCAGTCCCATAATGTGAGGCGTCAGTGTTCAATTCAAAGGGTAAAGTGAAATCTGGTATACGCAGAACGGGGTCAGAAGAAATTCTGTGCACCAAGTCACGGTAGACTCTCTCACATTCGTCACTCCATTCAAAGGGAACTTCTTTCTGCGTTAAGCGCGTGAGGCATCTAGTTTTGACAGCAAAGTCCTTTATGAAAGATCGGAAATGTCCTGCCAATCCCAAAAACACACGCAGTGAATGGACGTCATATGGTTTCTTCAACTGGGAGATCTTCTCGACGGACTCTTGTTTTGTGCTTTTGGTGTTCCCATCGAAGACTCTTCCAAGAAACACCACTTTTCGTTGAAAGAATACACTCTTCTTAAAATTAACCTTGAGATGTGCCAAGCTCAAGGCGTTTAACACCTGAGACAGATGGTCCTGATGCTCAGCCTCTGTTTTGGAGAAGACTATAATGTCGTCTATGTACACATTACAAAAAACACCAAGGAATGGCTTTAGGACGTCGTTCATGATCTTCTGGAACCACGCTGGCGAGTTTTTCCAACCGAAAGGGAGCCGGTTGTATTCGTAGAGATCGAATGGCGTGATAAAAGCGGTGTACATTTTTGTTTCTTCGGTTAGTGGGATCTGCCAGAAACCTTTGCATAAATCGATGCGGGAAAAATGTCGGCAACCCCCGGTCTCATCTATAATTGTGTCGATCTTCGGCATAGGAAATGGTATGAGTTCTGTCTGACGATTGAGAACCCTGTAGTCGGTGCATAATCTGAAGGTTCCGTCTTCTTTCGGTGCGATCGTTATGGGAGAAGCGAAGGGTGATACCGAAGGTCGTATGATATCAGCATCTAGCATCTCCTGCAACTCTTTCTTGAGCCACATCTTTCGCTCCCTTGACATATTGTAAGGTGCTTTCCGGATGACGGTCTTGTCAGCGAGTTCGAAAGGAACCTTGTGGGACTTCATCGCCTGAGGATAGCTTCCTATGCATACAAGTTCAGGGTAGGTCGTTGCGATATCCTCCGCGCACTTGATATCCTCCGCTGCCTTTTCCACAACCAGGTTTACGAGTTCTTCCGAGCTGAGCTCACGAGGTAGGTCTACCGCTGCTTCGTCTTGAACTTGGTACTTCGAAAAGATGATCTCCTCGGAGGTCTCGTCTATGAAGAACGTCACCCACATGATGGCTTCGATGGCCGGCTGCGCCAAAATAATGTAGTGTTCCTACTTAAAATAACGGAACAGCATTAAAGCTTCAGTATGGAACTGGCGTCCATCTTAATCTGCTTTATTTTTCACTTCATCCCCCTCTTCTTTCCTGCCCCGGCCCTCGCGCTTCTTCATCTTCTGTCCAAAGGCTCATACCGCTTCATAACACCTTGCGTTTATCGACACGCCGGCTTCAAATCGCTACAACGAGTTCGCCACACGCCAGCATGATGATCCATATTGCAATCGCATTATCCACCGCCTAAATGGCATATCACCTACTCCTAATGCTAGATTGCGCCGACAACTACGGCAATTTAAGCTCGATAACAATGTGCTCCATCGTTACGTTTACACTACTGATGGACACCGCTGGGTTCAGCACTTCCGCGTTCTGTATGTCATCAAGTCCTCGAAGCCTTTCACGACGACCCATGTGCAGGCCACTTAGGATTTCACAAAACACAAAGCCGCATCAGAAACCGTTTCTTCTGGCCGGGCATCTCTACCATTGTGGCCAAGTACGTTGCATCTTGCCATCTGTGTCAATGGCAGAAGCGACCAACTTCGTCTCCTGCTGGCCTTCTGCAACCTATCTCGTGTCCCGAGACTCATTTTTTTATCGTTGGCAAAGACCTACTCGGACCTCTCCTTATCACGCCAGCAGGTAATCGTTAGATTGTGACTACTGTCGACCACCTGAGACGGTACGCAGAAACTGCTGCACTACGCACAATTTCTGCTTCAGACGTCACAGACTTCTTTCTCAACGCCATTGTATTGCGTCACGGTGCACCTCGCGTCCTCCTGAGTGATCGCGGCAAGACGTTCTTGTCCACCATTATCGAAACCCTGCTCACAACCTCTGGCACAGTACATAAGATGACGTCAGCCTACCACCCCCAAACTAATGGGCTGATAGAAAGATTTCATCGGACACTAACAGACATGCTATCGATATACATCGCACCAAACCACCACAACTGGGTTACGATTTTGCCTTTTGTGACGTTTGCCCATAACACCGCTGTTCAAAGAACTACTCGCTACTTGCCTTTCTACCTCGTGTACGGCCGTTCACCGACATTCACTATCGACATCTCTTTCCTAAATGTGCCAACCGACGCCTCGGCAACCATATCAGAGCAGGCCATCACAACGCTCGAAGAATGTCGGCAACGGGCTCGCCTTAATACAGAAGCCAATCAGCAAGATCGCAAGCAACGCTACGACAGCTCTCATCGCGACGTCTCCTTCAGTCCGAGGGATGAAGTGTTGCTTTGGACGCCCATTCGTACTCCAGAATTGTGTGACAAGTTTCAGTCATGCTTCATTGGACCCTATACAATCAACGAACAAACTTCATCAGTGAACTACCGTGTCACTCCCAGCGACCTTTCTTCGGATCGTCGCTGTCGTGGTTCGGAGATCGTCCACGTATCGCGTCTGAAGCCATTCGTTCGACGTTCTTTTTTCATCTAAGACGCGTTCGGGCTGGCCCCTCAAGCGTGGGGGGGGGGGGAATAAGTGTGAGCATTATTCATACGCGTCATCTTATCATATGTACATACTCATCATCATCAGTCTGACCTGTGTTGCGGGGCAGAGGCTCGGCAAGTAAAAGAGGTGTCTTGCAGCCAAAACATTGCCTTACAATATATATATATATTAATGAGATCTAACAGACAATAATGCCAAGGAATGTATAGGGGAAGTTTTTTTTATTTTTCGCCCACATTTCTGTCTTCTTATTTACATTACATTGGTTCTAATTACTTCATCTTTTTATTGAAATAGAAAATAAACGAAGGAGTTTTTTCTCCATTACTTGGCGACGGCTACCCCTTTCCACTTGACTGGTACAAATAAAAATATTAAAAAAACCATAGCATACAGTCCTACATGGGTGAGAGCAAAAGTTCTTTTATGGGCAGAACAAACACGTAGAGACTATACATTCCTTGGCATTAATGTCTGTTAGGCTTTTGTTTCTTAACCCTAACAAATGCAAACTTGTTACGTTTACCCGCTGCAAGAATCCTCTCGTTTTTTCATATTGTCACGTTACTCTCGACAAACTTGATAAAGAATGGGCTCGTTTAGTCGACTACTCAAGCAGCGGCTCAGAGAGATCGTCTTCGTCTTCTTTCACTCTTCGATCTCACCCAAGCAAACCATGTGGCAATAGTCCCCCCCTTTGAAAGCATCGACTCGATGCTCGTAAATAAAAAAAAATGAAGGTATACACACGCAGATATAGAGAACCAAAAGAGGGAGAGTGCCACTACTCGCAGCGCAAATGAGGAAGTTTCGCCAACGCTTCCGCCAAGCGCAAAAAGAAAGGGCATAAAAACACACGAGAACACAAACAGCAGCAGCAACGCAATGTCACGGCATGTCGTAGCACGTGAAACCACAAGGGCTACTGTGTGAAGTAGGGCTTCAGCCGAAGGACATGCACGGTTTCGGGCCGAAGCTGTCGACGAGAAGACGTTGCGCCGTCCGGAAATACCTCGTAGGTAAGATCTGTGATTCGTCTAAGAACCTTGTACGGTCCAAAATAACGGCTTAGGAGTTTTTCGGATAAGCCTGGTCGCCGGACAGGGATCCACACCCACACTCGGTCCCCAGGGTGGTAGGTGACCTTTCGATGGCGGAGGTTGTAACGTCGTGCGTCTGCATCTTGTTGGTGGCTGGTGTTTATGCGAGCTAGCTGACGAGCTTCTTCGGCGTATTGAGTGTATTGCTCAGCATCTTGAGCAAGTTCATTGCTTTCGTCGCACGGAAGCATAGCATCGAGCATGGTTCGCACGTTGCGTCCGTAAACAAGTCGGAAAGGCGGAAATCGCGTTGTTTCTTGCGTTGCCGTATTATAAGCAAACGTGATGTATGGAAGAATCTCGTCCCAGGTTTTATGTTGTACGTCCACGTACATTGACAGCATGTCCGCTATGGTCTTGTTAAGCCTCTCGGTCAGTCCATTGGATTGCGGATGATAAGCCGTTGTTTTTCGATGACTTGTGCAGCTCAGTTTAAAAATGTCCTCCATCATTCGTGCTGTAAACGACGTCCCTCTGTCCGTAATCACGCATGACGGGCCACCATGCCGTAGGACGATTTGGTGCACGAAGAACTGCGCGACTTCAGAGGCCGTTCCACGGGGTAACGCTTTTGTTTCAGCATAACGCGTGAGATAATCTGTCGCAACTATAATCCACTTGTTCCGAGAGGACGACAAAGGGAAGGGCCCGAGAAGGTCCATTCCCACGAGGTCAAACGGTGTCCGTGGTGGTGCGATCGGCTGGAGCAGGCCCGCGGGTCTCACAGGCGGAGTCTTGCGGCGCTGGCACTCACGGCAGCCTTTCACATATCGATGTACACTAGTTGATAGTCGCGGCCAGTAATACTGTTGGCGTACTCGGGCGAGAGTTCGCGAATAGCCCAAATGTCCTGACGTGGGCTCGTCGTGGCACGCCAGGAGGGATTTCATCACGCATGTCGGTAGGAACAACGAGTAGGAAGGCCTTGTCGCTACCACGGGCGTTTTTCTTGTAAAGGATGCCTCTTCTTAGACAAAAAGAGGACAGTTCGCGAGCAATGTGTTGAGGGACCTGAGAGTTGCGGCCTTCCAGGGAATCAATGACTGGGCGTAATTCATCGTCTGCCCGCTGCTTTGACATAAATTCGGAGTCACTAACTGCTCCGAGAAAGGCATCTTCATCTTCGGAGCCCCTGACAGCGTTTTCCACAGGTGCTCGAGAAAGCACGTCGGCGTCTTCGTGTTTGCGCCCTGACCTGTACACAATCGTAATGTCAAACTCCTGCAAACGCAAACTCCACCGTGCGAGACGGCCGGATGGATCTCTGAGATTTGCCAGCCAGCAGAGCGAGTGGTGGTCAGTCACCACTTTGAAGGGACGACCGTAGAGGTAAGGCCGAAATTTGGTCGTCGCCCATACGACTGCGAGGCATTCTTTTTCTGACGTAGAATAGTTGGTCTCAGCTCGAGAAAGAGTACGACTGGCGTAAGCTATCACATGCTCAACGCCGCCTTGTCGTTGTACAAGGACAGCGCCAAGTCCGACGTTGCTGGCATCTGTATGAATTTCTGTAGCAGCGTCCTCATCAAAATGGGCAAGAACAGGGGCTGTTTGCATTCTCTGTCGTAACTCTGTGAACGCTGTATCTTGTTCTGCGCCCCAAGTAAAGGGTACGTCATCTCGGGTGAGTCGCGTAAGAGGTTCAGCTATCTTAGAGAAGTTGGCGATAAATCGGCGATAATACGCGCACAAGCCGAGGAAACGGCGTACTGCTCTTTTATCTGATGGGACAGGGAAGGCGGCGACAGCAGCAGTTTTGTCTGGATCAGGTCGCACTCCATCTGCACTAATGACATGTCCCAGAAATTTCAGCTCTTCATAGCCGAAATGGCATTTTTGGGGTTTCAGCGTAAGTTCAGCTGTGCGAATGGCTTCCAGAACCTTTCTCAGACGCTTCAGATGTTCTTCAAAGCTCTCGGAAAAGATGACCACATCATCGAGGTAGACAAGGCAGCTTTGCCACTTCAAGCCAGCGAGAACTGTGTCCATCATCCTCTGAAAAGTGGCTGGTGCAGAACAGAGGCCGAAGGGAAGAACTCGGAATTCGTAAAGTCCGTCTGGAGTCACAAACGCGGTTTTTTCTCGGTCTCGTTCATCCACTTCAATTTGCCAATAGCCACTCTTTAGATCGATGGACGAAAAATACTTCGCACGTCGTAACCTGTCGAGGGAGTCGTCTACTCGTGGAAGCGGGTAGACGTCCTTTTTTGTGACGCTATTAAGCTTCCTGTAGTCAATACAGAATCGCAGCGTTCCGTCTTTTTTCTTTACTAGAACGACTGGCGAGGACCAAGCGCTGCTGGATGGTTGAATAATCCCGTCATCGAGCATCTCTTTTACTTGTGTTTAAATAGCCTCGCGTTCTTTGGCAGAAACGCGATAAGGCTGCTGCCGGATGGGGCGGACGTCATCGTCGGTAATAATTCGATGCTTCGTGAGGTGTGTTTGACGGACTTTAGAAGAAGAGGCGAAGCAAGATCTAAACTCCCTTAAAAGGTCGTGAAGTGCAGCCTTTCTCTCGTCTGACAGCGTCGAATTAATGTCGATGTGGTCTAGAAATTCCTTATTGTAACGGGGTTTATTTGCAGCGCAGAGCGCAGAAAGCGAAGCAGTCAGCAGCGTCTGGCCAAGCGTAGCAAGCACGAGCTTATGCTGATGGCGATGCCCCTGAGGCGCCGAGAAATGCCGCTCAAGCTCCTCTTCTTCACTACAATCGCCCTCCGCACAAAAAGACGCCATCCTGGCGAATTAGGGAGAACAAACGACTATAGGGTCGTAATATGGCTTGAGACGAGAGACGTGGACAGTGTCGCGGCCGCGGTAGCGTAGGTCTGTGGATGGGATGATGGGCTTCACGATATAGTTGACGAGTGACGTTTGCTCTACAATACGGTATGGCCCGATGTATTTGGGAAGAAGTTTTGCGGAGCGGCCAGGCGCGGTAGCAGGTGCCCGAAGCCATACCAATGAACCAGGTGGAAAGTTTGGAGCCGAACGGTCCCCAGTCTGGCGGGATTGCTGCTGCCACTGGTCCTCGGTAGAAAAAGAGCGAGCAAGCTGGCGGCATTCTTCAGCATGTCGGGCAGCTTCGGACAGAGTTGTACTTTCGGACTCATAAGGTTTATATGGAAGAATAGTGTCTACTGTATTTGAAGGTTCTCGTCCGTACAAAAGAAAGTATGGCGAAAACCCAGTAGTAGCTTGTACGGCGGTATTATACGCGTAGGTGACAAACGGGAGAACTTGGTCCCAATTTGAATGATCAGAGGCAACGTACATCGACAGCATACTGCCAAGAGTACGGTTGAAGCGCTCCGTCATGCCATTAGTCTGAGGGTGGTACGCTGTACTTGTGCGGTGCACGATTCGGCATTCGTTGAGTAATGCCTTCAAGGCGTCAGAAAGGAAGGCACGGCCTCTGTCATTTAAGAGCTCGCGAGGGGCACCATGACGCAGAACGAAACGTTGCAACAGAAACGTTCCAACGTCACGGGCTGTGGCAGTCGGCAGCGCGGCTGTTTCGGCATAGCGTGTCAGATGGTCTATCGCAACAATTATCCAGCGATTACCAGCTAGAGTTGATGGTAGTGGTCCGTAAATGTCAATGCCGACGCGATCAAAAGGTCGACTAGGACAAGGAAGAGGTTGTGACGGGTAGACTTGCCCGGGAGGTAACTTTTGTCGTTGGCACTGAGCACACGAGCGAATGAATTTCCGCACGTAGTTATACATGCCACGCCAATAAAATCTGAGTCGAAGCCTAGCGTATGTCTTGAAGAGGCCTGCGTGGGCGCACTGTGGGTCCGCGTGAAAAGCTTCGCAGATAGCAGCTCGAAGATGGCGGGGTATCACAAGGAGACACTTGCGACCGTCAGAAAGGTAGTTGCGTCGATAAAGAAGATCATCCCTTAGGCAAAAGTTGCTAGCCTGGCGGCGGAGAGCGCGAGACGGCGAAGGAGTGAGAGGATCAGAAAGAATGCTTATGAGGCCACTGATCCAGGGATCCTTTCGTTGTTCCACCGTCATGTTGCGCAAGGCGGATGACGCAAGTGCAGGCTCGAGGGAAGAAAGGCAAACGCCTTCATCCGATATGGGTGAGCGAGAAAGGGCGTCGGCGTCCGTGTGCTTACGACCAGATCTGTAAATAACGCGGATGTCGTATTCCTGAAGTTTGAGCGCCCAGCGAGCAAGTCGTCCGGAAGGGTCTTTAAGTGTAGATAGCCAACAAAGGGCGTGGTGGTCAGTGACGACGTCGAATGCGTGACCATACAGGTAGGGGCGAAATTTTCCAAGGGCCCAAATAATAGCTAAACACTCTTTCTCGGTCACGGAGTAGTTAGCCTCGGCTTTCGTTAAAGTTCGGCTTGCGTAGGCGACGACATATTCATCGAACCCTGCCTTTCGTTGCGCGAGCACAGCGACAAGTCCAACACCGCTGGCATCAGTATGAACCTCCGTGGGAGCGGCAGGATCGTAGTGGCGGAGGATGGGTGGTGAAGTCAGCAGGTGGCGTAATTTGGTGAATGCATCGTCGCATGCTGGTGACCAGGTGGAAAGGTCCTTGTCGCCGCTAAGAAGGTCCGTAAGGGGCGCACATACAGAAGCAAAATTTCTAATAAAGCGTCGGAAGTATGACGACAAGCCGACAAAACTTCTAAGTTCCTTCAAGTTCTTTGGCTTCGGAAAATCGGCGACTGCTCGAAGCTTGGCGGGGTCAGGAAGTATGCCATCCCGCGATACGACGTGGCCAAGAATGGTGAGCTGCCGGGCACCAAAACGACACTTCTTGAGGTTGAGTTGAAGGCCGGCGTCGGTGAGACGTGTGAGGACGTGCTCGAGACGATTTAAATGGGTGTCGAAATCGGTGGAAAAGACAACTACGTCATCGAGGTAGCATAAACATGTGTTCCACTTGAGGCCTCGTAAAATAGTGTCCATCATTCTTTCAAAAGTGGCTGGAGCGTTACAAAGGCCGAAAGGCATAACGGTAAACTCGTATAACCCATCAGGTGTGACAAATGCTGTTTTCGGTCGGTCAGATGCTTCCATAGGAACTTGCCAGTATCCAGACCGTAAATCCAGCGAAGAGAAGTATTCTGCTCCCTGCAAACAGTCAAGGGCGTCGTCTATTCGCGGTAACGGGTAAACGTCCTTGCGGGTGATCTTGTTTAAACGTCGATAGTCCACACAGAACCGAATGGAGCCATCCTTCTTCTTAACAAGAACGACCGGTGACGCCCAGGGACTGTTAGAAGGCTGTACAATACCCCGCTGGAGCATGTCAGCAACCTGGTCGTCAATAACACGGCGCTCCGACGCTGAGACTCGGTAGGGGCGCTGCCGTAGAGGCGTATGGCTTCCTGTGTCAATCTTGTGGGATATGTTTGATGTGCGACTGAGGCCAGAAGCGTGGCTGTCAAAAGAAGTACGAAACTTTTGCAGCAGGTTCACTAACTGGCTTCGTTCTGAAGAAGACGTTGCGACATCGATGGAGCGGTGGAAAGCGTCAAGGAGTGACTGGTCAACAACAGAGTCAGAAATGAGTGCGCTGAGGTCCGTAGAAAGTAAACTAGATGGAGCGTCAAAAATGCAACGGGCGTCGATCGGATGCACGTGACCGAGACATTCACCATAGAATAAAGGTAAAGGCCCTTCTAGCGTATTGTACACGAGCGTCTTCATGACGCCATGGTGGAGAGTAAGGAGAGCAATGGGCTGTGGAGAACATTTGCGTTGAATGAACAGGGCAGAGGGCGTAAATAAAACATCACCGTCTGAAATAGCGTCACACGACACAGTCACCAGCAGAGAAGAGCGCGGTGGTACTGTGGTGTCGTCGGAAACAAACAGTTTATAACACGGCAGGGAGGCTTCGACAGCGTCTCCATCAGGAAGTGCAGATAGCTCAAGTTCAGCGCGACAGCAGTCAATGACGGCATTATTATTCGCAAGGAAGTCCCAGCCGAGTATCATGTCATGGGAACACGAGGGCAGCACTACGAATTCGACGATATACACAATCCCTTGGATGACGACTCGTGTGGTACAGGCTGCGAGAGGTGTTACACTTTGTGCGTTAGCCGTTCTAAGAGAGAGGCCGGATAATGGCGTCAGAACTTTGCGGAGTTTGCGGCACAGGTTGATCGAAACGACGGATAGAGCGGCTCCGGTGTCGAGAAGCGCCATGACGACGATACCATTGACTGACACTTCAATGACGTTAGCTGGACAGGAGCGAGGACTTGTGCATGGCGACGGGGACGCAGTTCGTGCCTCGGGAACTGCGGCCGTTAGTTTTCCTGGTCGGTGGATCCGGAGCGGCGACGCATAGGGGAAAGCGAACGTCGACGTGGAGATGGGGAGCGGCGGGTCGGGCCGTGTGGACGATCAGAAGGAAATGAAGAGGAAGGAGGGCTTGAAGGCGTAGAAGAAAACTGAGGGTCAAAAGAGGGCATCCGTCGAATGTTCTGAGCAGCCTGGCGACGACGACAATAACGTGCCACGTGGCCAACACCACCACAAGCAAAACATATGGGACGGTTGTCGTGGGTCCGCCATTGGTCGGAGTAGACTCCGACTTGCGGCTGGGGGGCAGAAAACTGCGGCCGAGGTGGTATCGGCATAGGCGGCGGTGAATAGATCGGCGGCGAAAAGGGCGGCGACGAATACGTAGGCGCTGGCTGGAACGCAGGCTGTTGAGGTCGAGCAACGGCCTCGGCGTACGTGAGAGGTGCGGCGACTGGCGGCGGTTCACGAACGGGAGGAAGAACTTGTGCGACCTGGTCTTGAATGAAGTCGCGGAGTGTAGACGTCGATCTGCGTGGTTGATCGGGTACGCAGGACATCAAAGAGAGCTGACGAGCGACCTCAGCGCGGATGAACTCTTGGATCTTGGAGAGAAGAGGGGCATGGTCTTCTCCTATGCCAAGGGTGGACAGGCTGGACAAAGAGTTGTCGAGCACCGAGGGACGTCGGGTGGAAAGACGTTGCCTGCGCAACTCGTCAAAACTCTGGCATAACTCGGTCAGTTCTAGGACAGTGCGAGGACTCTTAGATAGCAACATTTGGAAAGCGTCGTCCTCAATGCCCTTCATGGTATGCTTGATCTTAAGCTCTTCGGACATGGACTCGTTGACTCGCTTGCAAAGGTCCATAACGTCCTCAATATAGCTTGTGAAATTCTCACCAAGCTGCTGGGACCGAGTATGTAAGCGTTGTTCGGCACGGCGTTTGCGTACCTCAGGCCGCCCGAAAACTTGTGTGAGGCTCGTTTTGAAGACCGACCATGTAGGGAGTTCCGCTTCGTGGTTTATAAACCACAGCTTGGCCACGTCCGACAGGTAGAAGGAGACGTAGGCCAACTTGGCGGCGTCGTCCCATTTGTTGTGAGTACTCACTCGCTCGTACATGGAAATCCAGTCGTCAACGTCCTTGTCTTCTGTGCCTGAGAAAACAGGGGGATCTCGCAGACGCAGAGAACCGGCGCAGAGAACGGTAGGCGGTGCCGATGGAGGAGTTGGAGCGGCGCTTGCGTCGGTAGGCATAGTGGATGGTAAAATGCGATTCCGAAGCTCCAGGGTGATCGAAACCCAGCAGAATCCACCACTTGTAACGGGGTTTATTTGCAGCGCAGAGCGCAGAAAGCGAAGCAGTCAGCAGCGTCCGGCCAAGCGTAGCAAGCACGAGCTTATGCTGATGGCGATGCCCCTGAGGCGCCGAGAAATGCCGCTCAAGCTCCTCTTCTTCACTACACTTATCCTCATGCGTTTCCTCGGACGCGAAGCACTCCGTGACGTCGGCAACAGGTTCTCCATAAGCTAGGGTGGTTCCACGGAAAGGATGCCGGTGCTCGTAATTGAAGTTCGTAGCTAGTATCGTTGACTGTCCGTCACGGACGCGCACAACACTTCGGGCGGCGCATACACCTTGGAGCAGCAGAAGTGATAAGTTGCTTTCAGCCACCACGTCGCCGTCTTGGAAGTCTTCACAAGTGACTTCGATGGGAACAGTTGCTCGAGGTGGCAGCGTCACACTGTCGTCAGCAACACGCAGCGCAAGTCTACGGCAGTTATCGGCGTCTCGATCTGTTGCGCCTTGAGTCGAGAAGGTCACGATGCGCTCACGGAGATTTATGATGGCACCGTATTCCCGAAGGAAGTCCATGCCGATAATCAGCTGACGCGAACAGTCGGGGAGAACGAGGCAGCTGTGCACAAACGTTGACGCACGAATTTTCACTCTTGCGGTACAGCGACCCAGCGGTGTTACAACGTGTCCTCCAGCTGTTCGAATTCGCGTTCCATTCCACGGCGTGATCACTTTCCTGAGATCTTTCGCTAGCCTCCCGCTGATGATCGAATAGTCTGCTCCAGTGTCTACCAATGCACTTACCTGAAGACCGTCAAACAGCACAGGTATGTCGAGCGACACGCGGTCACTAAGTTCAGATGCGGATGTCGGCGTTTCTTCGGCACTGCGATTATTCTCTGACGAAATGCCTTCGGCGTTGCGTGCAAGCATCGATGGGAGGTCTTCCGCACTTTGAGTCCCAGCGACCTTGCCCCCGACGGCCGCTGCCTTCAGTTTTCCCGACGAGGGCTCGAAGAGCGTTCCCGTGCCGTCACCCCAAAACGTGGCCCAGTGGCTGCGGGTCTCCTCGGAGATGGTGACCGCGATTGCCGTCGTGTAAAGGGTGCACGCTGTTGCGCGAGATATTCTTCGATATCTCTTGGCCTTTGACCAATTCGGGGACGAGGGGAATTGACGGAAAATCCGCGCAGTCCAAGTTGCCGGTATGGGCATTCGCGGTAAATGTGACCAGCCTCACCGCAATGATAGCAGAGGGGTCGTCTGTCTGGCGTACGCCAGAGATCAGACTTGCGCGTCGGTGTACGGCGACTATCGATGTCCAAATCAGCGTGCGCTGACTGAATCGCGACTGACGGCATCATTGTCTGGATCGGGACGTATGGCATTGTCTGGATCGGGACGTGCGGCACTGTCTGGATCGGGACGTGCGGCACTGGCTGGATCGGGACTCCTTGACCCGAAAGAGGAGTGGCAGATCGCAAGGCTTCCGCGTACGTACGACGGCGACTGTCAGTAGACACAGGAGCCGTTTCCAGATCAACCGACGTGGGCGGAAAACGATGGGCGTGCAGCACCTGCTGGACCTCGTCGCGGATGACACTGGTGATAGAACCAACATCGATTTGCCTTGTCCCGTACATCTTTTCCATTTCTTCCCGGACGACAGATCGAGTGATCTCGCGAATCCATTCGGGGCTCTTGCTCCCAGGGGTGGCGAAAATCTCGGCAGTTGAGGCAGCATTCACTTTACGGTCAAACTGGGCAGACCGTTGGTGCAGTACTCGCTCCATTGTTGCCGCTTCAGTAAGGAACTCAGCAACACTTTTGGGGGGACTACGCACCAAACCAGCAAAAAGTTGTTCCTTCACACCACACATGAGGTGGCGCAACTTTTTTTCTTCTGCCATAGCAGGATCCGCTCGCTTAAAAAGCCGTGTCATGTCTTCGACGTACATCGAGACGGTCTCGTTGGGCATCTGGATGCGTGATTGAAGTGCACGCTCCGCCCGTTCGCGGCGGTCGGGACTCCTGTAGGTCTCCAGGAGGCGACGCTGGAACTCGCGCCAAGATGTCAGAACATCATCCCTGTTCAAAAACCACGTCTTGGCACCGTCTTTTAGGCACGTGTACACGTTCCGGAGCTTCGCGGCATCATCCCAGTAATTGATCGCTGCGACACGTTCGAACTCACTCAGCCAGTCGTCAACATCTTCATGCTGCGCTCCGTGAAAGGGGCTAGGCATGAGCGGGTTCTGGACGGTGCAGTAGATCGGCGTGGAAGGTGTCGGAGCTTGCATGGGATCTTGTGTCGAAGTCATAGTCGCTGCGTCAGTGGTTGGTGTCTCAGGCGGTAGGCCTCGTTGGCGGCGGCTTACTCTATGAACAGGAGTGTCCACGGGTGCAGGGCTTGTGTTCCGGCTGCTGGACGGGGTCTTGGGCATCGGGTGGATTGCGAGACGTTGTACCCAGCAACTCCACCAGTCTTGTCACGTTACTCTCGACAAACTTGATAAAGAATGGGCTCGTTTAGTCGACTACTCAAGCAGCGGCTCAGAGAGATCGTCTTCGTCTTCTTTCACTCTTCGATCTCACCCAAGCAAACCATGTGGCAATATCATATCGCCAACGTCCCTGTACAATCACAACCATCCTACAAGTATCTAGGTGTCACATTGTATCGCGATCGCACTTGGAATGCGCATATTACTAACGTCATTTCATCGGCAAATAAAACTCTGGACTTCTTAAAGCGTCACCTACGTCATGCACCGAAACATGTGAAGTTGCTAGCATATCAGTCCCTCATCAGATCGAAACTCGAATATGCCTCCCCCATATGGAACCCGCCCCAAACATACCTCATTAACGACCTCGAATCTGTCCAAAATCACGCCGCTCGATTCATTCACTCCCAGTACTCATACGACATCAGTATTTCATCCCTGAAAGCACAATCCGGTTTATCACCCCTCTCTGTTCGCCGACGTATCGCCACCCTTTCTCTCTTTCATAATTTTTTTCATTCTTCTCTCAATGCAGCTCCTTACATCCTCCCCCCGATATACATTTCACACCGCACAAGCCATTCCCTTCAAGTGTCCCGTTATCGTAACAGAACTGCCACTTTTTCCGCTTCTTTTTTCCCCGCGCCGTCAAGGATTTGAACGACCTTCCCTGCTCCATTGCTTCAACCACCTGCCCATCATCCTTCGCGACAAATCTTACAAATCACCTATGCTGCGAAAACTAACGTGTTCAAATGTTCTCTTTTCCTGTGTATCCACCCCTTATGTAATACCCCCGAGTGGGGTCCTTAAGGAAATAAAAATGAATGAATGAATGAAATCTCATTAATATTGTGTCAAAACACGGAAATACGAGCCCTTAGGTATACACTTCTTTTCCTTATTCATTAACAAGGGTCTCATATTGGCAGACTTGGTGCCGTTAGGTTGTATACGAGGGACTATTGGTCACCTGACTGCTCGTTCACGTGCTACGTGAACGAGCAAGCAATAAGTTCACGTGCTTTGTCATGCCACACAGGCTCATAAAAGAGTGTTCCACGCTCGCCGCTATGGCTACAGATGGCGCTGACTGACACTCCCACGTTTAAATTCACATATAAACCCAATAATGTGGCGGGGGGGGGATAGCCGCCGTGATAGCTCAGTAATAAAGGAAATAATAAAGGCAAAAGCCGTGATAGCTCAGTGGTTAGAGCATCCAACGCAATATTCAAAGGTCGTAGGTTTGATTCCTGCTCATGGCAAGTTATTTTTTCGCCCACTTTTCTGTCTTCTTATTTACATTACATTGGCTCTAATAACTTTCCCTATACATTCATTGGCATTATTGTCTGTTAGATCTCATTATTATTGTGGCAAAACACGGAAGTACGAGCCCTTAGGTACACACTTCTTTCCCCTATATATATAATGTGTGTGTGCGTGGGGTGCGCCCGCTTACTGTGTGCATTTACAAGTTAAATTTCCCAAAACGAGATTCACCACTGCCTTCCCAGACTTTTGACACTTAATAATAGAACTACACTTATTATACAAAACACCGTCATAAGTTTACTGGCTTCCAATAGCATTACGGCAATCAAATATTTGGAAAGCAACACAATTTAAGCTGTTAATACAAAAGGAGAACTTGTTACAATGAATTTACACAGATTACCAGAGGGGCTATGTATTGTCGCGGGTTATAAATGACAGGGGGTTTATTTAAAAACACGGACAGTGGGACTTGTAGAGATGCTCTCAGAGAAGGCCGCTAAGATTGTCGTCTTCTTCACTCTGCTGCGCTGCGCCTCTCGAGCAAATCCGCGTTCTTCGTTGTCATCGCTATCTCGCCGCTAAATGCAGCTATGCACGCGGCATTACCCTCCCGCCAGAGTGAGCGTCGTCCCGACGCTCAACAGGTAGAGATGCGGCCATCGAGTGTTTAGATCACTGAGAGTGGTAATGCGGACCACGTGCACTGTCTCAGGCAGATGCTGATGACGTTTCGAACAGGAGGAGGCGTCGGGCACGACTTCGTACGTCACGTCGCTATGACGACGCAGAACCTTGTAGGGTCCGAAGTATCGGCGTAGAAGTTTCTCTGGGAGGCCTCGTCGTCGTACAGGAAACCATACCCAGACTCTATCTCCTGGTTGATAAATGACGAATCGATGGTGAAGGTTGTACCGTTGGACGTCAAGTTGCTGCTGGTTCATTATTCTGACACGGGCAAGCTGCCTTGCTTCTTCGGCGCGCTCAGTGTGAAGTCTGCGGCGTCTGTGTCTGAATCATTGCAATCGTAAGGCAGCATGGCGTCAAGCATTGTCGTAACTTCTCTGCCATGAATTAGTGCGAACGGCGTCATTTTTATTGTTTCCTGGCACGCCGTATTATACGCGAGTGTGATGTACGGCAATATTCGGTCCCAATTCTTGTGTTCTACGTCGACGTACATGCAAAGCAGGTCAGCGATTGTCTTGTTAAGTCTTTCTGTAAGCCCATTCGTTTGTGGGTGGTAAGCGGTCGTCTTCCTATGCGCTGTGTCACTGAGCGTAAGCACAGTGCGCAAAAGCTCGGCTGTAAACGCGGTACCTTTGTCTGTTATGACGACAGCTGGAGCACCATGTCTCAGAACAATGTTCTCAATGAAGAACTGGGCCGCTTCAGCTGCAGCGCCACTCGCGATTGCCTTGGTCTCCGCGTATCGGGTGAGGTAGTCCGTCGCCACTATAACCCATTTGTTGCCGCTGTCCGATGTTGAGAATGGGCCCAGCAGATCCATTCCGATTTGAGAAAACGGGGTTTCTGGCACGGGCACAGGATGTAATAGCCCAGCGGGTTTGACAGGTGGTACCTTGCAACGCTGACAGTCAATGCATGTTCGGACGTAATGTTTAACCTATGCTGCGATTCTTGGCCAGTAATATTTTTCTTTGATGCGTGTCAGTGTTCTTGTGAAACCGAGGTGGCCCGCAGTGGCTTCGTCATGGCAGGCTTGTAAAATTTTGCTGCGGAGAGCTCCAGCAACTACCAGCAGATAGCTTCTACCTGTTGATGAAAAGTTCTTTTTGTACAGAATTCCGTCCCGTAAACAGAATGACGATAAGTTCTTCGAAAACACTCTTGATGCATTGGCGGCTCGTCCGTTCAAGAATTGTATAAGCGAGTTGAGCTCCCGATCATCTTGTTGTTGCCGAGAAATGATAGCTGCATCAACAACTCCTAAAGAAACCTGGGAAATCATCATCCTCTATAGCTGGTGATTCAATCGGTGACCTTGACAAACAGTCGGCGTCTAAGTGTTGCCTTCCGGACTTGTAAACTACGGCCATTTTGTACTCTTGGAGCCGTAAGCTCCATCGTGCTAAACGTCCAGATGGGTCTTTCATGTTGGTCAACCAACAAATAGAGTGATGGTCGCTTACGACTTGGAAAGCGCGGCCATGTAAGTACGGGCGGAACTTCGCAACTGCCCAAACGATGGTCAGACACTCCTTCTCCGTTGTTGAGTAGTTGGACTCGGCGCGTGTCAACGTTCTGCTAGCGTAGGCAACCACTCTCTCCACACCATCTTGGCATTGGACAAGAACAGCACCTAGGCCCACATTGCTGGCGTCTGTATGGATGGCTGTTGGTGCATTCTCGTCGAAGTGAGCGAGGACAGGTGGAGTTTGTAGACGCTGTCGCAGCTCGTTGAATGAAGCTTCTTGCTCTTCACCCCATACAAATTCGATGTCTTCCCTTGTAAGGCGGGTGAGTGGAGAGGCGATGTGTGCAAAGCCTGCTATAAATCGCCGGTAGTAGGCACAGAGACCCAGAAAACGCCTGACCACTTTCTTATCAACAGGCCTTGCGAACTTGGCGACGGCTGCTGTTTTATCTGGGTCAGGCTTCACACCTTCGCGACTGATCACGTGTCCCAGGAACTGGAGTTCTTCGAAGCCGAAGTGGCATTTTTCCGGTTTGAGTGTGAGTCCAGCGGACCGTATGGCTTGAAGGACTGACAGTAGCCGCTTTAGATGCTCTTCAAACGTGGCCGAAAAAACGATCACGTCGTCAAGATACACAAGGCATGTTTTCTATTTCAGGCCGGACAGAATGGTATCCATTAGTCTCTGAAACGTGGCTGGGGCTGAGCATAGACCGAAAGAGAGGACTTTGAATTCATAAAGCCCGTCTGGCGTCACGAAGGCGGTCTTTTCTCGGCCGCGCTCATCTACTTCTATTTGCCAGTATCCACTTTTAAGGTCCATTGACGAGAAGTAGCGCGCATGCCGTAGCCTGTCCAAAGAGTCATCGATCCGTGGTAATGGATAAACGTCTTTTTTGTAGCATGGTTCAGCTTACGATAATCGATGCAGAAACGCAAGCTGCCGTCTTTCTTTTTCACGAGTACCACTGGCGATGCCCAAGGACTCTTTGATGGTTGTATAACGTCATCCTCTAGCATCTTCTTGACTTGCTGCTGGATTAGCTCACGTTCTTTCTGAGCGACGCGATATGGGTTCTGTCGGATCGGTCTTGCTGTGTCTTCCGTAATTATACGATGCTTAGTCAGAGGCGTTCGACCCACTCGTGATGTCGATGAGAAGCAGTCCTTGAACTGGTCGAGCAGCTCCATAAGACGGCATCTTTCAGTCGGTGTTAAACTCGGACCGATATCGACTGGTGGTGTATGTGGAGGTGATTGAGCTGTGGCTTCCCCTTGCATTAGAAGACAGTCGTGAGAGTAGTCGAGCTCTTCGAGGTACGCCACAGCCGTGCCTTTACAGATGTGCCGGCGCTCATTCGTGAAGTTGGTCAGAAGCACGTCTGCGCACCCATCCACTAAGCTGACGATACCGCGAGCGATGGCGATATCTTGGTGAAAAAGAAGGTCAGTGATGCGTTCAACTATGGCGTCTTCATTACAGTGCACGGCGCAACACACGGAAACAAGACTACATGACAGTGGTGGCACGCAGACGTCGTCGTCGACCACACGTAACACCTTGGGTTCTTGGTCTGGATCAGTGGTCACAGACTTGTCAGCGGCGAATGTGATCACACCGTCGCGTATGTTGACCACAGCACCGTACTCTCTTAAGAAGTCTATTCCCAGAATCATAGGTTTGCAGCACTCCGGTAGGATCAGAAATGTGGCTACTAAAGCCACATTCTCAATAGTGAGTCTTGCTGTACATTTTCCCGTGGGAGTCATTATCTGGCCTCCAGCACTTCGGCTATAAGGGCCCGTCCATTCCATCCTGACTTTCTTGAGTTCGTCTGCCAATCGTTCACTCAATATGGAGAAGTCTGCACCCGTATCGACTAAGGCCGTCACTTCAACGCCGTCAATCGTCACGGAGAGGTCGGCAGTCACAGTTTTTTCGGCGAAGTCTTCATCGTCGTCTCTCACGTGTTTCGGCAGCAGTGGGGGTTTTTCAGCAATTCGACGGCTTGCAACCTTCCCCCCAGAGGTCACTGCTTTCAATTTCCCCGCCGTGGGATGGGAGACCGACCTCTGACGGCGTCAGCAAAACTACGGCGGCTTGGTGAACCAAAGAGAGCCGGTGATGGTGACCGCGTCCGGAAGGTAGAAGAGCCTTCCCGCCTGCCAGCCTGGTCGTCGTCGATGGGGGCACGGCTTTAGTCGAACTGTCGGCGCGTAGCTGTAGGTGCACTACCGCGGTATTCAGCTCGGCGATGTGGGCAAAAACGGCAAATGTGCCCTGGCTCTCCACAGTTGTAGCAGAGTGGTCGACGATACGCAGTGCGCCATATGTCGGTCTTCCGCATATAGGGTCGCCTGACAGAATCCTGCTGAGCCCAGGCTGCCACAGGATACGGTTCGAGGTACTGCGGCGCTGGCATGGGCGTGGGTCGACGAATAGCGTCTGCATAGCTGTATCCGTTCGGCTGGTACGATACTTCTGAAGCCAATGGACGACGCACAGCGTCTGCATAGGTACACGAGTTTGGACGGTGCGGTGGAGCGGAATATTGCTGAGGAGAGGCAAACGCTTGTCGAAGTTCATGGCGAACGACTTCAGCGACGGAGGCTACCGTGGACTCCTGCTGCGGGGGCGCCTGTGACTGCAATGTGTATTTTGAGTTCTCTTTCGCGATCTCCTCACGCACGATCTGTCTAATCAGGTGGCGTAGAGCAAACTCGTCGTTTGCGGTAAGTGCGGCGGCGCCTGCAGCTGCGCCGGTGGCCGGGCGATCAGACTGTCGGTACCGTTGTTGTAGCGCACGCTCTATTGCGGTGGCCTCCCTGGTGAACTCGTCCACTGTTGTCGGCGGATTGCGCACAAGACCAACAAATAGCTGCTCTTTGACGCCCCTCATGAGATGGGTTAGCTTTCGAGCCTCGGGCATGTTGGGGTTCGCGCGGTGGCACAAGCGCACCATATCCTCAGCAATCATGGCGACACTTTCATGCAGCTGTTGGGTGCGTCCTTCAAGAAGGCGTTGTGCGTTTTCGCGTAGGTTCGCGTTACCGAAGGTGTCAAGAAACCGACGACAAAACTCCTCTCATGTCGTCAATGTTGCCTCCCGGTTTATAAACCACGTCTTCGCGCCGTCTTCAAGGGCGAAGTATACGGGGAAGAGCTTTCCATCGAGACTCCAGTAGTTCGATTTAGCTACCCGTTCGAACTGCTCAAGCCAGTCTTGCGCATCTTCGTTCGGCCGGCCATGAAATGGTTGAGGAATGCGCATATTCTGGACCGTCACCTGTGCAGGACTCCTTGCCATTTCTTGAGTAGCGGTGGTTGTTGGAAGTGTTGCTCCCTTTGAAAGGCCAAATTCTGGTTCAAGACCTTGAAGGCGTCGGCTTGAGCGGCGCACAGGCGTCTCCACGCGTGGCTGTCTCGTAGGGCTGGACGACTCGGGGCTTCTCACAGGGGTGCTGATCATGAGGTGGTAGTACCCAGCTCCTCCACCAGTGTCGCGGGTTATAAATGACAGGGGGTTTATTTAAAAACACGGGAACACGGACAGTGGGACTTGTAGAGACGCTCTCAGAGAAGGCCGCTAAGATTGTCGTCTTCTTCACTCTGCTGCGCTGTGCCTCTCGAGCAAATCCGCGTTCTTCGTTGTCGTCGCTATCTCGCCGCTAAATGCAGCTATGCACGCGGCAATATACATTTGGCACTTTTTAATATTTTTATGTGTTGCTTTTAATAAGGACCCCCGGGCGTTAGTTAGAGTGCCGTTTTGGCGCGAGTCCGATGAAGTGCGACAGAAGTAGGGTTTCATGCGCGAAACATGAACAATGTCAACAAGTCACGAACTTGGTGACGTATTGGAGTGCAATGGCGCTATCTCGTAGTTGACGTCGCTAACTTGACGTAAGACTAAGTAGGGTTCTGCGTATTTCGGAGAGACCTACACGGTAACACGGTGACCAGAGGAGCTCGCGTTCACCTGGGGCAAACGTTATATTACGATGCCGGTGGTCGTAGGGGGCTTTTTGCATATCCTGTGATCTGGTGAGACGAGACTGGGCAACGTGACGAGCCATGTGAGCCCGATCAATGGCTTCGCAAGCTTACTCACAAGCAGTTGGCTTAAGAGGTAAGGTGGTTTCAAATGGCAATATGGGTTCACGACCATACAAAAGATAAAAAGGTGAGAATCCCGTAGTGTCATGTCGAGATGAATTATATGTGAAAGTCACATAGGCCAACGTGGTGTCCGAGCCACGATGATCTTCGGAGACGTACATTGAAAGCATCTCTGTGAGCATGCAGTTGAGACGTTCAGTTAGGCCATTAGATTGTGGGTGGTAGGTGGTAGATAGCTTATGCGCTGTGGCACACGGAATGCACTCTGATGTTTTCAAGCTCCTGGCGCACGATGGCTTGAACAAAAGGAACAGTGACAGGAGTGGTATCGGTACTGCGCGAATTGAACGCCGAGGGCGCCATTGCTTCCATTTCACGACGAACGTGGCGTGTCAGGTCTTTTGGCAGCGATGGTCGTTGTGGGGCGGACTGGTCCTGGCAAGTCGATGTTGCAGCGGTGTTTGGAAGTCGGGCGAATGTTTGCAGAATGCGGCGACTTTTTACTTGCTCAAACTGACGACCCTCTTTGATGATCGCGTCCATAGTGGAACAGTTCTTGCACAGCAGGAGATTGAACACGTCGTCGGCAATCCCTTTCAGGACGTGCCCTACCTTGTCACCTTCTGTCATGACGCTTTCGGCCTTTCGGCAGAGGGCCAGCGCGTCTTGAATGTATGCGAGATATGATTCCATTGGGGATTGGGCACGGCAGGCCAATTCCTTTTTGGTGGCGATCTTACGACTGGCGGTTTTGCCAAACACCTCTCGCATCTGTTCTTTGCATTGGTCCCAGCTTGTGAGTTCTTCTTCGTTGTTTTCGTACAACACCTTCACCGTGTCTCTCAAGTAAGACAGCACATTAGCCAACTGAAGTGTGGAATCTCATCTGTTCGGCACACTCACTCGTTCGAACATGGCCAACCAATCGTCAACGTCGACGCCATCGGTCCCGCAGAATGTACCGGGATCCTTGAGTGGCGTGAAAACGTATGGCTGCGACGCCATGTTCGTCGGAGACGCTGACGTTGACGAGGAGGGCTCAGCATTGACCATGGCTGGAAAACCGATGCGGCGTCCGTTGTGGAGCTCCATTGCCTGATGGTTACCCAGCACCTCCACCAATATGTTACGGTGTCAGTGACTTCTGTATAAAAGCAATTACAGAGGAACAACCTCAGGCGATAATGGCAATGGCTGATTGGCACATTCGCGCGCCTGTCAGCTCATTCTGTCCTTCATCTTCCTTTACTTCGTAAAAATATGTTCAATATGTAATAAGCCTTTCAGAAAGCAATAATAATATTCCGCAAAACTGGCATGATAAAACTGAGTTGTCACCTATATAAATAATGTAATAACGTTACTTATACTCGGGTTTCTCGTGAAACAATAGAGCGCATGTAGGCTCATATGAGGAACACTCTGCTCTGAATATAGTAGGGTCTGCCGACAAAATGAGCACAGGATTTAATCGCAGTTTTGATACTTCTCCTCTCTTCACCAGTAGTCACTTATGATATAACGCAGCTCAAAGGGCTGCTTGAATGAGAAGCTAGGCGGATTCTTGAAAATTCCAATTGATATTTTGTTTGTGTGTGTGCGTCTACAAGTTCTTGAAAACAGTGGATGTATCAATTTCGGGGTGCCTGCATACTCACTCGTGCACCATGGCACGTCACAGGTGCGTTCACCGGTAAAGGCTAAGAAACGCGTTAAACGCGCTAAAAACGGTATATTACATGATTTTGCAGGCTACGGCGCGCGCGCTCCCAATGCAGACGCTTCTGAGATATTCAGTACCATGGGACAACAGCGCCGCCGCTACTGTCATTCGCCAGACAATCAGCCGAGATGCGGCGCGGCCGCCTCGTTCACTCCACTGCCCCCTTCTAGAGGGTGTTTATTAGGCCGAATCGCCTAATAAACACCAGTGTTTCGCCAGTGTGGACTAGCAACCAAACTGGCGAAAGGCCTCGATGACATGCGCGCCACTTTTCATCAGGTACAGGTAGTGATATGCACGATACCGGAGGTGCCGGTGCGTGATAGCAACCTGCAAAGAGCGGTTGTCAACGCAAACCAAGAGATATGGCGGATGAGTCGAGAGAAAAGCTTTGAGGTGGGGGAAATAAACAGAGAGGTTCATAGGTGGGGTGGTTTTTAACGAGACAGAATTCACTTCGATGGGCGGCTAGGTCATGAGGTGGGTTGGCGACTTGCAGGTCGCGTAGTAGCTTTTTTAGGGGGCAAGCGGGCCCTTCGGGCTGCAGGATAGCTAGTAACGAGGAAAACAACCAGATACTCTATGACAAGTGGTATGGACAGATACGATTCCAAAGTGGCACCAGTATCTAAGATAGGTAGAGTCCGGGGCAGAAATAGACGTAGCCACGAGCGCCGAGTCAATTCAGACATAGGGTATATTAACATGCAGGGGGGTAGGAAATGGCTGAAGTGGGAAGAGATAGAAAAACGGCTAAGGGAGGAGAGGCCGATGAAATACGGTTTTGTAGAAACACATCTCAGGGACATGGAACAATCTCCTAAACAACGCGGACTACGCGTGGGAATATTGTAATAGAACAGCAGGCAGCAGAAAGGGGGGTGGATTGGGGCATTTATTCATAAAAGTACAGACTGTCAAAGGGTCAGGCAGGAGTGCAAGGAACATTTATGGCTAAAAGAGAAAGTCGCAGGGCAAATGACACTACTTGGTTTCGTGTACTTGTGGACGGGAGCAAAGGCCAGAGAGGAAAACCAGGCAATGGTAGAGTGTATATCAAAGGACATTCAAGAGTTAGGAGGAGAGTGCGAGATAATTATAATAGGAGATATGAATGCGCACATAGAAGATATAGATGGGTATACCGACCCGACAGGCAAAAGGATCATGGATATGTGGGAAAGGCTTGATTTGATCATTTGCAACAGTACCAAAAAGTGTGAAGGGCAAATAACATGGGAGGTAGAAAGGCTGCAGTCGACCATAGATTGCGCACTGATGTCACATAGGATGTACGATAAGCTCAGGGGAATGCACATAGATGAAGGTGGCTCCAGAAGTCTGGGTAGTGATCACAAACGTATCAAGCTAAGTTTTGGAAGAGCAGTGAAAGTGGGAAGGAGACAAGATGAGCAACTACAGTAAAATTTTTATTCAGAGAGGTAAATTGAAATAGCCACTAAACAAATTGAGAAAGTAATCACTGAGGATAATAAAACAGTGTGGACATACACTAATCTAATTAGACTGTTTGAGCTAGAGCTTGCTAAGGCACCTGACAAGTCACCCCGGAAAAGAAGACACAAACCCAAAAGTTGGTGAGATGAGGAGGTTAAGAGAGCCATAGCAAAACGTCAGGAAGCCTCTAGGGAACACAGACATGCTAAGCAGCGGGGTGAACCGACAGATGATGTTGAAAGAAAATGGGAAATCTTTCTAAGCTCTAGAAGGGAAGCATCCCTCCTGATCAATGAAAAGATTAGAAGAAAGGGTACTCAGTGGCTGGCAGAAGTACATAAAATAGACAGAAAGGCAGCTGCGAAATTCTGGAACCATCTAAACTCCCTAAGAAATGAAACAAACCTAGAGCAGAGTTTTATAACTACAGCTCAAGGTGCTAGGCTAGAAAGGGATGAAGCTATTGAATATATAAGATCAAGGGTGACAGAAAACTTTCGACAAAGATGTGCCTTATGCACCACAATAGACAGGGATGGATCAAGTGACACAATGGCTCCATTTTCACAACGAGAGTGGGAAAGGGCTGAGAAAAGGGTTCCTAGTAGAACATCAACAGGCCCAGATGGCATTCCAATTATGCTGATAAAGACATTAGGTCCGAAGTCTAAGCAGGCTTTGAGAGAGGCAGTGAACAAACTAATAATCGATGAAAAAGTTCCCGATGGATGGAAACTTAGCAGAATGAGCATGATCTATAAAGGAAAGGGGTACAAAGCTGACATAAACAACTACCATCCTATAACAGTGACATCAGTGGTCTACAGGCTGGCGACGCAGATTATAAAGGAAAGACTGCAGGCATGGATAGAGGATGAGAGGGTGCTGGGAGAACTGCAGAATGGGTTTCGGAAACACAGGAGGTTGGAAGACAATCTGTTCTCACTGACGCAGTGCATCGAAATAGCAGAAAAGGAACACAGGCCCCTGTGGCTAGCATTTTTGGATATCAAGGGAGCGTACGATAGCGTGGTTCAAGAATAATTTTGGGAAATACTGGACACACTAGGCGTGGAAGATGGCACTAATCTTTTAAAGGATATCTATAATGGTAACAAGGTAATTATAAAGAGAGAAAAACAGGTATCCAAGCTTGCAGAGGTAAAACGGGCGCTTAGGCAGGGGTGTCCCCTGTCACCCTTATTATTCATGATTTACCTACAAGGATTAGAGGCCAAATTAGAGGGACATGGACTGGGCTTCAACCTCTCTTTCGCAAACAAGGAAAACTCATAGAACAGGCACTACCGGCATTGATGTATGCAGATTATATAGTGCTAATGGCTGATAACAAGGGAGGTTTGCAGAGATTGGCGGACATCTGCGGTAATGAGGGGGATAGCTTAGATTTCAGATTCAGTAAGAAAAAAACAGCAGTCATGATTTTTAATGACAATGAAGGTAGTTAGCTTGGAATACAGGAGGTCACACTAGAGATAACAGATAAGTACAAATATCTGGGCGTATGGATAAGCAATGGGGCCGAGTACCTAAGAGAACACGCAATATACGTGTCGACTAAAGGTAACAGGAATGCAGCGGTAATGAAAAACAGGGCACTGTGGAATCACAATAGGTATGATGTTGTGAGAGGAATATGGAAAGGGGTCATGGTTCCTGGTCTGACGTTCGGCAATGCGGTCTTGTGCGTGAGATCTGAAGTTCAAGCAAGATTAGAAGTTAAGCAACGTGGAATAGGTAGACTTGCCTTAGGAGCTCACGGGAATACACCAAATCAGGGAGTACAAGGTGATATGGGATGGACATCATTTCAGGGCAGGGAAGCTAGCAGCAAGATAAAATTTGAGAAATGATTGAAGGAAATGGGGAGGAGCGTTGGGCTAGGAAGGTATTCAGCTACTTGTACATGAAGAATGTCGATACAAAATGGAGGAAGCGAACCAGGAAGTTGACTGGTAAATACTTAGAAAACAGCAGGTGGCCAAACCAAAAAGAACTATCGGTTAAGAAAAAAGTGAAGGAAACGGAGACTGACATGTGGAGAATGGGCATGATTAAGAAGTCCGCACTAGAAATCTATTGAACATTTAAGCAGGAAACTACCAAGGAAAGGATCTATGATAATACTCGGGGTAGTTCTCTACTGTTTGAGGCCAGGACGGGAGTATTGCGAACCAAGACATATCGGGCCAAATACAAAGGGGTAGACACGGTATGCAGTGCGTGTCGATAGGAAGAAGAAACTTCCGAACACTTGATAATGTTCTGTAAAGGGCTTCACTCTATAGTTCAGGATGATGGCGCAGAGTTTTTCAAAGCGTTGGGGTTTAGGGACAGGGAGGGCAAAATAGACTTTAAGCGGGTAGAATTAACTAGAAGGAGGTTATCTGATTGGTGGCTAAAGTCAAGGCACGAGTGAAAATTAAACCCTTCACTGCAAAGTACGAATCCTCAACCTAACTATTTAGGGGAAAAATAAATCTAGGTTTTGGATCTATAATATTACAGCTTGGTAATGATAGCCACCACCCGATCCAAAGGGTACAGCCTTATTTATCCATCCATCCATCCATCCATCCATCCATCCATCCATCCATCCATCTATCCATCCATCCATCCATCAATCCATCCATCCATCCATCCATCCATCACCTGATCAACGCTTCGAAGGAAGGCGACGTTTTTCGTGATGATGATTATATACAGATGAAGAAGGTGAAGGTCAAACGTTCTGATTATTGTGCTTACACTAATTTCCCCCTCGCGCGGAAGCGGTCACTTTGGCTGCTGTTTATGACGGTGGTGTACGTCGCACGAATGGTTTTAAGCACGACACGTGAACAACCTCTGTACCGCGAAAACGGCCGTCGGAAGGCATGACAACAGGGGTTACTCGATAGTTAACAGGAGAAGTCTGCTCGACTATAGCGTAGGGGCCGATGAAACGTCAGTGAAACTTATCACACAGGCCGGGAACCCGCGGTGGTGTCCACAACAGCACTTCATCTCCAGTATTGAAGTGAACTACACGGTGGACGCCATTGTAGCGCGTCTTCCGCTCTTGTTGGCTTGCCTCTGTATTGAGGCGGGCGCGTCGGCGACAATCGGCCAGGCGAGAGATTAAGTGCTTCCTCGATAATGATGACGAGTTCACAGGGAAGTCAAAAAAGGAGATGTCGAGCGAAATGTCGGTTGACGGCCATAGACGAGAAAGAATGGGGAATAGCCCGTAGCGGTATTATACGCAAAAGTCACGAATGGTAGGATGGTATCCCAGCTGGTGTGGTCGGCGTTGATATACATAGGTATCATGTCGGTGAAAGTTCGATGGAAGCGCTCTGTGAGGCCGTTAGTCTGGGGATGGTAGCTGGATGTCGGCTTACTATATATATATATATATATATATATATATATATATATATATATATATATATATATATATATATATATATATATATATATTGATACGTGTATGAAACTGTCACCTAGACACAGCTGAATTGGCACCCAAATGAAGGAGACGACAACGTGGTTGTAGTGGGTTAGACTCTAGAGCTTCTCCCGTTGGCCTGCATGACTGTGCGCTCTTTAAGCCGTTAGCAAGACCAGCTCTCGGTGAATAAATCTTCCCCGTAACATCTTTTGGTGGAGGTGCGGGTTCTTCACACAACCCGGCTCTGGAACTCCGCAGTGGACGCCAGCTTTCTCCAACCACGTTGTCGTCTTCTTCATTTGGGTGCCAATTCAGCTGTGTCTAGGTGACAGTACATCCAAGACGTACTGGCACTGTGCCGGAAGACGGACAAAAACATGTCCGAGGCGGACAAAATCAGCAACGTGTTGAAAGGCATTGCTGATGATGCTTTCAACATACTAATGTGCAAGAACTGCACCACTGTCGACTCCATCATATCCGAATGCCGACGATTTGAACAAGCAAAAAGCAGGCGAATCACCCACCACATCGCGAGACTACAAAACACTGCTGCGA
Source organism: Rhipicephalus microplus (assembly GCF_043290135.1). Taxonomy (NCBI): domain Eukaryota; kingdom Metazoa; phylum Arthropoda; class Arachnida; order Ixodida; family Ixodidae; genus Rhipicephalus; species Rhipicephalus microplus. The sequence continues at coordinate 148,022 of NC_134708.1, forward strand.
CTTCGTCTTGCGAGGATTCTGCAGCGCCCCGTTCACTTGCGCCTCCTGCCAATATCGCAAGAATTGTTCGCCAGGAGCTGGAAGCCATGGCACCCGCTTCCTATCAGCCCCCTGCGCAAGACCACTGGGCAACAGTCTCGCTCATTCAAGCCGTCGTACGCCAGGAGTTTGCTAACGTGGGCGTCCAGGTTCCCCAGCCGCAGCCCATGAGCACTCCTGTCCACAACGCTGACCACCACTCTGCCCCACTTGTCGCTGCGGCAGCTTCGACTCCTCGGTTTACACCACGCTACCGAAATCCATCTGAGTGGCGTACGCACGATGATCGACCCATCTGTTTTTCTTGCTCTCGAGTTGGGCACATCTCCCGCCATTGTCGCAACAGGGGGTATTTCCGGCCAAGCTTTCGTAATGTCGACCGCCGTCAGGACCGTGGACACTATTCGCAACCCGGTTTTTCGGATGACCATAATCAGGACTCTTCAGCCCGCCGTTCATCTCCACGCTCCGAACCGTCCTACGCTGACGTCGTCGCCCAAAGAACCTGGTCAAGCCGCTCGCCGTCACCCCAGGGTCGGCCGTCACGCTCCCCTCAACGCCGCCGCTCTCCGTCACCGGCTTATTCTGGCCATTCCCCGGGAAACTGACGAGTGCAGCTCCTGGAGGTGGCGCTGCGTTGACGACTCGGAACGAAAACCCTCAACCGGCTACAATTTCAAGACGCAATTTACTTCGGGTGTTCGTTGATGGCCACGCCGTTACTGCTCTAATTGACACTGGTGCCCAAGTATCTGTTATGAGTTCTACACTTCGATCTCGCCTGAAAAAAGTTCTCACACCAGCTATGTTCTCTACTGTTCGAGTTGCTAATGGAAGTCGAACATCGGTACTTGGTATGTGCACTGCCCGCGTTACTGTTGCTGGCCACCACACTTCCGTTCTCTTCGCAGTCCTCGATGCTTGCCCACACGACGTCATCCTTGGAATTGACTTCTTAACCACCCACTCCGCCCTCATCGATTGTTCTACCGGTATCTTACGGCTCGAATTGCCTTTGCGCTCCGATTTCATTCCTCCAAGTCGCACTCGGCTACGATCCGTGGAGTCTCTACGGCTACCGCCCCAGGCTGCTATGTACGTTCCTCTGTCGCCCTTCCCGTCCGTTCCTGATGGAGATTATCTGGTAGCTCCCCTCATTGATTTGACCCTTACGCACCACATCGCACTACCACATACTATAGTGATTGTTGCTAACAACACGGTGCTACTTCCAGTTCTGAACTTCTCTACGTCGACCCAAGTTCTTCCCCAAGGCATCACTTTAGCCGATCTTTCCACCCTTGATGAATGTTCGATTTGTTCTTTTACACCTGACACTAAGACCATGGTGAAACCTGTCATCACGTCTCAAAATAAGGCGTTCCTCGACAAAATGATATCCAGCGACCTCTTACCTTCCCAAATTGCGGCGCTCCGGGGTGTTCTGTTTTCTTACCTGGATATCTTTGACGTCGACGACCGTCCCCTGGGCCGCACAAGTGCCGTAACCCACCGCATCGACACCGGCGACGCCAGTCCACTCCACAAACGCCCTTATCGCGTGTCGCGTGCTGAGCGCCAAGTAATACAGACGGAGGTCGAGAAAATGCTCAGTAAAGACGTCATTGAGCCGTCATCGAGTCCTTGGGCCTCCCCTGTGGTCTTAGTTAAAAAGAAGGACAACACCTGGCGCTTTTGCGTCGACTATCGCCACCTGAATCGGATCACCAAGAAGGACGTTTATCCTTTACCCCGAATCGATGATGCGCTCGACTGCCTCCACGGTGCCAACTATTTTTCGACCCTTGACCTTCGATCCGGATACTGGCAAATTTTGGTCGACGACCGCGACCGCGAGAAGACAGCATTCATCACACCCGACGGCCTTTACCAATTCAAGGTCATGCCTTTTGGGTTGTGCAATGCCCCGGCAACGTTTGAACGTATGATGGACTCTCTTCTTCGCGGTTTCAAATGGTCGACCTGCCTTTGCTATCTGGATGATGTAATAGTTTTCTCGCCCTCCTTCGAAAGCCACCTGTCTCGTCTCTCGGCAATTCTTGACGTTTTTCGTTGCGCTGGTCTCCAACTGAATTCGTCGAAATGTTCATTTGGACGTCGGCAGATTAAACTACTCGGCCACCTTGTTGACGCCACTGGTGTTCAACCCGACCCTGACAAAGTCCGTGCAGTCCGAGAATTCCCGGTTCCGCGTTCCACACAAGAAATTCGCAGTTTTATTGGGCTCTGCTCATACTTCCGCCGCTTTGTCTTCAACTTCGCGGATATTGCTAGGCCCCTCACGGATCTCCTCAAAAAGAATGTGGCCTTCTCTTGGGGAAGGGACCAAGAACATTCCATCGCGTCGCTAATTACCGCCCTCACCTCACCACCTGTGTTGGCTCATTTTGATCCAACGGCTCGAACAGAGCTTCGCACCGATGCAAGCGGCCATGGCATTGGTGCTATACTCGCTCAGATACAGAATGGCACCAACCGTGTGATAGCCTACGCTAGCCGCCTTTTGTCGCAAGCGGAACAAAATTATTCTATAACTGAGCGGGAATGCTTAGCCCTCGTTTGGGCTATCGCGAAATTCCGTCCGTACTTATACGGACGTCCGTTCGCAGCCATCACAGACCATCATGCGCTTTGCTGGCTGTCGACGCTTAAAGACCCTACAGGAAGACTCGGCCGATGGGCTCTTCGATTACAGGAGTACACGTTCTCGGTTGTTTACAAATCTGGAAAGCTGCACAGCGATGCTGACTGCTTATCCCGGCACCCCGTTGATCCACCTAGCTCCACTGATTTGGAATCCGATGCCTGCGTTTTAGCCATCACTGACTTTTTGAACGTGGCTGACGAACAGCGCCGAGATCCATCGTTGCTCACCATCATTGACCGCCTTCAATCGCGTCATGCTGACCCTTCTCTTAGCAGATACCTGCTTCAAGACAACATTTTGTACCGCCGCAACTTACACCCCGATGGCGCGGAACTTTTACTCGTCGTACCACATCACCTGCGAAAGGATGTTCTGCGACAATTCCACGACGCTCCAACTTCTGGACATCTAGGAGTCTCCAGAACTTACGACCGCATTCGACGACGAGTATTCTGGAAGGGTCTGTACCGCTCTGTTCGCCGTTACGTCACATCTTGTGACCTCTGCCAGCGCCGAAAGAAGCCTACGACTCCCCCTGCCGGTCTTCTTCAACCTATTGAAGTTCCAGCCGAGCCAGTTTATCGAGTGGGGTTGGACTTGCTAGGTCCCTTTCCTACTTCTACAACTGGAAATAAATGGATTGCAGTGGCCACAGACTATGCCACTCGGTATGCAATCACTCGAGCGCTACCAACCAGCGGCGCAACCGACGTTGCCGACTTCCTGCTGTACGACATTATTCTCCAGCATGGCGCTCCGACTCACCCGCTCACAGACCGTGGTCGCTACTTTCTATCTCGTGTGGTTGATGACCTACTCCGATCTTGTGCTACCCGTCACAACTTCACCACATCTTACCACCCTCAGACTAACGGCCTTACGGAGCGCCTAAACCGCACATTGACGGACATGCTTTCCATGTACGTATCTACCGACCACAGTGATTGGGACATAGCTCTTCCGTTCGTAACCTTCGCCTATAACTCGTCGCGTCATGAAACAGCGGGCTACTCCCCTTTTTATCTACTCTTCGGACGTCATCCCTTACTGCCCTTCGACACACTGCTTTCATCAGACCACCCATCCTCCACTTCGTACGCTCAGGATGCGATCTCCCGGGCCCTCACGGCACGCGCGGTAGCGCGCGCTCGGTTATCGTCGTCGCAGACAGCACAGAAGTCCCTTTACGACCGTCGACATAGAGATGCCGTTTTTTCTGCGGGATCTCTTGTTCTCTTGTGGCTCCCGTCTCGACGTGTTGGCCTCAGCGAGAAACTACTATCGCGATACGCCGGGCCCTACCGAGTCATTCGTCAGGTCACACCTGTGACCTACAAGATTTCCGCTACCACAAACTCATCAGCTGCTGCACCCAGAATGGAAGTAGTCCACGTTTCTCGTCTCAAGCCCTACAACGCCGACTCGCTCATTTAACAGGCACCGAGACGGTGCCTTACGGGCCGGGGTGATGATACGTGTATGAAACTGTCACCTAGACACAGCTGAATTGGCACCCAAATGAAGAAGACGACAACGTGGTTGTAGTGGGTTAGACTCTAGAGCTTCTCCCGTTGGCCTGCATGACTGTGCGCTCTTTAAGCCGTTAGCAAGACCAGCTCTCGGTGAATAAATCTTCCCCGTAACAATATATACAAATTGCTACGGTATGAGCCGGGCTGTAGTATGCGCCGGAGAGGTAGAAGAGGAAGACGACGTTGTCTGGTGCGGCCTGAGGACTCCATCTTTACCACGACTGCTCAACTTCATCCTCACCGTGTGAATAAATCCACCTATCCTTTAATTCAACCATAACAGTTTTGTGGTGGAGGTGCTGGGTAATCAACCAAGCAACACGACGCTTCACGTGCCTGATCTACGACGAAGCCGCCGCCTTGCTGGACTGCCCCCGTTACCACTGGCAGCTGAGATGTCTCACGGCGAAGAAGGAAACCGGATCGCCGCAGCTGCAGACCTTCTACCACTCCCAGCAGCACCGCTAGTACCAGGTTCGCGTGCGGCTGGTCCCTGGTTGCGTCAGGATCTGATAGTGCCTCGCACATTCGCTTTCGAATCTGGCGAGGACGTGGATGCCTGGCTCACACACTACAAACGAGAGTGAATACTACCAGTGGGATGCGGCGACACAGCTGACCAATGTAGCATTTTTCTTAACGGACACAGCACTCGTGTGGTACGAGAACCACGAAGATGCCCTCACGTCAGGGGATCGCTTCGTTTCTGAAATAAGAGCGTGCTTCAGAGACTCCGTAGCTAAGAGAAAGCAGGCGGAACAAACGTTACTGCAGAAAGCTCAGATCCCAGGAGAGACGTGCACGACCTATGTCGAGGCAATCTTGAAGCTCCGAAAGATTGTCAAGCCTTCTATGTCAGAGGAAGGCAAAGTTGGCCACCTGTTGAAGGGCATTGCCGAGGACGTGTATCAGTTCCTCATCAGCAAAGACAGCCTTACTACGGTAACCGACGTCATAAGCCACTGTCGAACATTGAGACCCTGAAGATGCGACGTATCACCCCCAAGTTCAGTCACCTACCGAATGTAACCACCGTGGCAAGTGTTGACAAATACACGCCACTTGATCTCGCGTCAACAATACGCCAGATCGTTCGAGAAGAGCTCACTCGACACGCTCGCCCGACGCCGTACGAAGCTACACCTGCACCGCCTCCCTCTCGCCCTTCCGTGTCAATTGCCGCAGCAGGCAACGATGACTTTAACTACAGGCCACCCTCACCACCGAGGTCACAGCGCAATAACTACCCGCTGCCGAGGTACGAAGACCGCTTCAGTTACCCCCATCAGCCAGCCAACACCTATTACGACCCGAACGAAGATGTACCCGTACCACCACTACGTCAGCGCAATGCCTTCCAGGAGTACAATGCATACCGCCAAGCCCCTGTGTGCTACCGTTGCGGTATCGCCGGGCATATAGCTCGGTTCTGTCGTCGACAGAGAGAGCCAACATCCCGATATCGTTCCCCATCAGAGTTTCCTCCAGTGGGCACTGGTCACAACAACGGTCATTGGCTCGCCTATTCCAGGAGTACTTCACGGCTGGGAAATCACCGTGGCAGTTCTCCCACTTCTGACCGTAGTTTGACGCCTCCATCTGGCGGACTGCATCGTTCCCCTTCGCCGGGACGACGCCTGTCATCACCGCTGCCACCGGGAAACTAGCCAGCGCGACCGATGGAGGTGAGGTCGCACAACAGGATTTGCCTCAGATGCCTCCGCCAGTTATAATGTCAAAGAACAAGATACGTGTGGAAATAGATGGCTTTTGTACAAGTGCTTTGGTGGACACTGGTGCTACGATATCAGTTATGAGTCTTTCTTTCAAAAGTCGCATTGGCCGCAAAGTTTTGTTTACTTGGGGCGAATCAACGAAGTTTCGTGGTGTTGGTGGGGAAGTACTTCATCCTGTCGAAGTTTGTGCCGTCAATGTTTTATTGGCAGGAAAGGTGTTCCTAACAGTTTTTTGTGCTGTAACATTGTACCCTTGATGTGATTCTTGGTCTTGGCTTTCTCCAAGGATGTTGCGCCTTCGTCGATTGTAGAAGCGGTGAACTTTCCGTCAGCGCTGACATTGTTCCTGCCCTCATCGATGAGGCGCCGGAGGCCGCGAAGGATGCTCTGATTGTTTCCGATAAGCTGACAATGCCGCCTTGGTCAATTAGGTCAGTTGCGGTGTTCGCCCCAGAATCTGCCACATCTTTTGACGCCGTCGTTGAACTTGCCATCGTTCAATGTGCTAAGAAAGGCACACTCGTCCCTCGTAGTTTGGTATCTGTTGATGAAGGAGCAACCTTTCTGTGGCACTGAACTATTCGCCAATGCCGGCTGTGCTCCCTCGAGGAATGAAGCTTGGCGTCTTCGATGATTCCACTGAAAGTTCTATAGCGGTCGTTAACAACGATGAAAGCGAAAAAGGTACAGTCTCTGGCAAGCACAGTTGCTCTTACGAGTCGCAGATCCTAGGCATGATTAGCGCCACTTTGCGGTCACACGAGCAGCAAACATTGCGCCATCTGTTGAGGCGACATGCTTCTGGGTTTGAATTTTGCCAAGAGGAGAGGCCACTACCTTTACCATGTTCTCGCGCTCACCATAGGATTGACACCAGCACTGTCCATCCGATCCGACAAAAGCCTTGCCGAGCGTCGTCATCAGAACGAAAAGTTATTGCCGACCAGGTTCAGGAAATGCTGAAGAAGTGTGTTATTGAAGAGTCATGTAGCCCGTGGGCAGCACCGGTCATCTTGGTTAAGAAGAAAGATGGTGCCTGGTGATTCTGCATTGATTACAGAAGACTCAACGCCGTGACCAAAAAAGATGTATATCCGCTGCCTAGAATTGACGATGTTATTGACTGCTTACACTCGGCTTCGTACTTTTCTTCAATAGACCTACAATCAAGATATTGGCAGATACCTATACACCCTTCAGACAAGGAGAAGACCGCATTCGTGACGCCTGATAGACTGTGCCAATTCAATGTGATGCCGTTTGGGCTTTGCAACGCCCCCACCACTTTTGAAAGGTTTATTGACTCTGTCCTTCGTGGTCTTAAATGGGAGGTGTGCTTATGCTACCTGGATTACGTCGTCATTTTGGGGCGTACCTTCGAAGAGCACAACGTCCGTTTAAGCCTTGTTTTAGACTGTGTCGGAAAGGCTGGCTTGATTTTGAACTCTAAGAAGTGCCGGTTTGGTGAACGACAAGCTTTAGTCCTCCGTCACCTAGTTGACAAAGATGGTGTCAGGCCGTATCCCCACAAAATCGAAGCAGTCGGCACATTCAAACCACCCCAGACACTGAAGGAACTTCGCAGCTTCTTGGGCCTATGTTCCTACTTTTGCCGCTTTGTGCCCCGATTCGCGGACGTAGTACACCCACTGACGAGCTTGTTGCGAAAAGACAGCCCATTCGAATGGACACCTGATTATGATGCCGCCTTTTCTGAACCGAAATTTCTACTAAAATCTGAGCCTATTCTTCGTCATTTCGATCCTTCTGCTCCTACATAAGTGCACAGTGACGCAAGTGGAATTGGCATCGGAGGTGTGCTTGTTCAGCGCCATGATAATGCAGAGCATGTTGTTGCTTATACGAGTCGATCTCTAAGCAAGGCTGAAATGAATTATACGGTGACAGAGCAAGAATGTTTAGCGGCTGCATTCGCCATTCAGAAGTATTGATGTTACCTCTACGGTCGTCCATTCACGATCGTGACAGACCATCATTCATTATGTTGGCTTGTTACCCTCCGAGACCCTTCTGGCCGCCTTGCTTGATAGGCTTTACGCCTTCAAGAATTTGACTTCAGCATTTCGTACAGAAGTGGACGACGTCATTCAGACGCTGATTGCCTTTCTCGCCTACCTATGACCACGACGGAGGACAGTGCAGATATTCTTGACATCTGTTTTGCTGCGGTCTCTCACGCGTTTCCTGACGCCAATATCTTCAAACGAGAACAATTGAATGATTTATCTTTAGACCCATTGTTCGTTGACGTTCGGAATCTCAAAGGCAGTGGTCACTTTCGCATTCATGATGGACGGTTGTGCAAAACTAATTACTCAGCAACCGGCGCACGTTATTTACTGGTTGTACCTCAAAGTCTTCGATGCGACGTTCTCCGTACTATGCACGATGATCCAACGTCAGGACACCTTAGGTTCATTCGCACCCTGCATCGAGTGCAGCAGCGTTTTTACTGGCCCCGAATGCGAGATTTTACAAAACAATACGTCTCGAGCTGCAAGAATTGCCAGCGCTACAAACGACCTACCAGTGCACCGCACGGCCTCCTTCATCCCGTAGAACCGCCTACTACGCCTTTCGAGCAAGTGGGCATCGACCTATTGGGCCCGTTTCCGCGATCTTTGAACAACAACCGCTCGATAATAGTGTAATAGTGTGCGTCGACCATTTTACCAGATACGACAAAACCGCTGCGATACCATCTTCTACAGCTGATGGCGTCACTGCCGTTTTATTACACTCCGTTGTTCTTCGCCATGGTCCACCTCAAGTAATCATTAGTGACCGTGGTCGCCAATTCATCGCGGACGCTGTGGAAGAATTGCTTCGCCTGTGCACTTCACAGTTCAGACATTCGACACCATGCCATCCCCAGACGAATGGTCTTGTAGAACGTACCAATCGAACTCTTACTAACATGCTCGCAATGTACGTCGCGTCCAATCACAAAAACTTGGATGATATCTTACCATATATTACTTATGCATACAATACAGCGAAGCACGAGACCACGGACTTCACGCCCTTCTACCTGCTCTACGCTCGATCACCACGCAGCTCCCTTGATACAATCCTCCCATTTAAGCTCCATACCGATGAGTCAGTGGCCGAAACATTGTTTTGGGCTGAAGAAGCCCGCCAAATTGCTCGCTCGCGAACACTGGCATCACAAGATCGCTCCAAGCAACGATACGATCAACGCCATGATGCCATTTCATTCCGCAAAGGTGAATTCGTGTGGTTGTGGACCCCCCAACGAAAACCTCGTTTATGTCAGAAGTTTTTACCGCAGTACACAGGCCCCTACGTCATTGTAGATCGATTGACTGACTTGACGTACGTTGTGGCACGCTTGACGACACCTTCTCGTCGGTCAAATCGAACGCAGTTGGTGCACGTGGCTCGCCTCAAGAAGTTTCATCCCTCCAGTGACATAAACTCGCCCAGCGGGCTTCGTCTGTGAACGGGGATTGCTACAGTTTGAGCCGGGCTGTAGTATGTGCCGGAGAGGTGGAAGAGGAAGATGACGTTGTCTGGTGGGGCCTGAGGACTTCGTCTTTACCGCGACTGCCGAACTTCATCCTCACCGTGTGAATAAATCCACATATCCTTTAATTCAACCGTAAGAATATATATATATATATATATATATATATATATATATATATATATATATATATATATATATTGTAGTGAATAAGAAAGACGTTGATACCATAAGGTCAGCTATCATCAGCACAAGAAGAAGGCACGAGATCGGCGATCAAGCACCGTCATCTGGGTTCGCCTGCGTTCCTTTAGAGCTACCACCCGCTTGCTCAGTCCTTCAATAAACCCCCTTTACATTTGGTGGATCGTGCTGGGTAACTGCATCACCTACACCCTGGAACTCCGATCCCGCACGCTGCCGTCGACCATGCAAGTTGACGCTGCCCAACAGACAGCACCTCTCGCGGCTCCTACTTGCCCCGGCCCGGTTCACCAGCGAGACCCCCCGATCTTTTCGGGCGCCGAAGACCAGGACGTCGAGGACTGGCTGTCGTCCTACGAAAAAGTCAGTGGACCAAACAGGTGGGATGACGCTGCTAAATTGAGCACCGTCAACTTTTACTTGGCTAATGTGGCGAAACTGTGGTATACAAACCACGAATCCGAGTTTGAGAACTGGGCCACTTTCAAGCAGGCAATATCCTCGGTTTTCGGTCGCCCTGCCGTGCGGAAGTTGCGCGCCGAACAACGCCTGCGCTCACGGGCACAAGAACCTGGCGAAACGTTTACCGCCTACATCGAAGATATACTCGATCTCTGCAAGCGCGTCGATGCCGCAATGAGCGAAAGTGCCAAGATCCAGCACATTATGAAAGGTGTTGATGACGACGTCTTTCAAATGCTCCTGGCAAAGTCTCCTGGCACGGTGTCTGAAGTGGTAACTCTGTGCCAGAACTACGACGAATTGCGACGGCAACGAGCTCTCACCCGTCGTCCATTTCAGCCTAACCAACCCCTCGCTGCACTGGACGTCGTACCTGACCACTCCCGCCTTCTAGCACAAATGAAAGACTTTGTGCGTGAGGAGGTCGCACGTCAGCTTTCCCTCCTGCCGTTTTGTCAGCGCCAAGAGCTCTCGCAGCAGCAGCAAGAGCAACCACCGACACCGTTAGCTCCCATGCTCCGACATGCACTTCAGGACCAGATTGCCGAGGCTATGCCAGTGCCCTTTCAGCAGCAAGTCGTCGCCGCGCCTCTTACTTATGCTGACGCAGTAAAGAGGCAGCAGCCACACCAGCCCTCGCCGTTCAATGGACTGCCGCATGTCACCGCTCCTACTCAGTCTTCCGTCGCATGGGCTCCTCCCCTCGCTACCACAGCCTTGACTCAGCCGTATGCCGCGTGGGCGGCGCCCCTTGCTACAAATGCCTGGCGAACGCGCGATAACCGGCCGATTTGTTTTGCGTGCGGCGGACCTGGCCATATCTCCCGATACTGCCGTCGTCGCGTGCCCGCCTACACAGACGTCCGACCACGAAGCAATTACATGGACCGACCACCTTTTGGTTATGAAAGTTCGGATCGTCAGTCAAACACGTCTTCCCGTGACTATCCGGCAACTTCGTCTCGTCGCTCACCTTCACCCAATCGACGCTCCTTGTCACCCATGCGTCCACGACCAGCCCCTCAAAATGAGGGAAACTAGCCGTCGCAGTTCAAGGGGCAAGAACTGCGCTATCGAAATGTTCAAGTCCTCGCACCTTGCCGTCAAATATCGTCGAAGTTTTTGTAGACGGCGCCCATGCATACGCTCTTGTGGATACCGGTGCCGCTGTGTCTGTTATAGACGCCAAACTTTGCCGCAAGCTCCGAAAGGTGACCACGCCGCTTGATATGTTCTTACATGCAGCAAATGGAGAACCTGTTCGACCTATAGCCGCCTGCACTGCCCGACTCAAAATTGCGGAGGACCACTACATTGTTGAGTTTATCGTCCTTTCCTCGTGCTCTCATGACGTCATCCTTGGCTGGGATTTCCTATCCCGTAATCGTGCCGTTATAGATTGTGCCCGTTCCGAACTTGAACTGCTTCCGTTCTTCGAGCAGCCCTACGACCACACTAATCAAGCCGCGCACAAGCTAGTTGTCCAAGAAGACACTGACATTCCACCGACAACAGCTGTTTTGCTCCCTGTGGTCTCCGACGGCATGCGTGATGAAGTAGCATTTTTCGAGCCATCACGCCTCTTTCTAAGTCGGAAACCACTTCTGCTCCCTTATTCAGCCCTCTCAATTTCTGATGGAGCCAGTGCTCTCTGCCTTACCAATCCCTTTCCGCATACCATCAAACTGTTTAAAGGCGAGTCTCTTGGATGCGTACAGCCCATTGATAACGGACAAATTTTTACAGTGCCGCAAGAATCATCCCAAAGTGACCTCGCCACCGTCAGTGCTCTTAACCACTCTCATCTACAGGCTTCAAAAGTGTTCGATTCGGCGATCGCAGACGGACTGTCACCATCTGAACGATCTGAACTCCTCCAACTGCTGTACCAGTACCGCGAATCTTTCGATGTTGTTCAACCTTCACTTGGCCGCACTTCTACCACTCTACATTACATCGATACCGGCTCCCATGCGCCACTACGACAGCGACCATATCGTGTTTCTGTGACGGAACGCCAGGTTATTACCGAACAGGTGAACGATATGCTGCAACGTGGCGTCATTCAACCTTCACAAAGTCCATGGGCATCACCTGTAGTGCTCGTTAAAAAAAAGGATGGTTCCGTTCGCTTCTGCGTGGATTACCGGCGCCTAAATAAGATCACTCGAAAAGACGTGTATCCTTTACCCAGGATTGACGATGCCCTTGATACTTTACAAGGTGCCGAGTTTTTTTCATCATTAGATTTGCGCTCAGGGTACTGGCAGGTCCCCCTTGCCGATGCCGATCGACCAAAAACAGCCTTCGTGACACCGGACGGTCTGTATGAGTTTAATGTCATGCCCTTCGGCCTCTGCAATGCGCCTGCCACCTTCGAGCGCATGATGGACTCGGTTCTTCGGGGTTTGAAATGGCAAATCAGTCTCTGCTACCTCGACGATATAGTCGTCTTTGCGCCAGACTTTGGAACACATCTCGAGCGCCTCAAACACGTCCTCACGTGCCTGAAGAATGCTCAGCTCCAACTCAACCTCAAGAAGTGTCACTTCGCTGCTCGCCAACTTACGATTCTCGGGCACGTCGTATCAAAGGACGGTATACTTCCAGACCCGGCTAAGTTACGTGCTGTCGCCGACTTCCCCAAACCAACGACTATGAAGCAGTTACGGAGCTTCGTGGGGTTATGGTCCTACTTTCGCCGGTTCGTGCGCAACTTCGCCTCTATCATTGCGCCTTTGACCGAACTTATAGGCAGCACCACTGATATTTCGGCATGGTCTTCTGAGTGTGACCAAGCCTTCTGTACCCTTCGTCGTCTCCTCACTTCGCCACCAATACTGCGTCACTACGATCCTACGGCAGCAACTGAGGTCCACACCGACGCCAGTGGTGTCGGCCTCGGTGCGGTTCTCGCGCAACGCAAGCCTGGATTCGCCGAGTATGTCGTCGCCTACGCCAGCAGAACTCTTACCAAGGCTGAATCAAACTACAGCGTCACCGAGAAGGAATGCTTGGCGATCGTTTGGGCGCTTGTCAAGTTCCGCCCATACCTTTATGGCCGTGCTTTTGATGTAGTAACGGACCACCACGCATTATGCTGGTTATCGTCGCTTAAGGACCCATCAGGTCGTCTTGCCCGTTGGGCTCTTCGGCTTCAAGAATATGACATTCGCGTGGTATATCGTTCCGGCCACAAGCATGCCGATGCTGATGCACTGTCACGATCTCCCCTATCCCCGTACATCGCATCTATTTCATCGGACAACACGTTGTCAGCGCTTGACGAGGACACCATCTCTTCTGCACAACGTAATGACCCATGGATCGCTTCGCTTCTTGACGCGTTATCTGAGGCACCGACACTTCCAACCACTCGAACCCTGCGCCGCCAGGCTCCGCACTTCAGTATTCGGGATGGCCTCTTGTACCGGCGCAACTATTCAGCAGATGGTAGGAAATGGCTACTAGTCATTCCCCGAACGCTGCGCTCTACCATCTGCGCGTCGTTTCATTCCGACCCGCAATGTGCTCACGCCGGTGTTTTCAAGACCTACGAGCGCCTACGAAAAAGGTATTACTGGCGCGGAATGTTTACCTTCGTCCGCCAGTTCATTCGCGGCTGCCACGAATGTCAGCGGCGGAAAAGCCCGCCACATCCTGCAACAGGTTCATTGCAGCCACTTCCATGCCCAGACCGCCCATTCGACCGTGTAGGAATTGACCTCTACGGACCACTACCATTAACAACGGCAGGCAACCGATGGGCTATCGTAGCAGTGGATCATCTAACACGGTACGCTGAAACTGCTGCTCTCCCCACAGCTACAGCACAAGACGTCGCAACTTTCATACTCAATCGTTTTGTGCTTCGTCATGGTCCTCCTCGAGAACTTCTCAGTGACCGAGGGCGCGTTTTCCTCTCCGATGTAATACAAGCACTTCTTCAACAGTGCCATATGGTTCACCGGAAGAGTACAGCCTACCACCCACAGACGAACGGCTTGACTGAGCGGTTTAATCGTACTCTGGGGGACATGCTCGCTACACATGTCGCTTCTGATCAAACAAACTGGGACCTTGTTCTCCCATTTGTGACATACGCGTATAACACCGCTACGCAAGTCACTACAGGGTTTTCCCCATTTTTTCTCCTGTACGGTCGCGAACCATCACACACCATCGACACTTTACTCCCATACTCGCCAGATCCCTCCGAATACAAGCCTGTCTCGGAAGCCGCTCGTTACGCAGAAGAGTGCCGCAAGCTAGCCAAGCGGCTTACTACATCCGACCAACAGCGCCAGAAGGAGATCCGTGACGACGACCATCGTTCTGCACCGACGTTCGTTCCTGGAGCACTTGTATGGCTTCATGTACCGCCCTGCGCCCCTGGTGTATCACCCAAGCTACTCTCCAATTATCATGGTCCCTACCGCGTGGTCGAGCGTACTTCACCCGTGAACTACGCCATTGAACCCCTCACGCCACCGAGCGACCGTCGTCGGCGTGGACGTGATATCGTTCACGTAAACCGTCTGAAGCCGTACTTTGACCCGCTTGTCCCCACGTGTTAGATCGCCAGGATGGCTTCAACTTTTTCGCCGGGGGTAATTGTAGTGAATAAGAAAGACGTTGATACCATAAGGTCAGCTATCATCAGCACAAGAAGAAGGCAAGAGATCGGCGATCAAGCACCGTCATCTGGGTTCGCCTGCGTTCCTTTAGAGCTACCACCCGCTTGCTCAGTCCTTCAATAAACCCCCTTTACAATATATATATATATATTATGAAGTCTTGGTTTGGATTACCTTTTATTAGGCCCGAGGAACCGGCAGTCGACAGCTACGATGAATGAGCCAAGATGAATGATGATGCTACGCGACAACGATGAGAATGCATGAGCCACACATGATAATGATAATAATGTACCGGTGAAGAGGATGCGTATACTAAATGCCCACATCAATTCCCCCCACGTGAAAGCGGCCAGCCTGGCCGCGGCAAGTCAAGGGGACAAAGAACGTCGCATGAAGTGCTTCATGCGGGAGACATGGACGACCTTTGTAGTTCGATAACGGCGATCTGCTGGGGCTACAAGTGGCGTCACGCGATAATTCACTGGTGAGGTCTCTTCAAGAACTGTGTACAGCCCGATAAACCAAGGCTGAAATTTGTCACAGAAACCAGGTGTACGAACAGGCGTCAAAAGGAGCACTTCATCTCCAGGTTAGAAGGATACATCACGATGCGATTGATCATAAACTAGCTTTCTGTCTTGCTGGCGTGCTTCAGTGTTTATACGAGCTCATTGGCGGCACTGTGCGAGCCGTGAAACGTATTCCTCTGAAGAGGATGGAGATGAATTCGCTTGGCAGGTAAAAAAGGTGACGTCCAGCAAAGAAGTAGGGGAGCGTCCATAAACTAGGTAAAATGGCGAGTAGCCGGTTGTTCGCTGAATGGCCGTATTGTAGGCGAAAGTGACGAATGGTAGAACAACATCCCAGTTTTTATGGTCTGGTTGAATATAGGCGGCGATCATGTCAGCAAGAGTGCGGTGGAATCGCTGAGTGAGGCCGTTAGTCTGGGGATGATAACCAGAGGCAGTCTTGTGAGTTGTGCCGGAGGCCTGAAGAAGTTCGTTCACTAGTTGTGAAAGAAAGGCCCTTCCACGGTCACTGAGCAACACACGTGGAGCACCATGACGCAGTATAATGGCTTGGAGGATGAAATCGGCGATCTCAGAAGCTGAACCAGTAGTAGCGAATGCCGTCTCGGCGTAGCGCGTCAAATGGTCAATGGCTGTTACTATCCACCGGTTTCCAGCAGCACTGACTGGGAGGGGGCCATAAAGATCGACGCCTACAACTTCGAATGGTGTGGCTGGGCACGGAAGAGGCTGTAGTTTACCGGCGGGAGCAGATGTTGGTAGTTTTCTACATTGGCAGGTAGTGCAGGACCCGACGTACCGAGCTACACTAGTGGTAATGCCTGGCCAATAAAACCGACTTCGAAGGCGATCGTAGGTTTTATGGTAACCAAGGTGACCAGCAGTCGGATGGTCATGAAGTGCCCTGAGGACTTCGGACCGAAGCGATCGGGGTAGAACGGGAACCCAGCGCTGACCGTCAGGATGGTAAATTTTGCGGTATAGCACCGAGTTGTCCAGCTTAAATTGCGAGAGTTGGCGACGGAGCCTTGCATTAGGTGGACGGGAACTGTCAGTGAGGTAGCCTATAATACGTCGACAGTATGGGTCAGCCAACTGTCGAGAAGGAAAATCGTGCGGGTCGTCCGAAGGCAGCTGGTCCATAGAGGCGAGAGAGGAAACCGCCGTAGACGTGGACTCCAAGGGCGTGTTGTGCAAATTGATGGCAGAAACCCCGAGTGGAATCGCTGGTAGTGGGCAGCGAGAAAGAGCATCGGTGTCACTATGCTTCCTGCCACACTTGTACACGATCTCAAAATCATATTCTTGGAGGTGTAGAATCCAGAGTCCGAGGCGTCCCGACAAGTTCTTGAGTGTCGAAAGCCAACATAAAGCGTGATGGTCGGTCACAATGGTGAAATGGCGGCCATGCAGATATGGACGAAATTTCTGTACTGACCAAACGATGGCGAGGCACTTCTGCTCGGTGATCGTGTAGTTCCTCTTGGCTGCGGAGAGGACGCGGCTGGCGTATGCAACGACTCGCTCTCGCGAAGAGTTGTCGCGTTGCAGGAGCACGGCTCCTAAACCGCGGCCACTAGCGTCTGTGTGCAGGAAGGTCGGTGCATCATCATGAAAATGAGCAAGTACAGGGTCGGTCGTGAGGGCACTCTTCAGCTTGTCGAAAGCCGATTCACATTCCTGAGACCACTGAAAGGGCATACCGGAAGCAAGTAGCTTATGAAGTGGTGCGGCTATGGAGGCAAAGTTTTGTATGAATCGCCGAAAGTAAGATGCGAGACCAAGGAAACTTCGCAAATCTTTTGGTTTGTCAGGGCGAGGGAAGCGAAGCACTGCAGCAGTTTTATCAGGGTCTGGGCGAATTCCGTCCTTGCTCACAACATGACCGAGTACCTTGATAGATCTGCTGGCGAAATGCACGTTTTGGTGTTAATTTGAAGACCAGCGCCCGCAAGACAAGTCAGGACCTCGTCCAAGCGTTGCAGATGTTGAGGAAACGTCGATGAAAAGACAGCAATGTCATCGAGGTAACATAGGCAAGTCTTTCATTTCAGGCCACGCAGCACGGGGTCAATCATGCGCTCAAAAGTTGCGGGCGCATTGCATAGACCGAACGGCATAACATTGAATTCGTATAGGCCGTCCGGGGTTGCAAACGCAGTTTTTTCTTTATCATCTTCGTGCATGGGGATTTGCCAATAGCCGGAACGCAAGTCGAGGCTTGAAAAGAATTCAGCTCCTTGCAAGGAATCGAGGGCGTCGTCGATGCGTGGCATGGGGTATACGTCCTTTCTAGTGATCTTATTGAGTGCTCGGTAATCGACACAAAATCGTACGGAACCGTCGTTTTTACGTACCAGAACGATGGGCGACGACCAAGGACTCGTTGAGGGTCGGATTATCTCCCGTTGGAGCATATCGTCTACGTTTTCTTCAATGATTTTTCATTCAGCTAGAGAAACGCGGTACGGACGGCGGTGCACAATGGATGTTCCGTCGGTCTGAATACGATGTGCTCTAGCAGTTGTCTGGCCCAGGGTGGATGAATGAACGTCAAAGGAGTTTGCATGCTTTTCCCACCAATCAAGCAGCTGCTGCTTCTGTGAGTCATTCAAGTCTTTGTTGATGGCTGCTGTAAAGGCCGAGGAAGCAGCATGATCTGCAGGATGGCCTTTAGAGGAGACAGGAGTAAGAGGCACAACGCACACAGGCTCCAGATCGGCAACGCAGGCGACAGTAGTGCCCCGTGGCAGTAAAATTTTATCAGGTGTGGTGTTCGTAGCAGCGAGGACAGCTGATCCATTGTTGAAGCGAGCCACACCTGATGCGAGAGCTATGCCTTTATTAAGTCAACACGGTGACGGAGTGACCAAGATGTCACCAGAGTCGACGTCGTTGGACAAAACTGTGACTAATTGATGTTCGTTTGGGGGTAACTCTATGTCTACAGCAGCGATGAGTCGAAGTGGCCTGTAGGTTTCGTCGTTGAGCAAGTGGTCTGTGTCAGTAAGATGGACGACACGTTGTGCACAACAAATACCCGCGAAAGCCGATGAAAGAAAGTCCCAGCCTAAAATTAGTTCGTGGGAGCACGGGGATAGCACAGCAAATTGTATATGATGAAGAATTTCGTCGATTAGCACACGGGCAGTACAGAGAGCGGAAGGGCGAATCATTGTTCCCTGGGCTGTAACCAGTGTTGGTCCATCATAAGGTGTCGTGAGTTTTCGAAGACGGGTACACAAATCAGCACGAATAATAGAAAACCCCGCCCCAGTGTCCACCAAAGCACCAACGTCCACTCCCTCAACTGTGACTGCAATCATATTGTAGGGGCGCGCTGGAGGAATTGGAGTCCTGTGTTGGAATGCAGTTTGTCCTCCAAAAACTGCATCGCTTAGTTTTCCGGACGCCGATCAGAAGCGAGGGAAGCAGGCTGAAGAGGAGCGACGGTAGGGCGATAGTGAACGGCGTAGGGTTGATTGATGACTACTGCGCAGTTCACCGGATGCTGGCGAAGATGGAGACCGACGCGGCGGTGACGAATAACGACGGCCCTGGTACAAGGCTCCTGCGGTATAGTCTCATTCGCGTATGTCGTACCCTCGGCGCTCATATTGCTGGCGCTTGCGGCAAAAGCGTGAAATATGACCACGATAGCCGCAATAATAGCACGTAGGGCGAGTCGATCGATAAGGAGCGTAGTAGCTTGTGTTCGATGCACCGGGAGAGAGAGCAGTGAGAGGGACAGATGATGGCTCAGGTGGTGGTGATGGAAAGCTCGTGGGAAAGCTTCTGGGAGGTGCGGCAGCAACCGACGCGTACGTTCATGGCGGCGACGTCGAGCTGACGTTGCCTGATGATGCGGCGACGGCATGCGAGAACGATGGGAGAGTACGAGCGACAGTGGGCTGCAGGTTGGCCATGGACGTGAGCTCCTCCCTGATGACATCCCACAATGACGTTGAAGAAGACTGAATGGGACACACTGAAGGTAGTGGGAATCCCATTCATTCTAATTCTTCGCGTATAATCACCCTTATTGTGTCTCGTAGGTTTGGATCCGCTGTAATACGGGCCACGTCACTGTACGGTTGTAGGCGCATAGACTCAAGTTCTTCGAGGCGCTGACTGGTTGTCGCAACGTCATCAACGGTAGCCGGATTCTGGATTGCAAGGGCATTGAATGCGACGGGTGTAATCCCTTAATACCTTAAGAAGCTAGCGTACCTTGTCTGACTCCACACACACACACACACACACACACACACACACACACACACACACACACACACACACACACACACACACACACACACACACACACATATATATATATATATATATATATATATATATAGTCTTCCATTTACATATAAACCCAAAAAAGTGGATAGAGGGAAGGCCGCTGTGGTAGCTCAGTGGTTAGAGCATTGAACGCGTTATTCGGAGGTCGTACGTTCGATTCCTGCTCACGGCTGGTTATTTTTTCATCCACTTTTCTTCTTATTTACGTTCCATTGGTTCTAATAACTTCCCCTGTACATTACTTGGCATTACTGTCTGTTAGATCTCATTAATATTGTGTTAAAACACGGAAAAACGAGCCCTTAGGTATACACTTCTTTCCCTTATTTCATTAAAACGAGGGTCTCGTACTGGCAGACTTGGTGTCATTAGGTTGTATACGAGGGACTATTAATTAGCTGTCCGCTCATAACAAGTTCACGTTCTACGTGTAGAGGTGTGCGCCGAGGCGATTTTGACCGGCGGCGGCGTGGGGGTCATCCAGATTCGGCGGCGGCGGCGTTGTCGGCGCACGCCGGTTTTTTCATCGGCGGCGGCGTGCGGCCAATTTTCATCGGCGGCGGCGGCGTCGGCGACGCAGAAATCGAAACTCAAAATTCAAAAGGCTCTTCTGCCACAGGTTACTGAATTCGTTGAAATTCAGGGATTTTCATCCAAATTGCATAAATGACACTACACAGATGTGTCGACATCCCGATGAATGCAAAGCGTTTTGTAAAATAGTTTTTATTTTGCATTCTTAAAAAAAATAACGCGTATATCAATCTATGTCCATGTTATACCGTAAATGTGCAGCACTTTGCTTCTTTTTAATTTAAGATGCAGCAGTTTGTTGCTATTGTTGGCTACGTCATACTTTATGAAACCTTCTTTCATTGAACAATGAGCAAGCAGTGACGCACGTCACTCATTTCGCTTTTTCCGAATCCGATCTTACTTTTACACTGTACGCTGCTCAAAAAAGAAGCACCTCTGCTTCAAGTTTTCTTATTGCGATTGCATGAAACCGCTTTTTTTAGTATCTGTCATGCTTTGAATGTAACTTTCCTTCAAACGAATCAAAATACCTACTTTTCATAATGTGAGAATCTTTTATGCAGTGGTATAGGATGCGGAAGGAAACAAATCTGCGCATTTATTCAACTAGTTCTCAGCACGGTGTTCAATGAATGAAGTGTAGACATGGGCGTGGGCGAGGCGGGTGGTGAAACACGGACACTTGAACCCTTCAAGCTCCACCAGCACTTGCTACCCACTCTAGCGACACCAACACGACCCGCTCCCTCAGTCGTGATGCAAGTTGAAAGAATGGTTTGCATCCCCCCCAAGACAAAAACCTGTCGATGGTCATATGTGCAGATGAGAGCAAATGCAATATTTGCTCAGATACACAGCCCATAGTGGTCACAAGCTGGGCGTCCGTTGACCACGCCTGCAGAGAACGTTGACTCCCCGACCCCTTGGTGATTGGTCAGGGGAGGGGGACACCCCTTGCAAGTGGGCCCCATTAAAATTTCTCTTAAAAACGTCAGAAATAAGAATGCTTGATAAGTATGTATAAAACATTCAACTTTTCAATGCTTCTTTTGTATCGTGTACACGTGCTCAATACCCATCAGATGTGTGAGACATTCGAAATAGCAACTGCCACTCTCGACTTGTTCCGGAAAAGACTCAATAGAAGAATGCAATTACGAGCGCTGGGAACCTATGTTCGTTTGTATATTTGATTTCTAGGCATGATTTAAATTCCTATATAAACAAAAATAAAACCTGCAACATACTAAAAAAAGGCTGCTATTGCAAGATGTGTGTTGCAAGACGTGATTTTTCTGGACTTACATCTCTGCAAGGCACATCTGGTGTCACAAACTTGCAAGTGACCCCCCTTTTCCGCACGACATTTCCCGATCTCCCCCCTCCCCTCTCTAATAAAAAGGCACCAATGTAGGCCTCCGTAGGCCTCCGTGATTGCCTACTGGTGCATGGCGGGCCATTCCGGTGGCTAGGACCAACAGTGCCGATTTCGACTTGCTTTATTGGAGGTGCTGAGGGATCAAGAAAAGGTCGATATTTGTAAATTTCTTGGGAGTGCAGTGATAGTTTCTTTGTGAATACCGTGCATTTTGGAACCTCACTTTGAGTGTTATCCTCCAATGAAAAAAAAATGGTTTCATCCTGTGTCACTGCAGAGTCAGAAGCCATCACATGTGCAGGCATCATTAAGCTTCTATATAACATTGCTAAAATTCAGTACATTTGTACAAATAATTCTCGTTAATTGAACATTTTGAGTATAATCCTTGCTTGGGTTAGTATATGTGAAACATAAATTTGAGTTTTAAAAATTCTCCTTGTGGGTTTCTGCAGCAAACTGATGACTTCGGAGCTACGGCAGAGGTAACATTCGTTATGTTTTTTTTCAGTTACGGTAACGGCAATGTGTTACCTTTTTTATGTATTTATATAACGTGAAGCCGTGAAACGTTCCCCTTTTTCTTATTAGAGTAACGAGTGAGGTATTTAGTTACTTTTTACTGTAACGGATACATCACTAAATAGATTTACAGGAGTGATATCGGCCCACACCGTTAGTTGTTGTTGCGGTCTATAGGCTGGCTGTAAACATTACATGGATATATTCCTTTCACCCAGCACGTGATAGGAAAGGGTTGCTTGACCATTGAGGATCTCGACCTTTGAGAAATACACAACAACTTCTTAATGATATGCATAACATCCCACCGAACCTTGCACTTCGTTTCGTTAATGTTTACAGTCAACGTGAGTCCTGTCGTCACGCCGTATGTTTTAGGTAGAAATTTATCCTACTCAAAATACCCAAAGACGTCGATCCACCTTGCAACGCGTGGCCACCCGCTGACGGTTCTGTATGAAAATGGCATCCACAGTGAAACATGTTGCATCTGCTGAAATTTTATCGCAACATTATTATACTGCCACGCTCGCTTGTATTTTTATGTCACTGTCTTGCGCAAAGGCACTGCCGTAGTGGTTCAGTAGCTAAGGTACTCGGCTGCTGACCCGCAGGTCGCGGGATCAAGTCCCACCTGCGGCTGCTTTATTTTCGATAGAGGCGAAAATGCTGTAGGTCCATGTGCTGTGATTTGGGTGCATGTTAAATAACCCCAGGTAGTGAAAATTTCTGGAGTCCTTCACTATACGGCATCTCTCAAAATCATGTAATGGTTTTGAAACGTTAAACACCACATATTAATCAATTGCCTTGCGCAAAAGACGCTTGGCTGTCTGCGAAAACTCCAGAATATTTTAGAATCTTCTGATAAACTTGAGACACCTACGATATGGATGCTACGTGTATAAATTGCGACGTACCTCCGCGCAGATCATATTACCAATGACCAATGCTCTGATTACCGCTATCTGTGCAAAGCACGAATTTCTAGCACTTTGCACTTTCCTATGCACATGTTCACTCAATAAAAAGTGTCGTCTTGAGCAACCCACATACCATCTCCTTTGACGTCGCAACCACGTGGCAATACCGTAAGTGAAATGAGAACGCTGAAATGATCGATACAAAACAGTGAGATGGGGCGTAAGTGCACGCCTAAGTTTGATTTGAGATGCGTAAACCACAAGCTATTTTCTTCTATAGAACCAATATGATGCGGATTTATTAAATTACTGTGAAGTTGGATGTCAAGAAAGGAAGAACACGAACTTGGAAAGAGACATTGGAGACGAAAAGTGATGGGTATTGACGTAAAGTTTGATCGGTCATTCCACGCCAAACGTCCAAGGCGTTTTGGCGACTATCTCAGGTGTATTTGAAAAATTTCGGGCTGATTTACTCTATTGAAAGCAGTCTATTGCGAAAATGTTTTGCAGAGAAAAATGTTTTGCAGAGAAAAATGTTTTTGGTCACCTATATGTGACCAAAATTCCAGCAATAGGCTGGGCTCTATATCGAGTCCTAAGATAAAAGAACATTTACTGAGTGAGTCTATGTGGGCTCCATTTATTTTGCCGACCTATGGTTCAGAATATTTAATACCTCCCACAATGGCGTGCCTTGTTGTCGTATTGACGTTCCGGCTTGTAAAGCCGAAAATTTTATTTTTCAAATTATAAGACTGTTCATATCTCCCCCCTCCCCGGAACTCGTTCTAGGGTTGGTCCTTTGATAAAATCCAGTCTTATATCTTTAAAAAATGCTTGGATATCGACTATTCATATCTCTCATTAAAGATGTGGAAATGAAATGGTCATCACTAAATGACTGATGAGGTGAAATTTTCACATTAAAAAGCATAGTAAACGTTACTAAAAAGCTAATTCTACAAAAACAATGTAACCTGAACTAATGATGTCACCACACATCTAAAACCTCATGCAATGTATATTGCATACCTGCAAGGTGCTGTTATTCGAGCGCTTTTTGCAGTGAAATTTGGTCACGGAGTTAATCCCGTTCACGGTGATGCTATTTTTAAATTTAACGGTTGAATATCTAACGAAGCATTAGGAAATTCTTTGCATGAAACCCGTATTTTTTGCGACGTAGTTGAGGATTGTATACATTGTGCTGGCACGAAGTTTAATGCAGGTGACTGTGGTAAAATAGAAACAGCAATTTATGTTAATTCATGCTACAAAACTCACGTGACCTGCTCCCAGAGAACAGAAGAATGCATAACGAAGGGCGTTATTAACGAACGGAAGAATTAAATAATTCTCCGTCTTTAATGTTGTTTTTGTAGTCCAATCTACAAACGTTCGTATTAAACAAGCAGGACGGTACGAAGGCATGAATTTGGATTATGCAGCATGTTGTGACGCATGTGCCACTTCAGGTCACCTTTATTACGTGACATTGGAACCCACACTGAGCTTGATCTATGATTATGTACCTAATCAACGGAGAATGAGTGCTAAGCTCCGGTTTCATTATTAATGTGGCTTCAAAGACGAGAAAGCAGCACGATTCGCAAGCAATCGAGCACCCGTTCTCTCTCTCTATTGCGTTGAACTGCTTGTGCCCTCAGATGCCACTTCACTTTTATTTGAATAATTGTGGCGATTGGGAAAGTTGTGAGCGCCAAACAAGACGTTAACAAGAACGACAGAGACCGGACGGATGCTTGTGAACGTCGTGTGTAACCATTAGTTTGCGCTCAAAGTTTGCCGATAGCAATGTGCCATCTGGCTGGATTTCAAGTTTTGTTAAAATGTGGCGATGACACAGAGCATGGGCTTTTGTCATGTCATTTACTACCATTTAGACAGCGGCGGCATAATTTAGGGTACCATGAAAATTGTCGCGGTCATATTTCAAGAAGGAAGGAGGCAGAAACGCACCGTTCATGCCATACGTGATCCTTCATCACACGCGGAAATAAATTTATTCAAGCTGTAACATGGTTGAAGAATTCTGTTACTTCTCGGCAGTCATAGAGGCTTTTAATTCTCGAGTCTCTTTATGAGATATTGCTGCCATCTTTTTCCAACAGGCCTGCAGTTTTTTTGTACCGACATAGCAACGCTCAAGTTTTTGAAGATTTTTTTTTCATTCCCATTCAAAAACGATTCCATTCGTAGTCATTTTTGAAGCGCGTAAGAACTTCCTGTCGTTCGTCACCCGTCGTTGCGTTCGTCCAGTACACACTGCAAAAGGCTTGATGGCAAAGTCGTTTTCCATGTTCAAGTTCCTCGTACCCATCCTTTCGCGCTCCTTGTGCACTTCAAGGAATGCAGAAAGACTACAAAACAACGCAACGAGCTCTACACCATGCCGTCGGGACAGGTATGCATGGCGCAAACATCTGTACACGGATGGCTCGGTGAAGGGTGACGGCTCCGCTGCTGCTGCCAGCGTCATTCCGGTGCTACGAGACGAGAGGAAGTGTCGTCTTCCGCTCCCGGCGACTTCGACGACCGCTGAGCTCGCGGCTCTGAACCTAGCGGCCGATCAGCTGGTCGAGCTCCTCCCGTCTTCGGCCGTCATCTTCTGCGACTCTCGGGCGGCCCTCCTCATCCTTGCGAGGGGCGAGAATGGCTCTTTGATCGCGCAGCGCCTTACGCGCAAGTTCACCGTGATCGTCCACAGTGGGTGTGATGTGTCGTTTCAGTGGGTGCCCTCACACGTCGGAGTGCGCGGCAACGAGGCAGCCGACGAGCTCGCAAGGGACGCCCACGACCCCTCCACTCCCACAACGAACTTCGTTCGGGACTACGATGTGGCGCGACTCATAATCGCACGCCACGTCCGCGCTCTTCACCCAGACCCCCGCACAGCAGCCGGCAAGCCTGTCGCACGCCTGCCGTCAACGGGTATCGGTCGGCGTGCTCGTGCTTTCCTGCTGCGCCTTCGTGCTGGATGCGGCCGAACAGCACAACTGCTCTCCAAACAGCGTGGCAGTGGCAGCCCTTCGTGTGTGCAGTGTCCGGCAGAGGAGACCGTTGAACACATTTTGTGCCAGTGCCCGGGATATGTCGACATTCGTCGCCGTCTCTGCAGCAGCTACCGGAAACTCGGCCTGCCACACGTGAGTGCAGAACACTTGCTGTTCCCCTCGGCGAACGTAGCAACACGTTGCCAGGCGTTCTATGCGCTCCTTGATTTTTTTGGCGACGCGAACCTTTTCACGCGCCTCTAAAGAGGCCCGTTACAAACCCACGTGTTGTTGTTTACTGTGCCGCGCGCCACGCCCCCTCGGAGTCCCACGTGACTTTTTACGTTGCCACTCCCACCTGCCTGACGGCCTTCTCTCCTACGGAGCCTCTCCCGTTGGAGCGGTCACTCTCTCCCCTCCCCTAGTGGGT
This sequence comes from Rhipicephalus microplus, assembly GCF_043290135.1. NCBI lineage: Eukaryota > Metazoa > Arthropoda > Arachnida > Ixodida > Ixodidae > Rhipicephalus > Rhipicephalus microplus. Next base: position 174,456 of record NC_134708.1, read on the forward strand.
GCGGAGCGCCCAAACTTCTTGCCTGGCCGGTGTTGTGTGTGTTTGCGTGTGATTTTTTTTTTTTTCCTTCACTACTTGGGCGCACTCATCGTCTCCGGCTTCTCGGCGGCCTTTCGCTCAGTTGCGTGTGCTGCGTTGTTTCTTGCGCGCGTGCGCGGGGCCAGTGATCGAATGCATTTCACCACTCTATTCTTACCTATTCTCTTCTGACTCTTTCATTCCCATTCCCCCTTCCCTGCGCTTTCCTGTGGAGGTGCCTTCATTCAGAGAGGCAGTAACGGGACAGCGCTTTTCTCTTCCTTCTCCTCTTTCATAGCCACTTAGCAAACATGTTGCGAGTGGTCTCGCAGTGTTTTGCCATTGCACTCCGTTCGCTGTTCCCAGAGCTCAAGTTGGGTCGATACGCGACGTCGTTGCGGCGCCATTGGTGTCGTGTTTCCCGTGTCTTTTCTTATACACAGTGTTCTGCGAATAAATGCCTCTGTTTAGCCGCTGGTGCCAAGGCGACGCATTACGTTCTTCCTTCTTTCCTTCCGCAGCTGTGGTGACAATTGGTGGTTAAATTATCGGTTATTTCTTTATTTATTTTAGTTTTCTCGTTTAGCTAGTTTTTTGTATTCTTGCCCAAGAAAGGTGATTCAGAACATTTTTTTTTTCTCGTGGGAATGACCATAGGTATGTGCGTATGTGGTTGCAGCTCCACATTTCTAAGTCGTACGACTCGGACTGCCCTGCCGACGGCCCCTATTCTCTTTCTGCTCTAGCAGCCATGGCCGTCACGTTCTTCCAAACCTTCTCCTCCTACCTACTTCTAAACTCTTTTCTCCACTCTCCCCTTTCCCTTCAAGCGACTGAGCCGTGGTCTCGCAAGGAAAGATAGTGTCTTTTTTATTTCTTTTTCTTCAACCACAGACTCATCTATTCAGGGGAAGCTTGCATGCAGTAACTGGTTTGGAAGGCAGGTAAGGTTCGCGGAAACTCACCTCATCCTGAGCTACCGAGCACAATACAAAGCTTAGCCGAGAGTCATGAGAAGGCTAGATTACACAGCAAGATGAAAAGAGAAGATATTTTGTCTAATGAAGTATTGCAAAAGCCACTGTGGCAACCCTTTCCTTTACCACCATCCCCACTTCTTTTCGTACATTAAAGTAATGAGAAAAGTCCAACCGAAACATATTAAAAAAACGACGTTTTGAAGCCAATCTCTCACCCCTGAAGAAGAAGCCGGACCAGCTTCGAAACATCGGGGGTTTTTTTTCCTTAAATATATTTTGGTTGGAATTCTCATTCCTTCGGTTTCTATCCAAAACAGACAGGCTTATGTCGAATGTTCACCTTTGATTCCAGTCGTATATCCTCGCTGCTCCGACAAACCCCCTCACACCAAAACATTTAGAGAAGCAATGACAGGTGCGCAATCGTAAACAGCCCCTCTTCCTTCTTGGACGCTTATAGCTCTCGTGTGCGTCTGTGTGCGGGGGGGGGGGGGGGGGAGGGGGGTAGAGAGAGGAGTTCTGACGAAAAAAATGTTGCATGTTGGTTTTTTTTTTGCACCAGGTAGCTAACGACCTAGTCATTATTTTATTTTTGAGGAAGCAGCATACAATCCAACACAATCATGCCCACTTAAAAAGACGCAAACACAGGCACTGTATTGCAACAGATGACGTATTGTCGAAAGACTCAGCTTATGTAGGATAACACGTATATGTGCACTAGCACCAGAGCGTACAATGAAGACAAGTTTTTCTTGCAGTGTTTTGCAGGAAGACTTGATGAATGATGAACCATGAATGCACCTTACCTGATTTGAAATTCGGGACAGGTAACAGACATTTTAAAGAACGCGACCCTGTCAAGTCATGGTTCTCAGATTTTATGCTGCAAAAATGTTATATTACACCATTCCGCACAATGACCAAATTACAAGCGTAGGCGATTGTATTGACCAGCATAGTATCACCAAATTTCAAAATAGCACAGGTATTTACAGCAGCCAATTCATGTGGTACTCATTGTATATAGTGCTATCAGCGCGCATGTGCCTGTCGCGGAAATTGCATGTTATGTTAGGTTTCTCTTTAATATTAATATGTAGAGGCACGGGAAATAACTTGTTTTTGTATGAAAAAAGCTATATATATATACATATATATATATATATATATATATATATATATATATATATATATATATTGTGAAGAAGAAGATGTGCCTGCAGCGAGCAGCATCGCCAACGCCTGGCTCTCTCGGCTCGTGCTTCGGTTCGTTGCTGTGCCGATCGCTGGACGGTTCTTGACGCTGTCTCGTCGCTGTCATTAACGGCTAATAAACCTCCTCACATTTGGTGGAAGGTGCTGTTAATCCCCGTTGCTACACCCTGGAGCTGCGAAGCCGCACGCTACCACCTGTCATGACTGCCAACGCCACTACATCGACGCCATCGCTCCAGTTCAACTGCCCTGGCCATCCTAAACTACGGGAGCCGAAGGTCTTCAGCGGTGCGGATGGGACCGACGTCGAAGACTGGCTCGAGCACTACGAACTGGTGAGCGCCAACAATAAGTGGGATGAAGCCGACAAGCTGGGCCACGTGATATTTTATCTCACTGGCGTCGCCGAATTGTGGTTTAATAACCACAAACACAACATCCCCACATGGAGCGTCTTCAAGACGTCATGTGCTGAAGTGTTCGGTCGGCCGGCTGTCCGCAAGCAGAGGGCAGAACAGCGCTTGCGCGTCCGCTCTCAGCAGACTGGCGAGACCTTTACCAGCTATATTGAGGACGTCGTCGACCTTTGTCGACGTGTGAATGACACCATGCCCGAATCTGACAAGGTCAAAAATATCCTGAAGGGCATCGACGACGGCGCATTTCAGATGCTCTTGGCAAGAAATCCAAGCACGGTTTCCGAAGTCGTCAGCTTGTGTCAGAGCTATGACGAGTTGAAGAAACAACGCACTCTGACTCGGCAGCCTCAGCATGGTGGTGAGTCACTGTCCAGTTTTGACACCCTGCCGGACAATTCACCACTGCTTCAGCAAGTTCGAGCCTTCGTCCGTGAGGAAGTCGCCCGCCAACTTTCCCTTGTGCCCTTCACTCACGAGACCACCACCCGTCTACCTGCCCCGCTTCGCACTGCTATTTCGGAGGAGGTTGCCCAAGCTGTTCCTGTTGCGCACCACGAGCCGGCTCTATCCAGCCTTGCCCACTGCCAGCGTGCTGCTCAGCTGGTAGGCCCTCCTGTCGCCTATCCGCCAGCCGTTCAGCCTGTGGCCGCGCCCCTAACCTATGCAACGCAGCCTGTGGCTCCGCCTGTCGCCTTTTCGCAAGAGATGCAGCCCGTAGCCGTGCCGCTCACATATGCAGACGCTGTAAGTAGGCTCCCGCAACCACCCTACACCACGCGCTCACAGCCCGCACACCCGGCTGCTTATACTGCACCTTGGGCGGCAGCACCAGTCGCCAATCCCTGGAGGACGCCCGATAACCGACCAATTTGCTACGCTTGCTTCACTCCCGGACACGTTGCTCGCTACTGCCGCCGTCGACCTCAGACGTTCGGCAACTATGCCCGGTCGTCGCATCCCGGCAGCCAACCTTTCGTCCAATACGGGCCGGTCTCGCCACCTCGCTATGCGCCCACTGACCACCTTGACTTCCAGCCGCAACGTGCACCCTCTCCTCGTCGGCGATCGCCCTCCCCCATGCGTCGCCGGCCCGGACCCTCCGACCAGGAAAACTAAGCAACGCAGTTCAAGAGGCAAGAACTGCACCGTTTTCGAACTGTCTAAGCCCTCGCCCCTCTCCTGCTAACGTGGTCGCAGTAACTGTTGAAGGTTATTGTACTTTCGCCCTTGTGGACACTGGCGCCGCTGTTTCTGTTATTGCCGCTAATCTCTGCCGTTTATTACGCAAAGTAACGACGCCGCTTTCGGGACTGTCGCTTCACACCGCAAGCGCACAGCAAGTAACGCCTCTCGCAGCCTGCACTGCAAGAGTCTCCATCGAAGGCATTCTTTACATCGTGGAGTTTATTGTTCTTCCTGTCTGTTCGCATGACGTCATCCTCGGGTGGGACTTCCTATCCCGCCATAATGCCGTCATTGACTGCGCACGCGCTGAAGTTGAGTTTTCGCCCTTGTGTGATTTCCCATTACTGGACGCTCCTCATCAGCCGCCGAAGTTGCTCGTTCATGAAGATACCGATATTCCGCCTGGAAATTTCGCCCTTGTTCCCGTTTCATGCAACGCCTACAGTGACGCTACAGTTCTTTTTATGCCTTCCGATATCTTCAAATGTCGTCGAGCTTTGCCGCTGCCTTTCGCAACAATTGACCTTGCCGCCGGAAGAAGCAACATGTTCGTAAGGAATCCGCTTTCCACACCTGTCACATTGCTTGCGGGGGAATGTCTCGGCCGCGTGCAGGATCTCGACCCTTCATTTTTGTTTGATGTCCCGGACGAATACTGCGACCACCCAAAAGCACTGTCGGCACTCGGGGAGTCGTCCAATGATACGTTTTCAAGCGCCATCGCCGACACTCTCACTCCCACCGAACATGCTGACCTGCTGGATCTTCTCCATGAGTTCAGGAGTTCGTTCGATGTGTCGCAACCTCAACTGGGCCGCACATCACAAGTCAAACATCATGTTGACACCGGCCTACACCAGCCACTGCGTCAAAGACCATACCGTGTCTCCGCTGAAGAGCGCCGCGTCATCAACGATCAAGTCGAAGATATGCTTCGTAGAGACGTCATTCGACCATCTCACAGTCCCTGGGCGTCGCCCGTCGTCCTGGTGCGTAAGAAAGACGGATCTATCCGATTTTGCGTGGACTATCGTCGTTTGAATAAGATAACCCGCAAGGACGTCTATCCTTTGCCGCGCATTGATGACGCCATTGACACCCTCCACGGAGCGGAATTTTTCTCGTCGCTAGATTTGCGGTCTGGCTACTGGCAGGTCCCAATGGCAGAAGCCGATCGCCAAAAAACGGCATTTATTACACCAGACGGACTATACGAATTTAACGTCATGCCCTTTGGGCTTTGTAACGCGCCTGCCACGTTTGAACGTCTTATGGATAATACGCTACGTGGCCTCAAATGGAATATGTGCCTCTGTTACCTCGACGATGTCGTGGTTTTCTCCCATGACTTTCCTACGCACCTCCTTCGCCTCAGGCACGTTTTGAGTTGTCTGGCCAACGCTGGCCTGCAGCTTAACCTAAAAAAATGCCGCTTCGCTGCACGCGAGCTCGTCATACTAGGCCACATCGTGTCTAAGCACGGCGTATTACCAGACCCAGCAAAACTTCGAGCAGTCGCAGAATTTCCCAAGCCGACGACCATGAAAGAACTTCGCAGTTTTGTAGGCCTATGCTCCTATTTCCGGCGCTTTGTTCGCAATTTTGCATCTATCATGTCACCGTTAACCCAGCTTCTTCGCGGTGACGTGAACCTCACCTCCTGGTCTCCTGCATGTGACGTTGCCTTCACCACACTGCGCCGGCTGCTCACTTCCCCGCCTATTCTTCGCCACTTCGACCCGACGGCTCCTACCGAAGTGCACACCGACGCCAGCGGCGTCGGGCTAGGCGCGGTCCTCGCTCAACGAAAGCCCGGCTATTCAGAATACGTTGTAGCCTACGCTAGCCGCACTCTGACGAAAGCCGAAACTAATTACAGCGTGACAGAAAAAGAGTGTTTGGCTCTGGTGTGGGCGCTTGGAAAGTTCCGGCCGTACTTATACGGCCGCCCGTTCGATCTAGTAACTGATCACCACGCGCTTTGCTGGCTCTCCACGTTGAAAGACCCTTCTGGCCGCCTTGCGCGATGGGCACTCCGCATCCAGGAGTACGACATTCGCGTCGTATACCGCTGCGGACGCAAACACTCTGACGCTGATGCCCTGTCCCGCTCACCTTTACCACCAGATCAGACGTGCGGAAACACTTGCCTCCAGACCTTGTCATCGCTAAATCTTGACTCGATTGCCACCGAACAACGTCGTGACCCGTGGATCGCCTCTCTTATCGAATATTTATCTTGCATGCCCAACCTTCCAGTATCTAGATCCCTCCGACGTCAAGCTTTCCATTTCGCCATCCGCGATCAACTTCTTCATCGACGCAACTACGCTCCCGATGGCCGCCGGTGGTTGCTGGTCATTCCACGCACTTTACGATCGCAAGTATGCGCCTCCCTTCACGACGATCCGCAATGTGGCCACGCCGGAGTGTTCAAAACATATGAACGCCTTCGCCATCGCTATTACTGGCGCGGCATGTACAATTTTGTACGTAAATTCGTGCAGTGCTGTCCTGACTGCCAGCGACGTAAATCAACACTGCCACGTGCGACTGGCGCATTGCAGCCACTTCCATGCCCTGCCAAGCCATTTGATCGCGTCGGCGTTGACCTCTACGGTCCCCTTCCATTGACACCACATGGTAATCGGTGGATTATAGTGGCGGTCGACCACCTGACACGCTACGCCGAAACAGCCGCCTTGCCGAGCGCTACAGCTCAGGATGTCGCCTCTTTCATTTTGCAACGCTTTATCCTTCGACATGGTGCACCTCGAGAGCTCCTTAGTGACAGAGGCCGCGCTTTTCTTTCCGAGGTCGTCGAAACTCTGCTTTCGGAATGCCACGTCATTCATCGGAAAACGACAGCATACCACCCGCAGACTAACGGACTAACAGAACGGTTCAACCGCACGCTAGGTGATATTCTCTCAATGTACGTGGCATCTGATCACAGCAACTGGGACCGTGTTCTCCCATACGTCACGTTCGCATATAACACCGCAATACAAACCACCACGGGATTCTCACCTTTCTTTCTTCTTTACGGACGTGAGCCTTCCCATACAATTGATACCCTACTTCCTTACCGTCCTGATGCTTCCGAGTGTCCACCTATCTCCGATGCTGCTAGACAAGCCGAAGAGTGCCGCCAGCTCGCCCGTGCGTTCACCTCGGAAGAACAACAACGCCAGAAAGAAACCCGTAGCACCTCTCTTCCGGATCCCAACTATGCCCCAGGGTCTCTTGTGTGGCTTGCCATCCCATACCAAACACCGGGACTCTCCTCGAAACTTGTCCCCCGGTACGAGGGGCCTTACACCGTTTTGGAGAAAACCTCTCCGGTTAATTTTCTAATTGAACCAGTTTTCCGATCGGATGACATGCGCCGGCGTGCACCTGACATCGTCCATGTTTCCCGACTGAAACCGTACCATGAGCCTTTGCCTGAAACTTCTTAAGTCGCCAGGATGGCTCCTTTTTCAGCGGGGGCGATTGTGAAGAAGAAGATGTGCCTGCAGCGAGCAGCATCGCCAACGCCTGGCTCTCTCGGCTCGTGCTTCGGTTCGTTGCTGTGCCGATCGCTGGACGGTTCTTGACGCTGTCTCGTCACTGTCATTAACGGCTAATAAACCTCCTCACAATATATATATATATATATATATATATATATATATATATATATATATATATATATATAATAAGGGAAAGAAGTGTATACCTAAGGGCTCGTTTTTCCGTGTTTTTAACACAATAATAATGAGATATATCAGACAGTAATGCCAAGGAATGTACAGGGGAAGTTATTAACATTAATGGAATGTAAATAAGAAGAAAGAAAAGTGGATGAAAAAATTACCAACTGTAAGCAGGAACCGAACCTACGACCTTCGAATTACGCGTTCGATGCTCTAACCACTGAGCTATTACAGCGGCACTCCCTCCATCCACTTTTTTGGGTTTATCTGTGAATTTAGAAGTAGGAGCGACAGTCAGCGCCATCTATAAGCCAAACAACGAGTGTGAAAACACTCTTATGCGCATGTTTGGCGTCACGTAGCACGTGAACTTATTATGAGCGGGCAGCTGATTAATTGTCCCTCTTATACAACCTAAACGCACCAAGTCTGCCAGTACGAGACCCTCGTTCAATGAAATAAGGGAAAGAAGTGTATACCTAAGGGCTCGTTTTTCCGTGTTTTTAACACAATAATAATGAGATATAACAGACAGTAATGCCAAGGAATGTACAGGGGAAGTTATTAACATTAATGGAATGTAAATAAGAAGAAAGAAAAGTGGATGAAAAAATTACCAACTGTAAGCAGGAACTGTAACTGTAACTGCTTACAGTTGGTAATTTTTTCATCCACTTTTCTTTCTTCTTATTTACATTCCATTAATGTTAATAACTTCCCCTGTACATTCCTTGGCATTACTGTCTGTTATATCTCATATATATATATATATATATATATATATATATATATATATATATATATCACATATATATATATACACATATATACACACATATATATACACATATGTATATATTGTAATGACGAAAACCGAAACTGGAACTCTCTCTGGCACAGACTCGCATGCTAGGAGGAAGAGGACGAAGACGAAGCAGAATAAGAACAGCCGGCCTGCAGCAAAGGCGTTGTGTCTTATTTCTCTCGTCGTTACAATGGCGCAGTCGATGAAGAAGACGTCATACGTCCCGGCTTCGTCATCCAGGACGCCCGCCGACGTGCAGATGCGGTAAGCGTCGCTCGGGGACGGCGTCAAGGCCTCCTCAGCAGCTGTTCACCTGCCGCCACTGCCACCACCGTTCGGGGATGGCGCCAAGGCCTCCTCGGCGGCTCTAGTATACCCATCACCGGTATTTCTTCATGAAAAGGGACACCGTCTACGCGTCCTTCGCCACGGATTGTGCCGTGAGCACAGGTCGACAAGTGAACCCTGCGGCACAAGCCACCTGTCCGTACCCTCGTGGATCATCGGCAGCGTGGTTCTCTCATCGTAAAAACGCTGTTCACGCTTCCTCGATCATGGAGCCGACAGCCCTCCTGCAGCCGGGAGCACCTGTGCCGCCATTCGGGGACGGCGTCCAGGCCTTCTCGATGGCTCCTGGGCAGGCTTGCCCCGGCCCCACCACGACAGTACATGGCCTGTCGTTGACCGGGAATGCCGTTCACGCTTCCCACTGCGACAACGTCCTGCTCAGTGCTTCATCGGCACCTCAGCCGCTCAGGGGTGCTGTTCAAGCTCCCTCGGCCGAGGGTACCACAGCAGTGAGTACGCTGATCGGGGAACACGTCCCCACTGGCTCCGCATGTGGGCCGCCCGAGAGTGCCACCGAGCTTTCGCGCACCATTGCGCGACTCCGCCTCGAGGTCGGCGCCCTGACAGCGTCGAGTTCTGCGATATTCCCTGCTGCCTTGCCGGGACTTCACATTATCGATGAGGCGTTGGCCGCGGCCGCCTCGCAAGACCATTCAACAACTTCCCCCGAGAGCCGCAGCAAGCTCCAGTATACTCTCGCGGCTCTTTCACACCAACTTGGCTGTGTGGCGTCGCTATTTTCTGGAGCTTCGCCTGCCGTGACACCACCACCGGCTGCCTCCGAGCTACCCGAGTTTCGCGGCTTCCAGGACGATGCCGTCGATTGGGTGGCTACCATCAATGCTCTCGGAGCTCGCAAGGGATGGAGCGACAATCAGAAGTGGTGCGTGGCCTTAGACCGCCTTCAAAATCCTGCTGCTGCGTGGCACAGGTACGAAGGCGTGCGGCAGCAGTCCTGGGCGGACTGGAGCGCCAAGCTCATTGCTGCGTTTGGAAGAATTGAGTCTGACCTCACTGCTACCTCTCATTCTACCCTCGCCACTACCGAGCAAGGGGCTATTGAGAAGCACAACGACGAGGCAGCTGCACCCTCTGCCAACCTGCCCTACCTCGGAGATCAACCTCACGAGGCGCCGCGCCCCCCTACAGCTGTGCCGCGTGCCCCCTCCCCGGACAGCTTCCCAGAGTACCCTGCGGCAATCATCGAGACAAGCTGGACGGTGTACTCCTCCGGGCAGATCTCTGACTCCGCGTCGACACCTGACACACAATTACCCTTGACCCAACTTAGGACCGCCTATAAAGCACAGAAGCCAGTGAGCCAGCCTCCAAGCTGGTCAGCCCCAAATGGCCTGGATCCATTGACCTGCTGCGTGACGACGGCGGCTCTTTCACAACCAGCCGGAGACCAAGCACACGTCACAACGGCCAGTTTGACCCATAGTAAGGAGCCGCACCATCCCCTGCCACCTTTGCCGTCATTGGCCGAGTGCGTGGACGCTCGTAACTTGCCAAATGCCGTCTCCCCTAACGAGCCACAAGTGCCTACTCCACCTGAGGAGGATGCCATCGAAGTCATTCCGGTGCAGTTCACGGTTGCTCCGGATGGCGAGGCAACTGGCCATGTCGACATGAACGCACGTGACGGATTGGCAAAAACCTCCACTTCGACCAGCAGTGCATCAGCGAAGACGCTAGAGCACGACTTGCGTCGCAAGTCTACGCGCAAAGTCTACACAGCGATGTCGCTGATATCTATCGATATAGCCCATCGTACCTTCCCTCGCTCTGAACAACGCAGGCGTCCCCGCTCAGTGTGGGCCGCAGTACTGCATACTGGTGTCCCTGCAATGTCATCCAAGCAGCGAAGGGGTAGTCATCGCGATGGTCCGCCACCAATGCGATCACTCCGCACCAGCCAGTATCACCTGCTGGGTTTACATTCTCCAGGTGACTACATTAACTTGCCGCGCGGACGCGACCTGCAACGACCACCTCGACACAGCCAGGGTCGTCCACCAGAGTACAGGACAGTTCCACAGGACAGCTCGAGGCGTGCACATGACAGACTACCACGGCACTCCCAGTGCCGCCCTCCAGAGAAAATTGCCCTTTGCGCGCTAGCAGTCATGGCCGAGTGTAATGACGAAAACCGAAACTGGAACTCTCTCTGGCACAGACTCGCATGCTAGGAGGAAGAGGACGAAGACGAAGCAGAATAAGAACAGCCGGCCTGCAGCAAAGGCGTTGTGTCTTATTTCTCTCGTCGTTACAATATATATATATATGTGTGTGTGACGTATGAAGCGATGATTGGTAGAAGCCGAGAAGGAAGAAGTGGAGAATGGAATAAACATGGGGTATGAGCCGGGCCACGTCACCAATCATCATAGCGTCACACAAGTCGACAGGATCTACCGTGCCCTTCATCATGGCCACATCCAAGAAAGTCATCAACATCCCGAAGTACTCGGGAGCATCTACGGACGTCCCCTTTGACAAGTGGCTCCAACTCTTTGAGGTGAGGACTGCGGCCGCAGCATGGACGGAGCGAGACAAGCTGTGCTACTTCTCCGATTACCTTGAAGGTGAGGCTTTCCGATGGTTTCTCACCGAGGTTTTCGACACAGACGCGTCTTGGGAGAGCCTATGTGAACGCATGAAGGGACGCTTTACGAGCGGCGTCGCGGATCCTTTTCGCCAATTCATTCATTGCCGGTTGCGAACAGGCCAGAGCTTGCAGGAATACTATAATGAAAAAATGTCTCTCGGACGCCTCGCCGACTTAAAGGACACGCACCTTATATCAGGGCTCATCGACGGCCTTCCTGCGCATATGGAGATGGCGCTTGCTGGGCTTACCTCGTCTACACCAGAGGCATGGCTTACAGCTGCACTTCGTGTAGAGTCAACCATGCAGAGAATGAAGTTACATCGCTTTCCACCAGCTCGGAATACACAGATTAACGTAACAAGTGACAGAACTAGTCAGCGTCCACGTAATTCCCCGGTACGAACACCCGTGCGTGAGTGCAAACACTGCGCGATGGATGGCTTACCCCGACAGATGCACTGGCATAATGAATGCCCACGACGCGCAAGCATTTCCGCCCTCTCCACCAATCAGGCAAACGAGGAGGGCGACCCAGAGTTCATGTAATTCAGTTTGATGCCCTCATTAACGGGTACCCTGTCAGCGCTACACTTGATACCGGAGCTACAATTACCTGTATCAACGAAGCAGTGCTGAAGGCACTTCACCTGCAAATAATGAGGAATTCATGCATTTTAGTTCAACAAGTCACATCATCTACCAAAACTTTGGGTCGCGTTAATCTAAAGGTACAGATAGGAAAAGTGACAAGAGAAATTCAGGCTAATGTTCTACAAGGCATGAAGAGCAACTTACTTCTTGGCTTGGATACTGCTTGCCTCTTTAACTTGTCGCTGGACCTTGACACTATGACTCTACGCCAAGGGAAAGACATCCTCCATTCTCGTACACAGAATCAAACCACGGTTAACAAGGGCGCGTCTTTGCAAAGTGTTGAAGTTTGTGAAGCGTGTGACGAACCACACGAGAACGGTGTGGTGGAATGGTAGAGAAGGAGGAAGACGAAGACAAATAAATGGTTCATCGTACAGCCATCACGCCTCCTGCGTCACAATAGTCGACAGGATGGAGACCTGCCTGCCCCTTCATCAGTCGCTCATCATCTACGCAGTTCTCCGCATGACACCCTGAGCATACATGGACTACCGTGCAAGCGCCTAGCATTACGCATCGGCCAGCATTATGTCAGGATGAAGACCTGGCGGCCACTTCATCAACCAGCCACCATCTTCAAACGTCTCAGCAAGACGCAGTGACCGAACGTGGACCACGAAAGTACATCCCAACTCTACACCAAGCCCAGCATCATGACAGCACTATCAGACGACCTCGACATCCCCAAGTACACCGGATCAGCGGACGACGGACCCGTACAGGACTGGTTCAACCTATTCGAGCTCCTCGCCGCCGCTGCATCCTGGTCGGAACGGGAGATGATCATAAACTTCACTGATTACATCTCAGGTGAGGCATTCAAGTTTTATACCTCACCCATATCTTCGAGAACGATGAGTCTTGGAAAAAGATCAAAGAAGAAATGATCACCCGTTTCAAAGAATACGATGAAGACCTGTACATACCTCATCAGCTGAAGTCTCTTCAACTCAACCATCACAGTTACGCGAAGTCTTCCCGCAGTAAGCGTATTTCCCAAACAAGACTTCAGAGTAAATATTCCACCATTGTACCATCGTATGACTCGTCCAAATACACTTCACGCATTACAACACCAACTAGGGACTTGCACGTCGCAGCAGAGAAGGTAATGCCACCGTATGCCGATAGGAATGTAGACCATTTTGCCAAAAGACCGGACTTACGGTTGGATTTTTCACGGGCAAATAAATCGGCATTTCCAATGTACTTACGGCACCATAATATTTCAGGTATTACTGAACAACCCGAATCACTTGATGCTTCGTGTCGCACACATGGCCCACACGGCTTCGCACGCGTGACGGCATTTACGCATGACGAGTTAGTAAATCCACATGAAACCAAACCAGACAACGAATGTTCACAGAAACATCATTCGTTCAAAGTATTCAGCTCAGCAGTTCCATCTCCTGTCATCAACATTACTGATAAACCTGATGAAGCACCTCACAAGATCGTAGCATTTACGCATGACGAGTTAGTAAATCCGCACGAAACCAACCCAGACAACGAATGTTCACAGGAATCTAATTTGTTCAAAGTACTCAGTTCAGCAGTTCCACAGAGACAGAAGCATTCACAATCAGCGTCTTGTGAAGAAAAGTGTTCTGCAGAAGCGTCAAGTGTTCATCAATCACAAGATCGAAGCGACGTGAATCCAGTATACAACCTCACTGCACATAATGAAAACAAAACCGCAGGTGCGACTTCTGATGAGATAAGTACGCTTCAGGCAACGACCAACAATGAACGGTTTATAAATATAGAAGATTCAAGTGCATCAAACCCGCCACATTATCTTGCGCCGGAAACAGTTGCATTGGTTGGCGTCGTAGAAGCCTGCGGAGGACTCGCTAAGAATCCTGGCACAACACGATCAATGTCACACCACAAGCAAGTTGACGAAACGAAGAAATTACAACGTCAACGCATACTTCAACATTGTCAACGGCGAAACAAAACTTAATCGAGTGCACTCTTAAGGCTTGAAGAACATTGCAAAAAAGCCCATCGTGGTGGATACATTCTCCACCAAAGATCAAGAATGTGCCTTCCATCAAACCATCTGCGACATCGCCATAGAAAAATTTCCAAAAGCCACAAAAGCACCCCTTGTACTCGGCAGAAACACATGCAGCGCCCAATCAACCTCGATCAACGCGCACGCAAGCTGCCTGCACGACCTGTGCCACGACGAAGAATTCGATGCCTACGATATCTGAACTGTCCATTCTGCAAGGTGTTCGAACCTCGTTTGTTCTTCACAAAAATTCCGGCTGTGATTTCCGCTATCTCCACGTCCAAAGCATTCTTGTGTTATCCAGGACGCAACCATCAGCCTCGCCCACCAGAACTCCTGCGTTAACCGGACTGCTGTACTCTTTCCTGAAGTTTTGCGAGTTTACGGAACACCACGGGGCCATGAAACCAATTGTGCATTTTGACATTTGTGACTTCTCAACCTCTCCTTGTGTACCTTTCCTTGTTCGTAATCCATGCCTTCTTTCGGGGGGAGGGGGAATCGTGACGTATGAAGCGATGATTGGTAGAAGCCGAGAAGGAAGAAGTGGAGAATGGAATAAACATGGAGTATGAGCCAGGCCGCGTCACCAATCATCATAGCGTCACACACACACTTTATATATATATATATATATATATATATATATATATATATATATATATATATATATATATATATATATATATATATATATATATAGGTTGATTGCTTGGCAATTGCAATTCTTTCACATGTGTTTTTTAATGGTGCTCCTTCGACGTTTATGGTATGAGCCAGACCACGTCGAATATCTCTCATTTTTAGTCCGAGTGAGTCCAAACCAAAATATTTTTATATATGGTTATTGAGTTAGTCTGAGTGAGTTCCATTTATTTTGCCAACCTATGCTGTACGTGGGATCTTTCCGTATTACGCAGGGTGTAGTCTGACTGTTGTTTGCGAAATTTACTATAACCTTGCTCGTTTGAATGGCGAATTTGGTTTTCATATTAAGCAAAATCGTTTGTTCCAGGTGTTAAAAGCTGAACAATATTGCTGCTATTTTTCTGTCATACAAGCATCCAGACATCTTGCCGAAATGCTCTGTTTGCGTTCTGTTTGCAAAACCGCTTGATGCTGCTCTGGGCAACCCAGACAATGACGACGTTTCAATTTTTCGACAACGAATTGCCCACAAGCTGTTTGCGATAAGCAAGAAATCACTCTGATGTGCGTTTGGAGGTGGAAAATATATAGTTTGCTATTTGTATGAAGGCTTGAGATAAATGTAAAGGGACAACTGGAAATGAGGGTGAAAGAGTATGCTGGCGTAACCTCTAATTTAGGTAGGTACCTCATCTTCCAGTATAGCTAGGTGGCGCAGACATTTTGATATTTCGACGTTTCGGTAGTTAGGTGTTTCGATTTTTTGACTTGGTGCAGAAGACTGAGGCGCTAAAAACATATCGTGAAGCAGGAAGAGCAGAAGAGAAGAAAGAACAGCGCCATTGACATTTTACACTTTCGGTATCTTGTTTAATCGGCTTTTTGATTTTTCGGTGTTCTAACTTTCGGCATTCCAATAGTTCATCATTTCGATTTTCGGCGTTCCGAGTGCCACATTATTATAGCTTTAGTCAACAAAAAATTCGAACTCTACCCAGGTGCATTTAAACCACGTGCAGCGCTCCGCTTACCGGGAAGTAATACCAACCTGTGCGACAAAAGCAAATAATCCATGAAAAAAATATTGCATAACAAAGTCACAGTTATGAACTAACTGAATAGTATTTGAGGAACCATGTTTAATTAACCAATAATCATGCGTTGGTTTATAATTGCAACTCATCCACTGCGAAACATACCTTTTTTTTTATTTTCGTGGATTCTTTGCTCGTTGTTCTCTATCAATTTATTATTCTTCGGATGTAATTAACCAGGTGCTTTACACATCCTTATTCCTTCACAGTGTCACAAGAGATCTACGCGGTGCACTCTAAAAGTATTCGAATTCCTCGATGACCAAAGCTAATACTTGCGCGGAAATAATTTGAATAAGTACTTAGAGAGCTGTATATACTGTCTAGATGTTTCTCGCGTCCGCTCAGCTTGTACTTAATGCTAGGATTGCACCTAATGCTAGGAACCACCACAACCAACCGCCTTAATATAAACACATGCGAGGACTGAGATCAGTAGAACGCCAATTTAAAATTATCTAGCTGACTGAAAACAAAAAAAAAAGCTTTTTTGAAAAAAAAAAAACTTACAGCCGGTACACAGGGCAGGCTGCTAGCAAATGCGCTCTGGACACATCAATGTTAAATTTAGAACCTAATGCGGCGCGTCATTGGCTCAACATCTTTCTGCAGAACACCAAAGTCTAGACGCTGATGGTCTACAAGTCCTTCAATTAGCAGAAGTGGTCTCTTACAACGTGCTTTACTTTTCCAACTGCGTCATGCGTATAGCCTTCTATGCAGCCCCCTAGAATAGGTTTAATTGAAGGACTCATTGAAGAAGAGATACAAGCTAGCTAGTTTTCTTTTTGTACCAGCACCAAAAAGCACATCGGCAATACTGCCGCGTGCTCCACATAGCACCACACAGTGAATATACAAACGCCATTATGAAAAATAGCAATGAGCAAAGTGCATGGTTTAACCCACCAACCTCAATACTAGAGGATTTCGTCACACCGGCCGTACAGACAATAGCATAAAGGCTTTTACTTGCCATCTTCGTGTTCGCGATGGTCAAGAGTTGTAGTGTGCAACATCTGTGCACCGGGCCCCAGTGCATAAACCGGGTTTTCAGCAAAAATATGTCGCTTCTTTTAATCAAAATATGCCGGAGGGAAAATGTCTGGTGATCGAATGCTTGGTAGTTTGTAGGAAATCCTGTCACAGCGTTGATACGGCTTATTGTACACCATTCTATAGAAGAGGCAGCGGGGCTTAACATTCATGAACTATGGAAAAGCACAGACAGAGAACAAGTACTCCCACGTGCGAGCTTAGTTTAAAAAAAATGTTGGAGCGATTTCCTTTTTCTTGGCGCATCATTCAGGAGTATCATTTCCAGAAATCATGCGCGGCGAATAAATATTTGTAGTACTTTAACCCAAATATATGCGACTAACAACCACCTCATACTTCAGCTATATAATGAAGATATACTAGAATTCTAAGACTTTCTAAGAAACCCCGCAGGGGCGCCTGCGCAAGTAGGCGTTTGGTGTGTAGCGACACCACGGACCCCAGCTAATGGGGAGTTTCTACTCCTTCCCACGCCTAGCCGTGCGTGGCTTTGCCGTGTCCGGAGAAAAGGGGATTCTGGGAGTTGAGCCGACGCTGGGTGATTGGACCGTTAAGGCCCCCCGGCAGAGGCAACACACCCCTTTGGCTCCGGCTTCACGTAGACGGTACCCCTGGGCTGACCAGCCCAGGGGAAATCGGCAGTCGCCTTTTCCTATCTCTCTCTCCCTACATCTTCGTCTTTCTTACTTTTTTAGCTTTCCTGTCTACTTCTCTCTTCTGCTTACTTCCAATTTTCTCGGCGGCAAGGATTAAAACCCTGTGCAAATAGCCTACCTTGGCCTCGGCGCATTGGGTTATAGCAGGGTTGTACGGCTGACGTCGGCAAGCTTTCAGCATCCACAAACTTGCAGCGTCCCCTCGTTGGGCTCCGTGGTGGGTGGCCGCCAACGCTGCTGAATAACATACAATTAGCATGCACAAAGCATTCCCTTTACTTAGTGATCGTGCCTCCTCAAAGCGGGTACGCACCGAAGATATCAATTTTTTCATCCGGCCAAGACAAATCTTTCCTCATTTCCACGTTATATACTGCGAAAAAACTAACAAGCAAGCCAGAACTGTATCCCCCTTCGTAGTGGCTAGATGTTTAACAGAAACTCTCGGTCCCGAGTACAAGGTTACCAAAATGGCCAGCGGAGATCTACTCCTTGAGATACGTGACAAAGACCAGTTCGATAAACTGAACACCCTCACAACGTTTGGAGACACACCCATACCCATCAGTATTACGCCACACAGGTCCATGAACTCATCTTGTGGGGTCGTATCGGACGCAGATTTGCTTGACCTGACCGAAGCCGAACTTCTGGAAGGATGGAAGAGCCAGAACGTGACAAACGTACAGCGTATTAAGATAAGAAGAGATCAAAAAGAAATACCAACCAAACACTTAGTACTGATCTTTGTTTCGAGCGATTTGCCGGAAACCATTCAGACTGGGTATACAAAGACATCCGTGAGGTCATATATTCCCAAACCCCGCCGCTGCTTCCAATGTCAAAGATATGGCCACGGCTCGCAAAGCTGTCGTGGCCGGAAAACTTGTGCTCTGTGTGGAGTCGTGGGCCATGCGTCCGACAACTCCGAAGCACCTGAACACTGTGTGAACTGTAATGGTAATCATGCCGCGTACTCACGTTCCTGTTTTTTCTGGAAAAAAGAAAAAGAGATCATCACTTCAAAGATAAAAGAAAACATTACATTTAAAGAAGCAAGAAAAAGAGTCTCGCCATTTTATGGCCCCACATATGCTGATACGGCACGCCAGGGGACAGTGTCGCACCAGCCCTCGCCACTCCTTCGGCCTGCGCAGAGCGAGCCATTGGCTGTGCCGCCTGCCCCCAAGGCGGCTGTAGTTGAGTCTACTCCGCCTACTATTGAACAGAGACCAGAGACTCCAGGGTTCTCGGGTCTAAAGGCCTCACCTCGCCAGGCGAGGCCCAAGCTTCGAAAAACCAGCTCGCATGAGCGGGCATCCAGTGCCTCCGAGGAGGCAATGGATACGGTGGCACCCCTGGTGCCAAAAGAACGGCGCGGCTCTCTGGAGCGCGCCAAGAGAACTAAAAAGCTCATAACAGGGCCTGATAATAGCCCTGTTACTTGAGCTCGACCTTTCAGCTTAAACAAGTCACTCCCTTAACATACACACAGCACTACTTTACTTCCAATATGGAAACACAAATTATACATTGGAACGTCAGAGGACTGCTTAAGAACCTCGACGACGTACAAGAGCTTTTATACAAACACTCACCTCAAGTGCTGTGTGTACAGGAAACACACCTAAAATCCTCCAATACAAATTTTTTACGTGCTTACGTCATACACCGAAAGGACATAAATGATGCTGTGGCGTCATCCGGTGGCGTAGCCATTATTATTAACCAAGGAGTAGCATGTACACATTTACCACTCCAGAAATCCCTTGAGGCGGTGGCTGTTCGAGCGGTACTTTTAAACAAACTCGTCACCATCTGCTCTTTGTATGTACCTCCCCACCACCGTCTTGAAAGACGGGAATTTTAGTCTTTAATAGACGAACTGCCTGAACCTTATTTGCTTCTTGGGGACCTAAATGCACATAGTAGACTGTGGGGTGATTCTCGCTGTGATGCACGAAGTCGTCTCATTGAACAATTTCTCTTCTCTTCCGGTGCCTGTTTGTTGAATAGGAAAGAGCCAACATACTATAACGTTGCCAACAAAACTTACTCGTCTATAGACCTCAGCATCGTACCACCTTCACTCCTACCCCTACTTAAATGGACAATCATAAATAATCTATATGGAAGTGACCATTTTCCTGTAGTATTGAGTTCACAAACAACATATGAATGTCCTCTACATGTTCCCAAATGGCTGATAAACAAAGCAGACTGGGAACAGTTCCATAACACTACACGTTTCAGTTGGACAAACATATGTAGGTTAAACATAGATGAAGCTCTGCAGTACTTCACAGCTTTTCTAACTGACGCAGCAGCCAAGTGCATATCGCAAACATCTGGAATGCCCGGCAAACTACACGTCCCATGGTGGAACACAGAGTGTCGTAATGCACGAAAGGAACAGAACAGGGCATGGAGGTTGCTTCGGAACTCACCAACAGACGAAAATCTTGACACCTTCAAGAAAATAAAGTCTCAAGGCAGGAGAACGCGTCGGCAGGCCAGAAGAGAAAGCTGGCAGAAGTTTTTGTCAGGGATCAATTCATACACACAGGAGGCTAAAGTCTGGAACATGGTCGGTAGGATAGCAGGAAAACAAGTACACACACTTCCACTCGTAAACACTCAGGGTGATACCTTGGAAGATCAGGCAAACTTCCTCGGTGCACACTTTGAATGGGTATCCAGCTCGTCCCACTATACCGACAATTTCCAAAAATACAGAACAAGAATAGAAAAGCAGAAACTAGTACACAAATCCACTAGATACGAGGCATATAACCAAGCCTTCAGTCAAGCTGAGCTTCGAACATCTCTAAACTCCTGCAGTACTTCTGCCCCAGGTTCTGACCGTGTGGTGTATGAAATGTTGAAAAACCTACCAGCCGAAACACGAAAAACCTTACTTTGTTTGTATAATGCTATCTGGTTTTCTGGTACTATCCCTACCTCCTGGAAAGAGGCTATTATTATTCCCATTTTGAAAGAGGACAAGGACCCTTCTTCAGCTTCAAGTTATAGGCCTATTGCACTTACAAGCTGCTTGTGCAAAGTCTTCGAAAAAATGATAAACTGCCGACTTGTACATATCCTTGAAACAAAAAATTTGCTCGACCCATTTCAGTGCGGGTTTCGAGAAAGTAGATCCACCACAGACCACCTTGTTCGTATCGAGGCACAGATCAGAGACGCCTTCGTCCATAAACAATGTTTTCTCTCTGTGTTCCTCGATATCGAAAAGGGATATGATAAAACATGGCGTTTTGGAATTCTGAGAGGCCTGTCCCACCTTGGTGTGCGCGGAAGAATGTTTCATATGATCGAAAGTTACCTGTCAAACCGGACATTCCGTGTCCGTGTGGGCAGTGTTCTCTCCCAAACATTTGTCCAGGAAACAGGCGTGCCACAAGGTAATGTGCTTAGTTGCACACTTTTTATTATCAAAGTGAATTCTTTGCACTTGTCTATCCCCCGCAATATGTTCTATTGTGCATATGTCGACGACGTTCAGCTTGGCTTCAAGTCATGCAACTTTGCAATGTGTGAGCGGCAGATTCAGCTGGGTTTAAACAAGGTCTCCAAATGGGCAGATGAAAACGGATTTCGACTTAACCCACAAAAAAGCACATGTGTCTTGTTCTCTCGAAAGAGAGGCATGCACTCGGAACCTGACATTCGACTGAACGGGCAACGTCTGTCCGTCAAAGCCGAGCATAAATTCTTAGGCTTAATCTTGGACAACAAGTTGTCCTTCGTACCGCACATCAAGTACTTGAAAACAAAATGTTTAAAAGCCATGAATGTTATAAAAGTGTTGTCACGTACTACTTGGGGTAGTGATAGGCAATGCCTCATGAATCTGTATCGAAGCCTCATTCGCACCCGCTTAGATTATGGGGCCATTGTTTATCAGTCTGCAACTCAAAGTGTTTTGAAGATTTTGGACCCCGTGCACCATTTGGGCATCAGCCTTTCTACGGGTGCTTTTCGCACCAGCCCCGTAGAAAGCCTTTATGTTGAGTCAAATGAGTGGTCGCTTCATCTGCAGAGGACTTATATGTACTTTGTTTATTTCCTTAAGGTGAAAGCAGATAAGAAGCACCCCTCATACTCTACTATTAATGATTTATCGAGCTCATTTCTGTTTCAAAACAGGCCTTCGATGAGGCAGCCCTTCCCAGTTCGCCTGAAAAGTCTAGCTGAGGAAACTGGAGTCTCACTTGAACACAGTTTAATGGCTCCTGTAGGATATCCGCCACCGTGGCAATGGCAGACTATAGACTGCGATGTGTCCTTTCTAGAAGTTACAAAACATGCGCCTATTGCCCATATCCGAAAATACTTCCTGGAACTTCAACACAAATACACACGTCCTGAGTTCTTTACAGATGCCTCCAAGTCCAACTCCTCTGTGTCCTACGCTGCTGTCGGCCCATCCTTTTCGGATGCTGGCCCTCTACATCCGGGCACAAGTATCTTCACAGCGGAAGCTTACGCGATACTTGTGGCAGCTAAACACATCAAACAATTACAAATACAAAAAGCAGTAATTTATACAGACTCTCCCAGTGTGGTAACGGCTCTGCACAGTCTTAAAAAAACAAAAAACCCGGTCTTTGTCTCACTTTACTCCATTTTGTGCACACTCTACACACTCAAACAACATGTTGTAGTGTGCTGGGTGCCAGGGCACCGTGAGATCCAAGGCAACGTGAGGGCGGATCAGCTCGCTGCATCCGTCTACAAAAGCACTGCCCCTACACCCATATTAAAAGCTCCGCAATCTAGGGGGGGGGGGGGGGGAGCCTTTGTAGCGGAAGCTGCTAAGCACCACCGCATTCTTTTCTATCCCGTCTGCAGCCGGCCGTCGACAGCGCGCCTACTCGCGGCGCCAGCTCCTCCTCCTCCGTGTTTGGGGAACAACGTGTTGTCGGGGCCGGCTCCGGGGATTAGACCGGCGGCATGCTACGCCTGCTCGCTCGGCGGCCCCCTTTTCCTCTTTCTTGTAGAAGAACGCGGGGGTGCCTCATTCTCTCCCTCGTCGAGGGGAGCTCTCGTCACTCGCACGGAGTGGAAATAAACAGTCTTGCCCTGCAGCTCCAAACCTGCTTCACGTCTCCTTTCTCGCTGCCTCCGGCAGCCGACATTTCCGGCCGCTACACTATCTTTAAACCCCCTGCAGTTCCACTGGAAAATATCGAGTTGCTGTTGTTTGGAGCTTTTATTATTATGTTTGGAATTGCCTGACATCATGAATTTATTATTGAGGAGGTGTCATTTTCACCACTGCATCCAGCGTGGGAGCCTGGAGAGGCGTGGGGGACTCAGTGTGGTTGGTTAACGACTGGGCTATGTTGTTCTCGGATTCAGAATTTGCCAGGTTACGAAGAACAATTTTGTGTTGGGGTTGTTCTGTTGTCTTAATGCTAGTTTTGAGTTGGTTCAATTGGGGTGTGAGCCAATTTTGAACGGTTTGTAGTACACTGGCTGTGAGAATTGGCAAAATGCTTTGCTTGAGGTCTTGCCTAGCGGCTTGAACTGATAGGTTCAGCTGCTGCGGAATAATGTCTTGTACTGTAAGCTTGGTTTGTTCTAGGATCATTTTGCTCTGCTCCTCAAGCTTAGCCTCTACTCTGCTTAGTCGACCTTCTATGTCGTTCGAAGCACCTACTACAGTTTTAGACACACTAGTGTTACCCTATACGTCTGACTGAGTGTCCTGCTCATCGTCCGAGCAGTCGGAGGTGTGCATAGCCACCGGTTCCGACGGTGGTGGAGGAGTAGCAGCCTGCTACGCCTTCAGCGCCCGATTTTCGCGTTCCAGAGTTTCAATGCGCTTTTTCATGGCTTCCAATTGTTTTAAAATTTCAGAATTGGAGGGGGAGGCAGTGGTGGTGGTGAGAGACTGAGAGGAGACCCCTACCCAATTGCTCACCTGTTTGGGCGGGTTTGCCAGTGACGGGAAATCCTCGGCGCCGAAGGTAGGCGGCCTCGACTTCTGTCCGGCTGGGGCTTTGATCGGCTTGGGCTTGTTATGCATGGACTTCGCTTTTTCGTCAGTCCTGAGAGGGGCTGAGGGCTCTTCTTGCTTGTTTTTTAGTCCATGTTGCCGCTGTGTTAGAGCGGGCTTCCATGCCTTCCGGAATTTCCCGACGCACTGCGCTGAGCCGGTGAAATGGTTTTCACCACATATAAGGCACTCGGGTTGACAGTCGTGCTTCGCTGGGCCCTCCGGAGTGAGTTACACCGTCGCACCACAGTGAATGCATCGCTGATTGTCCGGATTGGGGCACGCATCCGGTCTGTGGCCCGCCGTTCCACACCGGTAGCATGCCGGAACCGTTTTCTTGTAGTAGCGCATTGGCACGTTTTCAGAGCACTAGTGAATGAATCTTGGAACGCGGCGTCCTTTGAAGGTCACCACTGCAACGTTGGATGTTCCGAGTTTTCGCACATACAAAATTTCGCCGTCGATCCACTCGAGCTTGCGTCGAAGGGATTCCAAAATTTAATTGTCTGCGACGGTGACGACACCCTTGCAGGTTTCTCCAGCTGATTTCAAATGTCCTTGAAATGGTACCTGGCGGTCCCCGATCGTTAGCGTGATGTCTCCGAGGAGCTTCGAGGCCAGGCTTTCCGTTTTCACACCTACAACAACGATGTTTTGGTCCCACACCGGCCACACGGAGATACCAGCGTTCGTGGTGCTGCCGGTGAAGCGTTGCACTGCTGTGCCAATCCCGCCTGGGCCGAACGCAGCGTGCAGATCCATGGTTATTTTTGATTTAAGCACAATAACCAACTCGTCCGACCGGATTCGAGGCGTGTGTGTTGGCTTCCACGTCGCCAGCTGCCGCGGGGACTCAACGCAAGCTGCGGGTGTTGATCCTGTTTTGCGAGCCTGTGGCTGGGCGGCGGCCGTCGAGCCTCGGGGCTTCATTTTAGCAAGCTTCTCTTGCATTTGGCGAACCATGATCTGAAGATATTCGTCTTCAGCTGGTATGGGGTCTTCCCGTGTTTCTGCCACCTCGATGTCAACCCACTGCATCGTGCTGGGGTCGTAGCCTGTCTTCGTGGACGCTGCCATGACTGGGGAGCCCGGGCGTAAGCCTCGTCGGCGTTAGGCTTAGCCGGGCTCGGGCGTCGCATGGTGTTGAACCAGTCGTAGATTGGCGGAAAATTGGCCTACCTGGATAAAATAGGTATCCAGAGGTTCCTGATGGCTTCGCCGAAACGCTGAACCCGGTTTCTGGTGGATATATGCCAAAAGTCTACAACATTCGTCGATTTCCGACGGAGCCGACGTGACATGCGTCTCACGCGCGCGCTGAAACGCCGCGTCTCCTGTTTAGAGGAGGCGTCACAGAACACCTACCAGCTTGAGGCGTTGGTTAAAGCAACACATCAACTGGCGAGGTCAGTGGTTCAAGTCCCGTTGCAGTTATCGATACTTTCTCTTTTTTTTTTTGTTCACGCATATACTGTTTTAACATTTGCGCCTCCTCATTAGCCCGACTTGCTGGTGGTGGTGGTCCTGTCCACAGGCCCTTTAATATTGGATCTTCGATGACTCTTGCAGGATTGACTATATTTATTATGATAAAGTGTTTTGCGATTTAGTGCTCTTAATCGGCGAGACGCAAAAAGACACAAAAAACTCGAATGCAGCTGGCTGAATTGGTTTCTTCGGCACAGGTGTCAGGTATGTTGATTTCCACGGTTTATCAAAGTTTTGATGACAGAAAGGTGCACTGCAACGTAGTCTAGGGCAACTTTTTTAATGTCGCTCAGTACCATCACCTGACGAGGTAACCGGCAGGCCGCTTTCTTTAAATATACTGACGTGTCACCGCAATGTTCTAGGCGATCAGCACTTGATAAACAATGCGCAAAGGCAAGTGCCGACGGTGTTAGCCCATCTAACTACAAAACAGCTTGTCTGCCTTGCTCAATAACACGCGTGACCTGTGACAGCACGGGAGCATTCACGTAGCAACGAATGAGAACGGCCGTACGTGTTCGCACTTGACAAAACAGACGGCAATGCAGTAGCTCTGGCCTTCGTAAGAACATTACAATAAAGTTGTTTCCATCCACCGTATGAACACTTCGCCGACGCACTGGGGTTTCATGCATGTGCGTTCGGTCAGTCACACGTGAACTGTGCGAAAGCATTTATTTTATCGTCGGCCTTGTCCTTCGCGACAAGCAAAACTCGGCAGCAAGAACACTTTCACTTTTGACAACACCACGCTTGGCACTGCAATCTAGAAAATGCAGTACGTCCAACAACTTGAATCCGCACATCATACTGAGAAACTTTATGGCGCACACACTCAGATGAAGCTGCGGCGCGGTGGACGGCTGCGCTAGCTCCGACCACCAGGTTCAACTAAGCATCCAGCAGTCACATGAAGCCAACGTTACTAGACTAGGTTGCATGAAGCAGCGACGACACTCCAGTCCTCCTTGGGAGTGGCCTAGGCCAAAGGCCACAATTTCATCGGCGTTTTCACCACCTAACACATTGCAGGCGGCTACCATCTCGCAGTGCTTACCTTTCGCAGTCGCAGCGCCCATTGCGCCCCCAGGTATTTAAAATACTTGTATTATGTATTTACATAACAAACTTAGGCTAAGTGACTTGTTAAACACCTGCTTAGTAAAATTTTTGTAGGTTTAACGCATTACACACGAATCATTTACACATTTTCCACATTACACATTTTTCCATTTACACATTTTTTACACATTTTCGTTCAGTAAGGAGCACGCGCTCTTCTTTTTTCTTTCTTTTTTTTCCCGCTTCACACTTTGTGACCGCCTGCATTTTCCTACCTTTATTATCCTGTATTTCTTAAACAAGAACAAATTGCTTTCTGCGCGCTGCTCTAAAATATTTTTGGCTACGTGTGTGCTAGGTGTTTTTTAGTAAGTGTATTGCGGATATTTGTTCTCCTCCCACCAGCAATGTTCCGATGTGTAACTTCAAATGATTTTTTGTACATTCTCTCTTTAGTGACATATAACGCGTTATTTTTTGTTGAGTTCTTTCAAAGTTTGATGTTTCCTTACGGTTTTGTCGCGACACTCACCCTTTGTAACCTCGTTACACAATGCCCTGCAACAAGGGCCTGAAAGGTACTTTTAAATAAAAAAATAAAATAAAAAATTTAACTAGCTTTAGGTAATAATTTTTAAAGTGACGTCACTTTTATGCGGCGCAGAAGCCACTTCTGTATAGAGGTGTGCGCCGAGGCGATTTCGACCGGCGGCGGCGTGGGGGTCGTCCAGAGTCGGCGGCGGCGGCGTTGTCGGCGCACGCCGGTTAATTCATCGGCGGCGGCGTGCGGCCAATTTTCGTCGGCGGCGGCGGCGTCGGCGGCGCAGAAACCGAAACTGAAAATTCAAACGGCTCCTCTGCCACAGGTTACTGAATTCCTTGAAATTCAGGGATTTTCGCCCAAATAGCATAAATGACACTACACAGATGTGTCGACATCCAGATGAATACAAAGCGTTTTGTAAAGTAGTTTTTATTTTGCCTTCATAAAAAATAATGCGTATTTCAATCTATGTCCATGTTCTGCCGTAAATATGCAGCACTTTGCTTTTTTTTAATTTAAGATGCAGCAGTTTGTTGCTGTTGTTGGCTACGTCATACTTTATAAAACCTTCTTTCATTGAACAATGAGCAAGCAGTGACGCACGTCACTCATTTCGCTTTTCCCGAATCTGATCTTACTTTTACACTGCACGCTGCACAATAAAGAAACAGCTATCCTTCGAGTCTTCTGGTTGCGATTGCATGAAACCGCTTTTCTGAGTATCTGTCATGCTTTGAATGTAACTTCCCTTCAAACGAATCAAAATACCTTCTTTTCACAATCTAAGAATCTTTTATGCAGTGGTATAGAATGCGGAAGGAAACAAATCTGCGCATTTATTCAACTAGTTCTCAGCACGGTGTTCAATGAATGAAGTGTAGACATGGGCGTGGGCGAGGCGGGTGGTGCAACACGGACACTTGAACCCTTCAAGCTCCAGCAGCACTTGCTACCGACTCTAGCGACACCAACACGGCCCGCTCCCTCAGTCGTGATGCAAGTTGAAAGAAGGGTTTTCATCCCCCCAAGACAAAAACCTGTCGATGGTCATATGTGCGGATGAGAGCAAATGCAATATTTGCTCAGATACACAGCCCATACTGGTCACGAGCTGGGCGTCCGTTGACCACGCCTGCAGAGAACGTTGACTCCCCGACACCTTGGTGTTTGGTCAGGGGAGGGGGACACCCCCTGCAAGTGGGCCCCATTAAAATTGCTCTTAAAAACGTCACAAATAAGAATGCTTGATAAGTATGTATAAAACATTCAACTTTCCAATGCTTTTTTTTATAGCGTGTACACGTGCTCGATACCCATCAGATGGGTAGTGGGCATGGCGGCAACGCCATGATACGGACCAAACCCGATCATGTTTTTCGTACAGGTTCTGCTTGGATTGCTGTTTGTCCCAGCGTGGCTATCACCGATGAACAACGCCCCTTCATCGCCAGCTATGTTCTCGGTAACCGATCAAGAAAAGCCGATGCCCGTGGTCTTTCATCGGCTAAACATCGTTCCCGGAGGAGCACAGATGACGTCATCGGATCCACCAGGGGCGTTAACGGATGCATTCGTCAACGGGACTATAAAACGGCTCTTCACCGCGGCACCTGACAGTGGGCATGGCGGCAACGCCATGATACGGACTTCAAACCCGATCATGTTTTTTGTACAGGTTCTGCTTGGATTGCTGTTTGTCCCAGCGTGGCTATCACCGATGAACAACGCCCCTTCATCGCCAGCTATGTTCTCGGTAACCGATCAAGAAAAGCCGATGCCCGTGGTCTTTCATCGGCTAAACATCGTTCCCGGAGGAGCACAGATGACGTCATCGGATCCACCAGGGGCGTTAACGGATGCATTCGTCAACGGGACTATAAAACGGCTCTTCACCGCGGCACCTGACAGTGGGCATGGCGGCAACGCCATGATACGGACTTCAAACCCGATCATGTTTTTCGTACAGGTGAGCAAACGATACGGAAAGTGTCACCGTAGCAATAACGTTTGCTTATTCTTGCTGCCATGCCCATGGTCAATGTGCGAAATGCTTACTAACGTGACTGATTCTCTTCGCTACCTGTTGTTACTTAGTGGCGACGTAGAAACTAATCCAGGGCCTACAGAGGGCGATTGGTCAAAGCAACTAAAGACAATCGCAGACGACATAAAGGAAATCAAGAAAGAAAAATCCGTCACAAATCAGAAACTAACTGCAATCGATAAGAAACTTGAAAAATTTAGTGGACTGGAAAAGCAGGTTTCTGATTGCGTAAAGCGAATAGTGGAACTAGAAAATAACATCAAAGGCATGAATAGGAAAATCGAAGAACTAGAGAACAGAAGTCGGAGGTCCAACCTGATTGTGTACGGAGTTGAGGAACAACAAAACGAGTCCTTTCAAGAGCTTCATAACCTCGTATCAAAGGAAATATTTGAAGATATACTAGACGTAAAGAGTGCAGGCATTGAACGTATCCACCGACTTGGTAGAACTAGAGAAGGCGATCCGAAAAACAGGCCAATAATTCTCAAGTTGCTCGATTATCGCGACAAAGTTAAAATACTCCAGTCCTGTTCCAAACTGAAAGGGAGCGGTTACTCAATAAGCGAGGATTACTCGTTTGGCGTGCGTGAAACTAGAAGAAAACTGTGGAAAATCACGAAAGAAAAGCGCGATAGAGGGGAAAGGGTAAGGCTTATTTTTGACAAAGTTCAGATAAACGGTCGTCTTTTTACTTGGGACGAAGACAGTAAAAATATCGCACAAGTAAATAAAAAAAACGAAGAGCAACTACCAACGGCGCAGTCTTCTCGACGACAACGCCCATAACCCTTCTAAATGTAAACGCGCGAAGTCTTGTGAACAAGGCAGAACAATTTGAAGCTGTTTTATTGGCCCAAAAACCTGATATTGTTACTGTGAGTGAAACGTGGCTACATTCAAATATATATGACCATGAAATTGTGCCACCGAGCTACACAATTGTCCGCAAAGATAGGGACACTAGAGGCGGAGGAGTAGCAATTGTTTTACGGCAGGGAATCGCTTACACGGTCATGCCAGAGGTGAACAGTGTCGAAGCGGTTTGGTGTAAGCTTCTCCTGAAAGACGGCTACGTGTATGTTGGCGCCGTTTATAGGCCCCCGAACGCCGATGCGTCGTACCTAAACCCCCTTCTGGATTATATGAATTTACATATGCTCGGTGGCAGGATTATCATGGCAGGTGACTTCAACCTACCTGATGTAAATTGGTCCTCATTAAGTCCAGGTCCCCTGTCGAATAATATAGTCATCGACTTCTTATTTGCTTTTAACCTAACTCAGCTTGTTGTCGAAAATACACGAACACAAGGACAGTCGCACTCAGTGTTAGACCTTGTATTTGCAAGTGATCACTTTTCCACCGACAGTGCAAGTGTTGAAACAATTAATGGCATATCGGATCATAAAATAGTTTTGTGTACTTTGCCTTTAGCAACTCCAATACGGCAATCTGGCCCAGTGCAATATGTGCCCTCCTTCAATAAAGCTAATGATGCGGCGATAATGAGTTACCTGTCGCACGAGTATCCCGAGTTTTCTGAGCTATGTGCAGATAACACGAGCATAGATGAAGTGTGGGCACAGTTTAAGCATCATATCATGCATTGTATTTCTAACTTTATTCCCAAACGAAAACTGGTTACAAGAAAGCACAACCCATGGGTTACCCGCGACATAATTCACCTTAAGCGCAAAATCAAGCGTGTAAGGAAGGCAAAAAAAACGCTAGGAAGTGCTAGCTCACAAATAGCAACGCTGACATCGACCTTAAAAGGAAAGATACGAAACGCAAAACGGCATTTTTATGGACCCACCCTACAAAAGTTTATTAAAAGCGCACCCGATAAATTCTGGCGCTACATAAGCGTAAAACGGTCGACATTATCGGTGTTTCCAGCTGAAGAGGGCAAGAAAAAGGCGAATAATTTCAATTCTTACTTTCACTCTGTTTTTAGCACTGATAACCTCCGAAAGATTACACCGGGTTCCCGTCACGATGACCAAGGCAGATCACTTCCGTCGTTAAATATGACAGTACCTGGCATTCTTTCACTGCTATTAGACCTTGATGAAAAGAAAAGTAGTGGCCCAGACGAAATACCAAACACCTTCCTTAAACGCTATGCTGAACCCATTAGCAAGTACCTCCATCTCATATTTACAAAGTCAATTAGCGATTGCCGTCTTCCGGCGGAGTGGAAAATCGCGAAAGTTGTGCCAGTGCACAAATCTGGTGATACTTCTATCCCAACGAACTACCGGCCAATTTCTTTAACTTGCACTAGTTGCAAAATTCTCGAGCACATTATCTTAAAGTTATTAACCAAGCATGTAGAAGAAAACAACCTCATCTCTCTTTCTCAGCATGGGTTCAGAAGTGGGCTATCTACTGTCACTCAACTTGCAGAGGCTATACATGACTTCGGGCTGGCAATAAATGAACAATCACAAATCGATGTAATTTTTTTAGATTTCTCTAAGGCCTTCGACCGCGTGTCCCACTCTAAACTCATCACTAAACTCATAGACAAACTAGGCAATGGTCCAATAGTTGAATGGATTAGTGATTACCTTTCAGACCGCTACCAGTTTGTGCACTATAATGGACAAAATTCTGACACTGTTAAAGTTCTTTCGGGCGTTCCGCAGGGATCCGTTCTCGCTCCGCTCTTGTTCCTGTTATTCATAGATGACATTGTTGAATCAGTAAACGTTAAAATTAGACTGTTTGCAGATGACTGCATGATTTACAGTGAAATCAAACACATTGACGATCAGGTTGCCCTTAACGATTCCCTAAACAACGTAGCCCAGTGGTGCCATGATTGGAAGATGGTTATTAATTCCGAAAAAACGGTCGTGATGAACATAAGCAGAAAGAAAAACAAACTATTATTTCCATACTCACTTAATGGTGTCACCCTTCGCACAGCAACTCAGTATAAATATTTAGGGCTTCTAATATCATCTGACCTCAAATGGACTGCGCATATACATCAGGTGACGAAAAAGGCAATAAACAAGTTGATTTTTCTAAAACGGACCCTACGCTACGCTACCACAGATACCAAGCGCTTATCTTACATTTCCTTTATAAGACCTATGCTAGAATATGCGAATATAGTGTGGTTTCCTTCAACAAATACTGACATAGCTTTTTTCGAGAGCGTACAGCACAAGGCGGTAAGATTTATCTTTAACCGCTATAGGCGAACGGATTCCCCTTCCGAGCTTCTGCTCCGAGCAGAGCTACCTACGCTTCGCGATAGAGCAAAAATACATCGGTTGAAGTTCTTTTATCAACTGTTGCACGGCCACTTTAAAACTAATGCCTCCGTCTTCACTACTATAAAAGAAAAAGGGAAAGTGCGCCAAAAACACGACCTCATCTTCAAAGAATATTTCTGCAGTAACAATACCTTCAGGTTTTCATTTTTCCCTCGCGTAATAAGAGAATGGAATGCGCTTGATCCAGATACTGTAGCACAGCCAACACTTCAAAAATTTTTAGAAAGCGTTGAAAAACTCATGTCTGAGCTCCCAAGTTCCAGGTGTTAACCTAATTGCGTTCGGGAGAAAGCATCCACACTCTAACATTTTATTTTATTTTCTTCATCATTTGGTTCAAGGCAACTAATTGATTGATTGATTTGTGGGGTTTAAGTTCAAGGCAACTATGCCTGTATGATGTATACATTACTTATTATCATGATCGCGCGTTTCTTATGTACTCTTCTTGTATTGCCACTATATTGCCTTGCTTGTATAATGTTTGTATCCTTTCCACTCCTGTAATAACCCTCAAGGAGGGTTGACAGTATTTTGTAAATAAAATAAATAAATAAATGTGTGAGACAATCGAAATAGCAACTGCCACTCTCGACTTGTTTCGGAAAAGACTCAATAGAAGAATGCATTTACGAGTGCAAGGAACCTATGTTCGTTTGTATATTTGATTTCTAGGCATGATTTAAATTTTTATACAAATAAAAATAAAACCTGAGACATATTAAAAAAAAGGCTGCTATTGCAAGATGTGTGTTGCAAGACGTGATTTTTCTAGACTTACATCTCTGCAAGGCACATCTGGTGTCACAAACTTGCAAGTGTCCCCACTTTTCCCCACGACACTTCCCGATCCCCCCCACCCCACCTCTCTAATAAAAAGGCACCAATGTAGGCCTCCGTAGGCCTCCGTGATTGCCTACTGGTGCGTGGCGGGCCATTCCGGTGGCTAGGACCAACAGTGCCGATTTCTACTTGCTTTATTGCAGCTGCTGAAGGATCAAGAAAAAGCCGATATTTGTAAATTTCTTGAGAGTTCAGTGATAGTTTCTTTTTGAATACCGTGGATTATTGAACCTCACTTTGAGTGTAATCTTCCAATGAAAAAAAAAATAGTTTCATCCTGTGTCACTGCAGAGTCAGAATCCATCACATGTGCAGGCATCATTAAGCTTATATATAACATTGCAAAGATTCAGTACATTTGTACAAATAATTCTCATTAATTGAACATTTTGAGTATAATCCTTGCTTGGGTTAGTATGTGTGAAACATAAAGTTGAGTTTTAAAAATTCTCCTTGTGGGTTTCTGCAGCAAAGACACATTGATTAAAGCTGATGACTTCGGAGCTACGGCAAAGGTAACATTCGTTATGTTTTTTCGGTTACGGTAACAGTAATGCGTTACCTTTTTTATGTATTTATATAACGTGGAGCCGTGAAACGTTCCCCTTTTTCTTATTAGAGTAACGAGTGAGGTATTTAGTTACTTTTTACTGTAACGGATACATCACTAAATAGATTTACAGGAGTGATATCGGCCCACACCGTTAGTTGTCGTTGTGGTCTATAGGCTGGCTGTAAACATTACATGAATATATTCCTTTCACCCAGCACGTGATAGGGAAGGGTTGCTTGACCATTGAGGATCTCGACCTTTGAGAAATACATAACAGCTTACTAATGATATGCATATCATCCCACCGAAGCGTGCACTTCGTTTCGTTAAAGTCTACAGTCAACGTGAGTGCTGTCGTCACGCCGTATGTTTTAGGTAGAAATTTAGCCTACTCAAAATACCCCAAGACGTCGATCCACCTTGCAACGCGTGGTTATACCCGCTGACTGTTCTGTATGAAAATGGCATCCACAGTGAAACATGTTGCATCTGCTGAAATTTTATCGCAACATTATTATACTGCCACGCTCGCTTGTATTTTTATGTCACTGTCTTGCGCAAAGGCACTGCCGTAGTGGTTCAGTAGCTAAGGTACTCGGCTGCTGACCCGCAGGTCGCGGGATCAAGTCCCACCTGCGGCCGCTTTACTTTCGATAGAGGCGAAAATGCTGTAGTTCCATGTGCTGCGATTTGGGTGCATGTTAAAGAACCCCAGGTTGCCAAAATTTCTGGAATCCTTCACTATACGGCATCTCTCATAATCATGTGGTGGTTTTGAAACGTTAAACACCACATATTAATCAATATTGCCTTGCGCAAAGGACGCTTGGCTGTCTGCGCAAACCCTAGATTATTTTAGAATCTTCTGATAAGCTTGAGACACCTACGATATGGATGCTACGTGTATAAATGGCGACGTACCTTCGCGCAGATCATATTACCAACGACCAATGCTCTGATTACCGCTATCTGTGCAAAGCACGAATTTCTAGCACTTCGCACTTTCCTATGCACATGTTCACTCAATAAAAAGTGTCGTCTTGAGCAACCCACATACCATCTCCTTTGACGTCGCAACCACGTGGCAATACCGTAAGTGAAATGAGAACGCTGAAATGATCGATACAAAACAGTGAGATGGGGCGTAAGTGCACGCCCAAGTTTGATTTGAGATGCGTATACCACAAGCTATTTTCTTCTATATGATGCGGATTTGTTAAATTACTGTGAAGTTGAATGTCAAGAAAGGAAGAACACGAACTTGGAAAGAGACAGTGGAGACGAAAAGTGATAGGTATTGACGTAAAGTTTGATCGGTCATTCCACGCCAAACGTCCAAGGCGTTTTGGCGACTATCTCAGGTGTATTCGAAAAATGTCGGGCTGATTTACTCTATTGAAAGCAGTCTATTGCGAAAATGTTTTGCAGAGAAAAATGTTTTTGGTCACCTATATGTGACCGAAATTCCGGCAATAGGCTGGGCCCTATAACGAGTCCTAAGATAAAAGAACATTTACTGAGTGAGTCTATGTGGGCTCCATTTATTTTGCCGACCTATGGTTCCGAATATTTAAAAACTCCCACGATGGCGTGCCTTGTTGTCGTATTGACGTTCCGGCTTGTAAAGCCGAAAATTTGATTTTTCAAATTATAAGACACTTCATATCTCCCCCCTCCCAGGAACTCGTTCTAGGGTTCGTCCTTTGATAAAAAAAAGGAGTCCTATATCTTTAAAAAATGCTTGGATATCAACTATTCATAACTCTCATTAAAGATGTGAAAATGAAATGGCTATCACTAAATGACTGATGAGGTCAAATGTTAACATTAAAAAGCATAGTAAACGGGACTAAAAAGCTAATTCTACAAAAACAATGTAACCTGAACTAATGATATCACCACACATCTAAAACCTCATGCAATGTATATTGCATACCTGCAAGGTGCAGTTATTCGAGCGCTTTTTGCAGTGAAGTTTGGTCATGGAGTTAGTCCCGTTCACGGTGGTGCTATTTTTAAATTTAACGGTCGAATATCTAACGAAGCATTAGGAAATTCTTTGCGTGAAACCCGTATTTTTTTCGACGTAGTTAGGATTGTATACATTGTGCTGGCACAAAGTTTAATGCAGGTGATGTGTTTATAGAGTACACCGTTCAGTGACTGTGGTAAAATAGAAACAGCAATCTATGTTAATTCATGCTACAAAACTCACGTGACCGGCTCCCAAAGAACAGAAGAATGCATAACGAAGAGCGTTACTAACGAACGGAAGAATTAAATAATTCTCGGTCTTTAATGTTGCTTCTGTAGTCCAATCTACAAACGTTCGTATTAAACGAGCATAACGGTACGAAGGCATGGAATTAAGTTCTGCACCATGTTGTGACGCATAGTGTCACTTCAGGTCACCTTCATCACGTGACATTGGAGTCCACACTGAGCTTGATCTATAATTATGTACCTAATCAACAGAGAATGAGTGCTAAGCTCCGGTTTCATTATTAATGTGGCTTCAAAGACGAGATAAGCAGCATGATTCGCAAGCAATCGAGCACCCGTTCTGTTTTTCTATTGCGTTGAACTGCTTGTGCCCTCAGATGCCACTTCAGTTTTTTCTTGAATAATTGTGGCGATTGGGAAAGAGTTGAGCGCCAAACAAGTCGTTAACAAGACCGAGAGAGACAGGACGGATGCTTGTAAACGTCGTGTGGAACCATTAGTTTGCGCTCAAAATTTCCCGATAGCAATGCGCCATCTGGCTGGATTTCAAGTTTGGTTAAAATGTGGCGATGGCACAGACCATGGGCTTTTGTCATGTCATTTACTACTATTTAAACAGCGGCGGCGTAATTTAGGGTACCATGAAAATTGTCGCAGTCATATTTCAAGAAGGAAGGAGGCAGAAACGCACCGTTCATGCCATACGTAATCCTTCATCACACGCGGAAATAAATTTATTCAAGCTGTCACATGGTTGAATAATTCTGTTACTTCTCGGCAATCAGAGATGCTTTTAATTCTCGAGTCTCTTTATGAGATATTGCTGCCATCTTTGTCCAACAGGTCTGCAGTTTTGGTGTACCGACATAGCAACGCCCATGTTTTTGAAGATTTTTTTTTTCATTCCCATTCAAAAACGATTCCATTCATAGTCATTTTTTAAGCGCGTAAGAACTTCCTGTCGTTCGTCACCCGTCGTTGCGTTCGTCCAGTACACACTGCAAAAGGCTTGATGGCAAAGTCGTTTTCCATGTTCAAGTTCCTCGTACCCATCCTTTCGCGCTCTTTGTGCACTTCAAGGAATGCAGAAAGACTACAAAACAACACAACGAGCTCTACACCGTGCCGTCGGGACTGGTATGCATGGCGCAAACATGTCGCGAGTGGTCTCGCAGTGTTCTGCCATTGCACTCCGTTCGCTGTTCCCAGCGCTCAAGTTGGGTCGACACGCGGCGTCGTTGCGGCGTCATTGGTGTCGTGTTTCCCGTGTCTTTTCTTATACACAGTGTTCTGCGAATAAATGCCCCCGTTTAGCCGCTGGTGCCAAGGTCACGGATTACGTTTTTCCTTCTTTTCTTCCGCTGCTGTGGTGACAATTGGTGGTTAGATTATCGGTTATTTCTTTATTTATTTTAGTTTTCTCGTTTAGCTAGTTTTCTGTATTCTTGCCCAAGACAGGTGATTCAGAACATTTTTTTCTCGTGGGAATGACCATAGGTATGTGCGTATGTGGTTGCAACTCCACATTTCCAAGTCGTGCGATTCGGACTGCCCTGCCAACGGCCACTGTTCTCTTTCTTCTCTAGCAGCCATGGCCGTCACGTTCTTCCAAAAATTCTCCTCCTACCTACTTCTAAACTCTTTTCTCCTTTCCCCCTTCCTTCAAGGCGCTTAGCAGTGCTTTTGCAAGGAAAGATAGTGTCTCTTTCCTTTTCTTCGACCACAGATTCATCCATTCAGGGGAAGCTTGCTTGCCTTAACTGGTTTGTAAGGCAGGTAAGGTTCGTGGAAAGTCACCTCACCCTGAGCTGCCGAGCACAAAACAAAGCTTAGCCGAGAGTCATGAGAAGGCAAGGAGATTACACAGCAAGATGAAAAGAGAAGATACTTTGCCTAATGGATTATTGCGAAAGCCAGTGGGGAAACCCTTTTCGTTAAAACCATCCTCACTTCTAGTCGTACATTGAAGTAACGAGGAAACTCCAACCAAAACATATTTAAAGGGAGCGACGTTTTTAATACCCCTGTCACACGGCCACCACCAAACTCCGTTGAACACCGTCAACGTAAATCTCCCCTAGGGGGTTCGACGGAGAAGGAGTTGTGGCAGTGTCACACGACAATGACAAGGTTGTAACAGTTGCCGCGAGGGGGCTCAGCTGGCGCTGTTTCATTTTCGGAAAAGTATTCTAATTTGATCCCTATTGATTTTTTGTGAATCCTCGTTATGCGGTTTTTACAAAGAAGCATTATTAAGTAGGTATGCGACTAACAAACCATTAAAAATGATTTCAAATAAAAACGCGTTTGCTAAGTGTAGCAATGCTACTAGTGACGCTGGCCACATTGTGCTTTTAGTTGTTTTGTTGCCTGTGTACATGCCCGGTACAAAAGTTCTTATGCTTCCTTGCCTCGCGAGCGCACATTTTATGTTCTTCAGCCATGAGTGACACAGCGGACGACGTGAGGAAGTGGTGCGATATTGCGCTGGTAATGACGTCGATCGGCTGGCGCCGGCCGGCCCGACCAAGGAGGATACATAAAACTTGCTGGAGTGGAAGGGACGTTGTGCGAGTGAAGCCAGCCGCCGCCATCTTGCCAGTGGCAAAAAGCGTGCTCAGCGCCCTCGCGAGCTGCTGATTTCGTCCGTTCTTGTTTCACCTTGTCGGCTTGTAAAGACAAATGGTTTACAATGGTTGCCTCTTGCGTCATTTACGGATGTTCCAACAGGTTGAAAAAAGGTTGTGGCCTCACATTCCACCTGTACGTACACGAAAACGTCTTCGACATAGCCATTCCGCGCTCGTTACTAAAGGGAGCTATAGCTGACGCGATCTAAGCGTGCAAAACATAACAGTCCGGATTTGTTTTACAGATTTACTAAAAATCCCGTAACGTGGAGCCTCTGGGAGTGGGCCGTTCGCCGTGAGAAGTAGAATGCGAAAGACTGAGATCACTTCGCTCTGTGCACTTCGCGCCAGAGTGCTTTGACCACCTCTTTGACATTGAAGGGAAGCATGTGAAATGGGGTTATGAAGTGGCATTGAAGGCACTTCAACGTGAAGAAGGGTTGTGGCTCGGAAACAAACTTACGAAAGTCCACGTCCAATGGGAAAAGCAAGAAAATGAAGGTGTGATATGCTGTACAACTGAACGAGTGCCTCAGTTGCCGACGCTTTGGACTTCTGCGAACAAAAGCTAAAGCTGCCGCAATTCAAGGGTGCCAGCACAAGATCTACGTCTATTAGAATTTTTTATGGCTTGTTTGACATCTTAAACTCCAGGAACCCGCTGGCAAGGTCGTACAAAGCGCCCCTTCGGCAAGGGAACGAAGCATTCTGGAAGTCGTTTTTTTTTTTTTTGTGGAGACTCGAACGTACATAAACGGGCTGAGAGATCCGGCAGTGACAGAAGGAATGAAAAAAATAGATTCATTGGTTTTTGGATATG
The DNA here is from genome assembly GCF_043290135.1 of Rhipicephalus microplus. NCBI lineage: Eukaryota > Metazoa > Arthropoda > Arachnida > Ixodida > Ixodidae > Rhipicephalus > Rhipicephalus microplus. The sequence goes on from NC_134708.1 coordinate 213,400, forward strand.
CATGGCAAGCACCGAAAGAATGTTTGACAGACTTGTCAGCCAGGGTCAGCTGAAATACTTACTGACACACAAACTCAGTCAAGACTATGCCGAAAACTTCTTTGAATCAATACGTGGATGAGGCGGCCATAACAACAACCCAACAGCTTCGCAGTTTATGGCTGCATACAAGCGTCTATTGGTTCAGACGGAAGTCACGTCTTCAAGTTCTGGACACTGCTCCCAAGATGTTCTCTCCGTATTGAATGCAACGACTCCTGCAGCCATGGTACATCCAAAAAGCAATCTCACTGACATGCGCTAGGCCCCAGTCCTGCAGCTCGATGACCACGACAATACGCATCGCATTGACTAGCCCGAAAGCTTTTCTGCTTTTGTCAATTCCGTGGTGCCATACATAGCAGGCTTCATTTTTCGAAAGGTCGAACTGCAACTACCTGTGAAGAGTGCATAGCAGCCATGCACTCAGATGAGCTGACACCTTTAATTAAATGTAAGAGGCGAGGTGGTCTTGTTTTACCGTCGCGAGATGTCATTAGCCCCTGTAAAGAAGTCAAGCACTGAGGTGGCTACAGGCTGAATGTGATTCCATCACAACGGTGAAGTCAAGAGCAAGACACCTCATCCTGAAAAATCTATGAGCTTCCTCCGAGAAAAACTGGTTCCATAAACTAGAGCAGCACGTCCTAGACTTTGATACGCTTGATAATCAGGTTTACAGTTTGTGCAGGCAAATCGCTGAACAATACGTAAAAGTGAGGATACAACACATGACGAAGGAAAAAAAAAACCGAGAATCGGTCAAAAGTAAGGTGGGACCTTACTTTTGACAAGGGCAATAATTTTCAACCACCAGTAGGGCACCTATGTTTTCGATTATGTGTTTGCTTTAGGCATCGCGATTTGATGCATATGCACTTTGAGTTCTCTACATGCCACTTGGCTGCGTACAAGTCGCAATAAACATTTACAACCAGAGTTACTTGTTTTCGTTGCTTTATAAACACACGAGTCACTTCACCCGCAGTGCGGTGAAGCATTAAATTTGCAGCGCTCGGCTCTTTTCTGCCACTGGCAACATGGCCGCCGCATGCTCGGCGCGGCTTCACTCTCTCCCGTAGCGGCGCATAGGCGGCTTCCACTCCAGCAAGTTTTATGTATCCTCCTTGGGCCCGACTCGCGAGGCACGGTGTGTAGGGCATCGGTGTTGAGAGTAACTGAACTCTGGCGGGCGTAAATATTGTAAACAAACACGCGTTGTGAATGAGTACTACAACGAAATAACGTTTAATATTGCTAAAATGTATTATTCTTTCACTGCGGCCACTTAGTGCTCGAAATTTTTCTCTGACCTCTAGACTGCTGAGGACGAGAGTACCTCGTTTCGCTGCGAAAGGAGATCGTTGAACGTCTTTTGCGAAATGCTCCGTTCACCTTCGTTTGCGTAAGGGTGGCCGCGTGACACCGACCGCATCTTCGTTGTCGTAAAGACGAGGGAGTTAAACGGTCTTCACGGGTGCCCGTGTGACAGGGGTATAAGCCAATCTCTCACCCCTGAGGAAGAAGCCGGACCAGCTTCGAAACATCGTGTTTTTTTCCCTTAAATATATATATTGGTTCGAGTTCTCATTCCTTCAGTTTCTATCCAAAACAGACAGACTTATATCGGATGTTCACCTTGGATTCCAGTCGTACATTATGTCCTCGCTGCTCCGACAAACCCCCTCACACCGAGACATTTAGAGAAGGAGTGACAGGTGCGCAACCGTAAGCAGCCCCTCTTCCTTCTTGGGCGCTTATAGCTCTCGTGTGCGTGTGTGTGCGGGGGGGGGGTAATAGAGAGAGGAGTACTGACGAAAAAAATGTTGCATCTTGGTTTGTTTTTTTTTCTGCACCAGGTAGCTAACGACCTAGTCATTATTTTATTTTTGAGGAAGCAGCATACAATACAACACAATCATGCCCAGCTAAATAGACGCAAACACAGGCGTTATATTGCAACTGCTGTTGCAATATAACGCCTGTGTTTCTACAATACCTCATCATGATGAGGTATTGTCGAAAGACTCAGCTGATGTAGGATAACACGTACATGTGCACTAACACCAGAGCATACAAGGAAGACAAGTTTTTTTTGCAGTGTTTTGCAGGAAGACTTGATGAATGATGAACCATGAATGCACCTTACCTGATTTGAAACTCGGGACAGGTAACAGACTTTTTAAAGAACGCCACCCTGTCAAGTCATGGTTCTCAGATTTTATGCTGCAAAAATTTTATATTACACCATTCCGCACAATGACCAAATTACAAGCGCAGGCGAATATATTGACCAGCATAGCATCACCAAATTTCAAAATAGCACAGGTATTTACAGCAGCCAATTCATGTGGTACTCATTGTATATAGTGCTATCAGCTCGCATGTGCCTGTCACGGAAATTGCATGTTATGTTAGGTTTCTCTGTAATATTAATATGTAGAGGCATGGGAAATAACTTGTTTTTGTATGTTGAAATATATATATATATATATATATATATATATATATATATATATATATATATATATATATATTATGACGACTCGGTTGTAGCGAGGTTTATTGGCCGTGAACTCGGGAACGAACAAGCGCAACGGACCCGACAAAGAAGCGCTCGTGCCAAGCAGATGATGATTGTCAGCCAGAACATATGATGATGATTGACTGTTGTTCAGATGAGGATGAAGCGCATAATAGATGCCTACACTGATTCCCCCCCCCCCCCCCCGTGGAAGCGGTCAGCCTGGCCGCTGCGGGCGGGTAGTCAAGGTGACGAGGAACGTCGTGTGAAAAGCTTCATGCGGGAAACGTGTACAATTTCGGTGCTGCGGTAACGACGGTCAGTTGGCACGACAAGAGGCGTCACACGATAGTTGACAGGTGAAGTCTGCTCTAAAACAACATATGGGCCGATGAATCGAGGCTGGAACTTGTCGCAGAGACCAGGTGTGCGAATTGGTGTCAATAGCAGCACCTCGTCACCCGGTCGGAATGATACCACACGATGAGAGGTGTCGTAGACGGCCTTCCTTGCTTGTTGCGTAGCTTCCGTGTTCATACGAGCGCGCTGGCGGCACTGGGCAAGGCGAGAAATATATTCTTCGCAAGAAGATGGTGATGTAGGGCCATTGCTGGTGAAGAAGGAAACATCAATAAAGAAAGTAGGTGAACGTCCGTAAACGAGATAAAACGGTGAGTAGCCTGTTGTGCGCTGAACAGCGGTGTTGTAGGCGAAAGTGAGGAACGGTAGAAGTTTATCCCAGTTTCTGTGATCTGGTTGAATGTATACGGCGATCATGTCGGCAAGGGTTCGATGAAATCTCTCGGTCAGACCATTTGTTTGAGGATGGTAGCTAGACGCCATCTTGTGTGTGGTACCAGAAACGCGAAGAACTTCACCTAAAAGCTGTGATAAGAACACCTTTCCACGGTCACTCAGTAGTACACGAGGTGCACCATGACGTAGTATTATGGCCTGAAGGACGAAGTCAGCAACTTCCGATGCTTAACCAGTAGCTACTGAAGTTGTCTCGGCGTAGCGTGTCATATGGTCTACGGCGGTGACTATCCATCTATTTCCAGCACCAGTAACAGGAAGGGGTCCATAAAGATCGACACCGACGACCTCGAAAGGTGTTGTAGGGCACGTCATTGGCTGTAACTGACCAGCTGGGGGAGATGTCGGAAGTTTGCGAAGTTGGCATGGAGAGCAGGAACCCACGTACTTTGCTACGCTGGTAGAAATCCCAGGCCAATAAAAGCGGCTTCGAATGCGGTCGTAGGTTTTGTGAAAGCCTAGGTGGCCAGCAGTCAAATCGTCATGAAAGGCGTTAAGTACATGATGTTGAAGAGCGCGTGGCAGAACAGGTACCCAGCGTGTGCCGTCAGGATGATATATGTGACGATACAGCACACCGTCCTGAAACTTGAAGTGCTCGAGTTGTCGACGAAGGCGTGCATTGGGTGGACGCGTAGCTCCTGAAAGGTGGTCTATAATGCGCCGACAATACGGGTCAGCCTGCTGGTGAGAACTGAAGGGTTGTTCATCGTCGATTGGCGGTTGGTACAGCGAGGCGAGCAAGGCAACAGAAGTGGGAGTCACGTCCGCACTGGTGTCGTTGGAGGTGGCAGCTGGAGTGTCGAACGACGCTGTAGGTAGTGGGCAACGAGAAAGAGCGTCGGCGTCTTGATGTTTTTTGCCCGATTTATAAATGATCTCAAACTGATACTCCTGTAGGCGTAAAATCCAACGACCCAAGCGTCCGGACAAGTTCTTCATTGTAGAAAGCCAGCATAAGGCGTGGTGGTCCGTTACGATGGTGAATTGACGGCCGTACAGATAAGGACGGAACTTTTGTATGGACCAAACCACAGCGAGGCACTCCTGCTCAGTAATGGTATAGTTTTTTTCGGTAGAAGTTAGCACTCGGCTAGCATATGCGATGACCCTTTCCCGTCCAGAGTTATCGCGTTGGAGGAGAACAGCACCTATACCGCAGCCGCTGGCGTCGGTATGCGGGAGTGTTGGGGCGGTGTCATCAAAATGGCAGAGTACAGGTTCTGACGTCAAAGCTTTCTTCAATAGGTGAAACGCCGACTGACATTCCTCGGACCACACAAAGGGTGCATTAGATGCAAGTAGTTTGTGAAGTGGCGCAGCTATTGAAGCGAAATTTTGTATGAAGCGACGAAAATATGATGCGAGGCCAAGAAAACTTCGCAAATCCTTAAGTCTTGTGGGGCATGGAAATCGAAGGACGGCAGCGATCTTTTCGGGGTCAGGGCGAATACCGTCCTTGCTGACGACATGACCGAGAACCTTGATGGATTTGGTGGCGAAACGGCACTTCTTAGTGTTGAGCTGCAGACCCCCACCGGCGAGGCATGTTAGGACGTCATCCAAACGGCTCAGGTGCTGAGAAAACGTTGATGAAAAGATGATAATGTCATCAAGGTAGCAGAGACACGTCTTCCATTTCAGACCACGCAGGACGGTGTCGATCATGCGTTCAAACGTCGCGGGCGCATTGCAGAGCCCGAAAGGCATCACGTTAAATTCGTATAGGCCATCGGGGGTTGCAAATGCCGTTTTTTCTATGTCGTCATCGTGCATGGGAATTTGCCAATATCCCGAACGCAAATCAAGGCTTGAAAAGTATTCGGCGCCTTGCAGTGAATCAAGGGCGTCGTCGATGCGTGGCATGGGGTATACGTCCTTGCGTGTGATGTTGTTAAGTGCCCGGTAATCAACGCAAAAGCGCACGGAGCCATCTTTTTTCCGTACCAAAACAACAGGGGATGACCAAGGGCTAGCTGATGGACGAATTATTTCTCGTTGAAGCATGTCAGCGACGTTTTCCTCGATGATTTTTCGCTCAGCGAGAGACACGCGGTACGGGCGGCGATGTACAATAGATGTTCCCTCCGTCTGAATGCGATGCGCTGCAGTGGTAGTTCGGCCCAACGTCGAAGAGCAGGTGTCGAAAGAATCGGCGTGTTTCGTTAATAACGCAAGCAACTGCTGCGCCTGCATAGCTGTTAAGTCATCACTGATAAGAGCTGTGAAGGGAGAGGATGAGGCAGGCTTACTCATAGAACGGTCGTTGGTAGAGGCAGGGTTAAGTGGCGTGACGCTGACAGGCTCAGCATCCACAACACAGGCTACTGCAGTGCCCTCTGGCAGGAGAACTTTCTCTGGCGTTTCATTCGTAGCAATGACGAGCGTGGAGCCATGGTGAAAGCGTACGACACCTGATGCAAGGGCTATGCCTTTTGCGACGCAAGTCGACGAAGGGGACACCAAGACGTCACCGTAGTCGATGTCCTTAGAGATCAGGGTCACAATTCGTTCTTGGTGTGGCGGTAGTTCGAGATCTTCGCGAGCGAACAGGCGTAGAGGCTTGTAGACGCCTTCGTCGAACATGGAGTCCGTGTTAGGTGCAGAATCCGTTCACCACAACATATAGCGGCTGAAGAAGAAGATAGGAAGTCCCACCCTAGAATTAGCTGGTGAGAGCACCGGGTAAGCACAGTGAACTCGATGTAATGCAAAATGTCATCAATAAACACACGAGCAGTACAAAGAGCAAAAGGGCGGATAGCGTTCCCCTGGGCTTCGACTAGATTGGGTCCATTATAAGGTGTCATTACTTTCTTCAGGCGTTTGCACAAATCATACCTAATCACAGAAACTGTAGCACCGGTGTCCACCAAAGCGTCCACGAGAACTCCTTTCACCGTAACAGAAACCATGTTGAACGGGCGTGCTGGAGGAATATGAGTCCTACTGTTACATGCAGTTTCTCCTCCGAAAACTGCATCATTTAGTTTTCCGACCGGTTATCAGTAGTAAACGAGGCTGGCCGAAGAGGAGAGGAGGAGCGATGGAAGGGCGAAGGTGATCGGCGTCGGCTTGAACGGTAAGTGTTCCGCGTCTCAGTCGACGCGGGCGGAGGTGGAGACCGCTGCTGTCCAGATGAATAACGACGAGCGTAAGAATCCCCTCTGGAAAAGTCCCGTTCGCGCATGTCGTACCCGCGACGCTCGTCCTGCTGGCGCTTGCGGCAGAAGCGCGATATATGGCCACGATATCCACAGTAAAAGCATGTTGGGCGAGACGAGCGCCAAGGCGGGTAGTAGAGGTCGTTCGGCACACCGGGAGATAGCGCACTCAAGTGGACTGACGGAGGGTCGGGTGGGATTGGCCGGAAGTGGACCGGTGGTGCAGCAGCAACCGGCGTGAATGATGGCAGCGGTGAAGTAGAGTTTACGTTGCGAGGAGACGCGGCCGCAACTTGCGCGTACGTTGGAGGGCTAGACGGAGGTGGCTGGACGTAGGCTGGACCGGTGAATGATGTTAGTTCCTCCCTTACGATGTCACGGAGGGCCATGCTTGAAGGCTGTGTGACCGATGGAGAAGGTTGTGAGATGCCCATTGATTGAAGTTCTTCTCGTATGATCTCCCGTATCATGTCACGCAGGTCCCGGTATGCGGTACGGTGTTCGCTATTGCCCGACTGAAGGCGAACAGAATCAAGTTCGTCGAGACGCTGACACGTCGAGACGACGTCCGTGACAGTAGAAGGATTCTGGGCAACAAGGGCATTGTAGGCAATGCTTCTGATGCCCTTCAGGATGTGGCGCAGTTTGTCCGACTCGGACATCGAAGAATTGACGCGCCGGCAAAGCGCAAGGACATCCTCGATATAAGATGTGTATGACTCGCCGCGATGTTGTTGGCGAGTATCTAGGGCCCTCCTCGCTAGAGCGGATCGAACGGCTGGCGTGCCGAATACTTGGCGAAGCTGCTGCTTGAAGGCAGGCCAGTCGGTGAGGTCAATCTCATGGTTCAAGAACCATGTCTTGGCAACGCCCGTGAGATAAAGCGATACTCGGCGGAGCTTGTTAGAGTCGTCCCAGTGATTAGTTGCGCTTACCCGCTCGTAGTTATCGAGCCAGTCCTCCACATCTTCGCCGCGGAGACCAGCGAAGATCGGAGGGTCACGCTGGTGGTTTACGATGTAAAGAGGAGGGGCTTGCGGCGCAGTGGCGGCTTGCGGCGCAGAGACGGGAGCCGAAAGGGCATCCACCCACTCAGTCTGAGACATAATGGCGGACTGAGGGTCTAAGCGGCGGCCTGAACGGAGCTCCAGCGAGTAGGCGTTGTAAGTAGAGGTACTGGGAACGTCAATCCACCTCCACCACGTATGACGACTCGGTTGTAGCGAGGTTTATTGGCCGTGAACTCGGGAACGAACAAGCGCAACGGACCCGACAAAGAAGCGCTCGTGCCAAGCAGATGATGAGTGTCAGCCAGAACATATTGTCACGTGCTTGTCAAAAAGAAAGACAATGACAGTTGTGCATGTGCCATGAAGTACTATGAAATGGATGAAAAAGAAGAACTCTCTTGCGCGTTCTATTAAAAGAACCTACCTGCTTCTGGTGTCTCAGTTTCTGCCGCAAGACCTCTGTTTCGACGTCGGGACACTGGTGGAGGTGCTGGAGCCTACACCCTGATGCAGGACAGTCTTACTCGGACCCGTTCACCTAGTCCACAGACTCAGCCCCTCGTCACGACTCCAGTGCACCGATTCAGTCGGCGCCTACTAGGCCTAAGTCCAGAGTCCGCACCTGTTCCGCCTCTTTCCAGCATGGCAGCTCCTACGACATCCACGGTTATCCCGCCATCGCAGACCACTCTTCCCTCGCAGGTAACTCTTGAACATCCTCGCGTTCCTGAAGTTTTCCGTGGGGAAGAGTACGAGGATGTCGAAGACTGGCTCGAACAGTTCGAACGGGTCGCTGTATCCAACAACTGGAGCGAACAGCACAAACTTGGCCGTGCATATTTCGCACTGGAAGATAGCGCTCGCACGTGGTATGAGAACCGCGAGGCTACATTCCAATCTTGGGAAGACTTCCGTCGAAAGCTCCTCGCTACATTTTTGAACTCGGACCGACGGGATCGCGCACAGCAAGTGATTGAGGCACGCGTACAAAAACCTAATGAAACAGCCGCCATGTACGCAGAGGGTATGATCCGTCTGTTTCGACGAGCTGACCCTGACAGGCCCGAGGCGAAGAAGGTGCGTCACCTGATGCAGGGTGTTAAGGAACAAGTGTTTGCGGGCCTCGTAAGAAATCCACCTACAACTGTAGATGAATTCGTAAGAGAGGCGACAGTCATCGAGCGCGCGCTGCAACAACGACGCCGACACTTTGACCGCCTGCAGAACCACACGGCAGTAAGTGCTGCAGCTCAGAACACTGCCGTATGCGAAAGTTCCCTGCGGCAAATGATTAGAGAAATACTGCGTGAGGAACTTCGGGCCCTCTGCGTTCCCCCTGCCCAACCGCCAGTCGCATCTGTTGCCGAAATCGTCCGCCAAGAGTTGAGGCAAGCCATTACACCACCCGCGCCAAATCCTGAGCCACATCCAGCGAGCTACGCTGATGTCGTCCGTCGTCCTCCACCGACATTTGTGGCGACGCCCTTCCAGCCACAACCCACTGCCGTACCTTGGTGGCAACGAGATTCTACGAGACGACCACCAGTTCGCCGAACTGACTTGTGGCGCATGGCCGACCGTCGACCTATTTGCTACCGCTGCGGAGAACCCGGTCACATTGCCCGCTATTGCCGTCACGGCGATTCTGGGTTCGGGAACTTTTCTCGTCCCGCTTCTTTCCGCTCCGAAGACCGTCGTGCCCACGATGCCGATCAACTATCGCCTGCTCAAGCAACCCCACCGCGTCGCTGGCGCTCTCCATCATCTGCGCGTCACCGTGACTTCCCTCAGAGCTACGCGGACGTCACCAGAGGCCGTTCGCCTAGCCCGCGCCGGGGAAACTAACTGATGCGACCTCGGGGGGCAAGGTTGCCAATCGTCGACACACTGAAAAGTTCCCCCAATCATCGCAAGAAGGTATGAAGACAACGACGATGAATACGACGACGAATAATAATGCTGAAGAAGTTGTACGTGCCGATCTGAGCGTTCTCATTGACGGACATCACGTTACAGCACTGGTCGACACTGGCGCCGACTTCTCAATCATGCGACAAGAGCTCGCCGACCGCCTCAGAAAGGTCAAGACACCGTGGACAGGGCCGCACATAAGGAGTGCTGGTGGTCAGCTGATGACACCCACGGGTAAATGCACCACTAGACTTCGCATCGGAGATTCTAGCTTCGTGGCCACTTTCGTCCTGTTGCCAGACTGCTGTAAGGAGTTAATTTTGGGCATGGATTTTCTTCAAGATCATGGCGCTGTTATCAACATTCCTCAACGTATGGTGACGTTTTGCGCTCATCCTTATGCCGACAACAGCAGTGAAGAACCACGCGGCCGTTTGCGAATAGCCGACGATGTGACACTCCCACCGAGATCCTGCTGCCTTGTGTCGGTGTCCAGTGGGTGTCCTTGCTATAAAGATGTGATAGCGGAGCACATAGTCACTCTTTTGCTCACGCAAGGCATTTCCATCGCGAGGGGCGTCCTGGCGCTTACTGGTGGACAGGCGGAATTGCTGCTCACAAACTTCAGCAACGAGCGCCGTCAAATCCAGAAGGGTACCGCAATTGCCTACTACGACGATGTAGACCAAGCCGGGGATTGTTTTACCTTGCAACCAGATGACGCGGCTGTCCCCACCTCGACAACTTTGTCGGTGGACATCTGCTCTACGCTACCGCCCTCTGATAGGAAGCGCCTGCTTGAACTTATACACCAATTCGAAGACTGCTTTTCGCGTACGTCAAAGGTACAGCAAACACCATTGACCAAGCACCGCATCATTACTGAAGACAACACGCGACCAATTCGGCAAAACCCCTACCGTGTGTCTCCGAAAGAGCGCGAGGAGATTCAGAAGCAAGTACACAAGATGCTCGCGGATGACGTCATACAACCTTCGAAAAGTCCTTGGGCGTCCCCCGTGGTTTTGGTCAAGAAAAAAGACGGCAGCTTGCGCTTCTGTATTGATTATCGCAAGTTGAACCAAGTCACGAAGAAAGACGTCTATCCACTGCCCCGCATAGACGATTCACTCGATCGGCTGCGTCATGCGCGCTATTTCTCTTCAATGGACCTCCGAAGCGGCTACTGGCAGATAGAAGTCGACGAGAGAGATCGTGAAAAAACGGCCTTCGTGACGCCCGACGGCCTCTACGAATTTAAGGTGCTTCCTTTTGGGTTGTGCTCGGCGCCAGCCACTTTTCAACGTCTCATGGACACCGTACTATCAGGCCTGAAGTGGCAAACATGCTTGGTCTATCTCGACGATGTTATTGTATTCTCAGCAACATTCGAGGAACATCTCAGCCGTTTATTCACCGTCCTCCAAGCCATACGTTCGGCCGGCCTTACTTTAAAACCGGAAAAATGTCATTTTGGTTTTAACGAACTCAACTTCCTAGGCCACGTCGTCAGTCACGAGGGTGTTCGACCTGACCCGGCCAAAATAGACGCCGTAGCGCAATTTCCTGCACCATGCGACAAAAAGGTCGTGAGACGCTTTTTAGGGTTGTGTGCCTATTACCGGCGATTTATTGAGGACTTTTCGTCTATTGCGGCGCCATTGACACGACTCACACGTGAGGACGTCCCCTTCTTTTGGGGTGAACAACAGCAAATGGCGTTCAATGAACTACGACAACGCCTGCAAACACCTCCAGTCCTCGCGCACTTCGACCAGGAAGCCCCTACAGCACTTCACACTGACGCCAGCAATGTAGGTCTGGGTGCCGTTTTGGTGCAGTGGCAAGACGGCTGTGAAAGAGTAATAGCCTACGCCAGCAGAACTCTCTCTCGCACGGAGGAGAACTACTCGACTACCGAGAAGGAGTGTCTCGCCGTGGTGTGGGCAGTCATCAAATTTCGTCCATATTTGTACGGCCGCTCCTTCAAGGTTGTTAGCGACCATCACTCTTTGTGCTGGCTCACCAACCTTAAAGATTCATCTGGCCGTTTGGCACGCTGGAGCCTAAGACTGCAAGAGTTCGACATGACCATCGTCTATAAATCTGGGAAGCGGCACACCGACGCCGACTGTCTCTCACGGTCGCCAGTGCAGACTGTCGGTCGTGATGACGAAAACATCGACGCGGCATTCTTGGGAGTCGTCAACACGGCCACTATTGCACAGGAGCAGCGCAGTGACCCCGAGCTGTTACCACTCATTGAATATTTAGAAGGACGACGTAAGGACGTGCCGCGGTTATTTTCCAGAGGACTGCCATCTTTTTGCTTGAAAAATGATGTTCTCTATAAGAGAAACTTTTCACCAACCGGCAACCCGCACTTGCTCGTCGTGCCTGCCTCTCTTCGAAAGGAAATTATGGAAGCGTGCCATGATGAAGCAACTTCTGGTCATCTAGGCTACACCCGAACATTGTGCCGACTGCGATGCAAGTACTACTGGCCAAAGTTACCCGCTGATGTTAACCATCACGTGCGAACTTGCACCGACTGCCAAAGACGCAAAGCACCTCCCAGCAAGCCAGCCGGTCTCTTACATCCAGTCCTAGCACCAGCGAAGCCGTTCACTCTGATTGGAATGGATTTCCTGGGCCCCTTTCCAACTTCCACAACAGGTAACAAATGGATAATCGTGGCCACCGGTTACCTCTCCCGTTATGCGGAGACTAAAGCTATGCAGCGCGGCACAGCAGCAGAGGCCGCTCAGTTCTTCATCGAAAACATCGTCCTTCGGCATGGCGCTCCGACAGCAGTGATCACAGACAGAGGACCTGCCTTCACCGCAGAACTTTTGGAGTCAGTTCTCAGACTCAGCGGTACAGCTCACCGGAAAACAACGGCTTACCATCCGCAGACAAACGGACTGACTGTCACGTGCTTGTCAAAAAGAAAGACAATGACAATATGATGATGATTGAGTGCTGTTCAGATGAGGATGAAGCGCATAATGGATGCCTACAATATATATATATATATATATATATATATATATATATATATATATATATATATATATATATATATATATATAGTACCACAGTGGCCTTCCTTCCATCCACTTTTTTGGATTTATATGTGAATTTAGAAGTAGGAGTGACAGTCAGCGCCATCTATAAGCCAAGCGACGAGTGTGAAAACACTCTTATATGCACATGTTCGGCGTCACGTAGCACGTGAACTTGTTATGAGCGGGCAGCTGATTAATAGTCCGTCGTATACAACATAATGACACCAAGTCTGCCAGTACGAGAAGCTCGTTTTAATGAAATAAGGAAAAGAAGTGTATACCTAAGGGCTCGTTTTTCCATGTTTTAACACAATAATAATGAGATCTAATAGACAGTAATGCCAAGTAATGTACACGGGACGTTATTTCAAACCAATGAAATGTAAATAAGAAGAAAGTGGATGAAAAAATAACCAGCCGTGAGCAGGAATCGAACCTACGACTTTCAAATAACGCGTTCGATGCTCTAACCACTGAGCTACCACAGCGGCCTTCCCTCTATCCGTTTTTTGGGGTTTATATGTGAATTTAAAGTAGAAGTGAGAGTCAGCGCCATCTATAAGCCAAGCGATGAGTGTGAAAACACTCTTTTATGTGCATGTTTGGCGTCACGTAGCTAGAGGTGTGCGCCGACTGGTCGGCGCGCCGCCGCCGAGAGTTTTCGCCACGCCGCCGCCGCCGACGCGAACTGATCGGCGCGCCACCGCCGACGTTTTTCGTCGGCACAATCGGCGCACCATTTATGAGCCAGTACTGACTTTTCACAGATTTGTCTTCTTTTTCATCTTGATTAATAGCTTCGTTTCACATTTTATGTAGCCAGTAAAAATCAGGCTTCTTAGTTATCTTCATCCAGCTTCAGAGACCGAGAGTACCACTATGAACAGCGGCACAAGTTCGACGGCCGCTGCATGAAATGACATATTGGAAAAATTGACAAAAAAATAAATGTAACAGTTACAGTAAAGCATAGACACTGCCATCTTAGGCGTAAAAGCAATTTTTTGCTGTTTTTGTGTCGTAATTAGCTACGATTATGGTCATACGACGTTGAATGTAATGGCCCAGCGTTTTGATGCGTGCGAGTTTACCATAGCACTATTCGAATATTCATACGGATGCAAAACGGCATCATTATCAGTCCAAGATGGCAGCCTATAATTGTGCCCGAAACAGTTCGTATATACAGAAGAAATGAAGTGGTAGCAGTGCAGCACGAATGCAGCGCGTTAGATGAAGAACTACATAAAGCCCCGAAGGATGAAATCGAAGGAGAGAAGTTTAATGAAGGTTAAAAGCGTCGAGGCATAATACATGCTCGAACCTACTCAGGGTACATCAGCACCTGTCCGCGGTGTTAAAGTTGATAATTTTCGAGGATGACAATTTATATGCAGCGTCTGAACATGCTGCAGAAAATATTCACCATCTGTTTTATTCTTTAACTTAACTCTTTGTACCGGCCTTTTAAGACATTGGATATCCGGGATGAAGATGCCAAGGCAGTAAGATGGCAAGAGAGAGAAAGGAGGCTGGGGGATTAACCATATCTTGGCATCTGATTTGCTGCCCAGCACTGGGGGTGGAGAAATAGGGGCAAGAAAGGGCGTGTAGAGAGACCGAAAGGTAAACGCACGTGCACTCAGGAGTAAGATGGCAAACTTAACAGAGGATTTATTACATTCTGTGCAGACAGGGCAAGAGATCTCTTGCGAATGAGCTGGGTGGCTCACTATAAAGTGTGCGTTTTGACTAAATCAGGGAATGGGTCCAGAATGTGCTGTTGAATCATGAGACACACACATCATTTCTGACGGTGCCGCTCACACTCGCTCAAGTCAAGATCTTTGATTGGGGCGTGGCCACCACACTGCACCTGTGACACCGAGAAGCCATTGTGATCGTCTCGTCGAACGTATTATGTTGTCGGAATGCCACCTCACTTCCCGGCTGAGATGGACGATACACGGCAGACAGCAGCCCTTCGGTGACTTGTTTGATGAACAAAGAACGCGGCCCTCCCCCGTCGGCCCAGGCGCTGCGCGTAACAACGGCTATCCAGTGGTGAGAAGCGGCGTAATAAGCTTGTCTCAGGCCACCAGTTTTAAAAAAACAAAACAAAATTAAAAAAAAAAACTTGCCAGTAGAGACTTTACAAAAGACGGCTGGATTCATCAAAAATGCAGGGACCAAAATTTGAGCGACATGTCATATATGACATAGTCCAGCAAACTGGTTTTCATCACGTAACTTGAACGGACCTACTGGCACTGGGAGAGGTCAAGAATGATTGTCGCTGACAGATGTACTTCTGTTGCGAAGGTAATGCTCAAAATCAACCAAATAAAACTTGACATTATATTCAAATCTTGATAAAAAAGTAAGTCAAGTTAGAAAGCTCCTTAGGTGGCCAAATAATAAATTACTTCACCATACTTTATGAAGAAGTATTTTGCAAATAAATAATGCAACCACTATTTAATTGACATTCAATGACGTGACCGCCATCAACGGTGTGTCGTCGCTATAAAAACGGGAAAGTTATATGTGGACACGATCGGGCGAATGCGGTGGAGAACGAATATGTCACGTAATAAAAGCGATGTGATGTTGCACATTTTCATCTTAACAACTCCGTGCCCTTTTGCTTGCTCGTGATGTATTCGAAAGAGCTAGCCAAGTGTCGGGTAGAAGTCAAGCAGAGTAGCCGGTGCTGATAAGAGCAACGTTTATATACACTATTTACACAATAAAGGTAGCGTAATACTATATGTTGATGGTGTTAGGTTCGGAAGGGAAGGTCGCTGATGGCATCCCACCGCTACCACCAGTTGTTAAGGATAGGAAGGAAGGTCGCTGGAGGATACGAAAAACAAAACAGGGTTTATGACACTATTTACACATATTTACAGAAAAGAAAGGTTAGTGGTTTCACAAACCACGAGCGTGGTAGTTGAACTGTTACATAGTTCAGAGCGACGTCCAGCACTCTGCGGCGTCGTTTTAGGCCCTGTCGGGCTCCTCCTCTCCGAGTGGAACACCAATCACACACCCACAACAGGTGAGGGGGACGAGCATGCACGGTCCACGTGAACGTCCAATATTGAGTCGTGCACACAGCACTGCAAGGTGTCGCCAGCAGGGCTCTTCTTCGTCGTGTGTGTGCCGCTAGTCGAGAGTTTCCACGATCCTGACAGCGTACATCAAAGGGTCTGCCGCACAGCTCGCCTAATTGGCAAGTTGATTTGCGGTGGCCGCCGCAGTCTCTTCCAGGAAGATGCTGTCTTTGTTGTCCTCCCTCGTTGTGGCGACACGACGTCTCATCCTCCGGCTAGCCGGGACAATGCCTGGCGGGCACAGGCAGCCGGCCGGTCGTCTACTTGATTGGGGATTAAAAGGAGCGCCACTCTCCTGTCAGCTCTGGCGCCGGTCACGCCAGCTTTCCCATCGCCCGATGAGTCGCCGAGACCATCAGTCACCGCTTCTGCTCGAAGAGACGACAAAAGGGTCCGCATTTGAAAGACGGGAACTCGCCTTTGCTTGCCGCATGTTCTGGATAATTGCTCAAATCTTCGACAGCGTCTGTCAGACTGGGCGCCGAAGGGATTGAGAGCCTTCCCAGTGGACCGGCTTACGCACAATGGCGTCTGCCCAGACGAATTTCCAGGCCAAACTTAACAGCTCGTCCGCCGCCCGGAAAATCTCGGCTGGCCAGCGTTCCCAACCGCTGGGCACGAAGAGAATGGTTGGTGACGAGGACGATGGCCTGGCTTTCTCCCTCCAGCTGCGAACTCGAAACCAACTCTCAAACCAGCTCACAATGACTGACAACAGCAAGGCGAACCACACAACACAATACCATGCTGCAGTCAAGCACATTGGACCCGCTTAAAACCCTCCAGGCTTCTCAAGAACGCAGACCAATTCTACTCTGAAATTTCGACAGAATTTCATGCCGTCAAAGTTTCAACAATCATGGATGTGGAGATGCTTACTAAAGATGGAACAAATTGCCGTGCGAGAAAAGCACACAAAGGTAAAAACAATTTGGCCCCATATAACGAGAATTACACTCTTTCACAACTAGCTCTCTCCTACCATCCGCACTACTAAGTTGTAACTAACATCTGCTAATTTATCATTAACTTAATGAAACATCACTATCTACAGTGGTTTCATAGGAATGCTGCCTGTATCTACACAAAGTAACTGTGCGCATTCTTTATTCTCTCGTTACACACTTGAAAGGCTTAGTCGAGAGTACCTACTTTTATGTCACTCTGACGCCTACAAATCTCTCTCACACATCAGATCGAATTTCGTTTTATAAATCCAAGAAATGTATCTTTAGCCCGAAATTTGGTGAACGCAATGCTCTCAGCTCAAGTGATCATATGATCCCTAAGCAATCACAAAAACAACAAAATGAAATTATCCACACGCTTGTTAACTGAATGTAGCCTAATGTCAGCCCCTGTCTTTAAAGAACGCACAGGACTTTGCTGTGCGCCCTAGCACGACATCATACTCTCATTCAAAGAATGCTAGCCTACTAACACACCCCTAATCATAGGTCATATCGCGATAACCTATAGCCACCACTCATTCAAATTTAGCGGGCGTACCAAATCTTCATCCCTAACCTGCATGCTTTTATCTCGAAGAAAACTAATTTCACGCAGTCGCCAGACTGATGCGGGCCACTGCTTCCACATAACAACTAAACTAAAAACACTCACAATGCTTTTACGAAATCTAGAAGGGAAAAAAATATCCAAGCAAACTAGCCTTGAAGATGCCACAGGACCACCGCTTTAAAACCAAATATGTTTTCAAAAAACTCCTGTGTCCGACTCTCCAGCCTACAGCTGTCGCTCCCTCTTCAGTCGTACACGTGGCGGTCGCGGTCTTGGCGTAATTTCAGAACGCCCGGCACCACAACGTGCACGTCCTACAAGCTGAACGGCAGCGTTACGCCTCAATCGCGATTTTAGCAGATTTCTGTCAATCTGGCGAAGGGGACCCGAGCAATGCGTGAGACAGAGTGGCCATGCCCTCTTCGGGCTAGCTCCCGTGTGGTGCTTATCTATTTTGGCCTTTTTCCTCGGATCCCTTTGACACTCCCGTCCCCGCAAAGCTTTAAATCTCCGGCGTGCATTCCGTCACGCGAATGCGCGCTGTGGTCTACCCTTTCGCTACTGCTGCCTTACTTCACGCCACAAAGGCCTCTTCGTCGAACTGGCCGATGAGCTACTCTCTTTTCTGTCTCCTCGATGCTTGCCTCCTCCCTTTTGCATTCCCGCTTTCTTTTTACTTTTCGTCCGGCGGCTCGTACGCATGCGAACCGGCTTTGACGCCAAAGTAGAATTCCTGGTCCAATTTGCTACGCTAAAAAATTCTGTGCCTTTTTCCCGCGTAGTACCTTTTTTCTCTGTCGCGGCTTTCCGACGTCTCTTGCGTCTGCGCCGCTTCTTGCGACTCTTTTCCGAGCCTACCGCTCGCAGCTCAAGGTCGCTAAAACTCTCACTGCTCTCGTCAGCTGTCGACGCCGCGCCGTCTAAATGATTTTCGAAAAAATCACCTATTTCACACTCTAGATCGGCGGACAGCTTGACGCTCTCAGAAACAGTGCAGCTGCTTTCCTACAAAAAATCTCGCTCGTCTCGCTGGGAGCTGCCAACAACCACACTGTTCTCATCCTCTACCTTCGCTGCTTCCCCTGAGCTCTCTCCGGTCTCCTTGACTACTTCCACATTGTCTGCAAGATCCACCGTCGCGACAAACACAGTTGAGGTCTGTACCAGCCTGTATACCGCTATTCTAGCTGTCTCGCTTGTATTTGACTGGCACAGCACCTCATCGCACTCGCTCTGGCCTGCGTCGGGCTCTCCACGCAGTGCAGCATCTTTCGCAGCTCTCACATTTGGTTCGCCTTCAAACCTGCTGCACTCTTCACACGTGCTAGCCTTTTCTAAAGCTCTGGGCTGCACCTCGCACTTCTCGTGCGCTACACTTGCGAATGGCTGCAACTTTCGCCGCATTGCTTCAATTTTACGTTCCAGTTGTTCGAGCACCAAGGCGCGTGCTCGATCATGCTCTTTTCTATCCCTTTCCCGCGCCTCTCTTTCGTATTCCTCTCGTTTCCGTTCCTCTCGTTCCCGTTCCTCTCGTTCTCGTTCCCGTTCCTTTCTTTCGCGTTCCTCTCTTTCTTTTCTCTGTTTTCGTTCCTCCAACCTTTTTAAAGCTTTTAACGCGTATCCAATATCCACCTCACTGGCGCTTTCCAAAATAACTCTAAAATTTCTGACCTGCCCATTCCTTCCTTAATCTTAATACCAAGGTCTTCACAAATGTACAAAAGACCATCTTTTGGCAGTGTCTTCACCTCCATGATTGCCGTTGTACTTTGGTCCTGCATCTCACACAAATGTAGGGGATCCGTCTAACCCACAAATAGGTGATCTCCCTAACTCACACACAATACAGCTTGTAATCAACGCACACTCAAGAAATGAAGCCTGGAAAGTTATAGCAAAGACCAAGCACTCACCGCAGCACAGCACCATGTTGTGAAGTCCATCTCACCGCTGCCAACCAGTTGCAAGGGGGTCGGAAGGAAGGTCGCTGGAGGATACGAAAAACAAAACAGGGTTTATGACACTATTTACACATATTTACAGAAAAGAAAGGTTAGTGGTTTGACAAACCACGAGCGTGGTGGTTGAACTGTTACATAGTTCAGAGCGACGTCCAGCACTCTGCGGCGTCGTTTTAAGCCCTGTCGGGCTCCTCCTCTCCGAGTGGAACACCAATCACACACCCACAAAAGGTGAGGGGGACGAGCATGCACGGTCCACGTGAACGTATAATATTGAGTCGCGCACACGGCACTGCAAGGTGGCGCCAGCAGGGCTCTTCCTCGTCGTGTGTGTGCCGCTAGTCGAGAGTTCCCACGATCCTGACAGCGTACATCAAAGGGTCTGCCGCACAGCTCGCCTAATTGGCGGGGTGATTTGCGGTGGCCGCCGCGGTCTCTTCCAGGAAGATGCTGTCTTTGTTGTCCTCCCTCGTCGGGGCGTCGTGCGACACGACGTCTCATCCTCCGGCTAGCCGGGACAGTGCCTGGCGGGCACAGGCAGCCGGCCGGTCGTCTACTTGATTGGGGATGAAAAGGAGCGCCACTCTCCTGTCAGCTCTGGCGCCGGTCACGCCAGCTTCCCCGTCGCCCGATGAGTCGCCGAGGCCATCAGTCACTGCTTCTGCTCGAAGAGACGACAAAAGGGTCCGCATTTGAAAGACGGGAACTCGCCTTTGCTTGCCGCATGGTCTGGATAATTCATAGTTCGGAGGCTTCGCTACAGCTCAAATTTTCGACAGCGTCTGTCAGACTGGGCGCCGAAGGGATTGAAAGCCTTCCCAGTGGACCGGCTTACGCACAATGGCGTCTGCCCAGACAAATTTCCAGGCCAAACGTAACAATGGTAGCATCATGGAAGCTTGATGAGAGCTTCTGAGAGCTGGTTCACAGCGTCTCGGTGCTCGCGTTTTAAGCCATGGTCTTCCTAAAACTCTCTGCAGGAGAAAACAATGGACAGTTTGCAATAATCTGCTAGGCAGCTTTTCTGTAAGGTTAGTTTTCCAACCAAAAACTCTCGTTCACAGACTGCTTTTCTCGCTCATTTTGTTTTTGCCGTTCACCTTTTTGAGATCTTGTTGTGCTCGCATGCCTTCGCTGGAATTTGGAGAGGTGACATTTTGTTGTACTCGCGTGCATTCGCTGCAATTCGAAAAGATAAAGGCACAATGAGGGAAAAAAGCAGTCTGTGAACGAGAGTTTTTGGTTGGAAAATAAACCTTACAGGAAAGCCGCCTTGCATATCACTGTAAACGGACAGACTGCATGTCCATTCAGTTCAGGGCAGTCCAAAGAAATTGCCGTCTTCATCTCAGTCCTCCACATGGTGGGGGTAGTGGTTAGAAGAAGGCGCCTAATTTCTGCAGCCCAGCAGGGAGCACGGCGCAGCGAATAAGGATAAAAAACGAGAGGGAGAAAGAGAGAGAAAGTCAAAGACTGCCTTCTTTTCTACCCAGAAAATAGAAAGAATGCACGTTCAGTTCATCCCACGGCGAGAGAGAAACACAACGTCATAATGCAATAATACGCGCAACACAGCACAGTGCAATAACGTTGCAACTTGCATCGCACGTGCAGAATATGGCCTGCAGCGCTATGCAGGCTAGGGCCTGGGGGTGTGGAAGACTTGAAAGCACCGCAGAGTGTGGGAAACATACCTGACGACGGATCCCAAGCTCTCGGCTAATTGTTCAGCGCGTCTCGTGGCACGTCGAACAAATCAAGCAGCCTCGATTTCCAACAGCTCTTCCTAGGCCGTCAGTCAGTCAGGTGTGTCCAAAGAGTTTTTGACGAGGGGGCCAACAGCCCTAAAGAATTCGAAGTATGACTTTCGTGTTGTCGCCTCTTTTGGCGCACCTCGAGAGCGTTGACCCGGAACAAATCAGGGTAGGCTTAGCTGCAATCGTCCCTCGCGTCCAAGCGGCGCCGAGCCAAAGAGGCCGATCTTAACATCTTCTACAGACACACGCACACAAGCACGCACAGTTTCACTCCGAGAGGGAATTGGTAGGGGTCACAATGACGTACGTAACGTGCATCTGCTATAAAAAGGCGTGCAGTGTATGCCATAGCTTCTTTTCTTAGAAAGTCTTATGATGATATATGGTGTTTTTTGGCGCAAGGGCCATTTGATGCCCAAAGAGCGCCAGTTCATGGGACAAGAAATGTGGACAATGATTGTGATTAGCGGCTGTATAAGGGCCATAAAATTCCTCGCGGTAAGGCGGGTAAAACATACAAGTAATAAAATCATGACCATGCCGTGAAAGGTGTGTGTGGTGCGAATAGATGACAAAAGTTGGTGATAATAAAAACGATGGTGGACATGCATGGCATTAGCACAAGTGCCTCACTCGTTCATACCCTTGCGTCCAAGGGTTGTGAGGCAAGTGCTTTGTTGTGTAGCCACCGCAGTGAAAACCTCTCTGGAGAGGTCGTGCTACGAAATGCCGGGGTATATGATATGAAAACTATGAATATCTTTTAAAACGCTAACAATGATTTATAACTAAAAAGCGGTTTCCTACCAACGAACATTGCAGGGTGTAAAGGGATATGTTGTCGGTAGGGTAATGGAAAATGCTGTTTTCTTAGAGTTTCTATGTGTTTGCATTGAATTAACATGTGAAGGACTGTCAATGCTTCCCCACATCTGTCACACCGTGGTGGATCGCCACCGAACAAAAGATATGTGTGTGTCGTGTATGTGTGTCCTATCCTGAGTCTCGTTAGTATTACCTCTGTATGACACGATTTTGATACTGGAAGCCAATGACCAAGGTGTGGCTTAATAATGTGTGGTTTGTTTTGTGTGTGTGTATCCCACTTGCTCTGCCAGTAGTCCCTGAGGTTTCGTTTGAGAGACGGCTTAAGATCAAGGGCCGGGATTAAAGAAGGACAGCAGTTACGGGCTGAATAGTGAAAGGTCACAGTCCAATGGTTAGCACTGAAATCGTACGTGAGAGGCTGCTTGAATGGAAACTTCAATATGAGCAGGCTTGGCGCGGTCAACGGCGACGACTTCTCGTTTCCCCCGCACGTCGATTGCGATGGTTTTGTTAGTACGTCCCAAAACTTTGAATGGGCCATCGTACGGCGGAGTAAGGGGCGGCTTCGTTGCGTCGTGTCGCACGAACACATGGGTAGCAGAGTCCATGTCAGGAAAAGTGAAAACTTTCCTGTTGCGGGCGATGCGAGGTGCTGTTGGCCTGAGTTGCGCGAGCCATGCGCGCAGCTTCTCGATGTGATCGGAGGCTGTTGGGGCGGAAGGTGTCTGGTCGGAGAAGAATTCTCCCGGGAGGCGCACTGTTGAGCCGTAGACCATTTCCGCTGCGCTGAAGCCGAGGTCTTCCTTCACCGTTGAGCGTAGGCCAAGAAGAACGAGCGGGAGCTTCTGCACCCAGTGCTGGCGGTCGAGTTTCGCTGCCAGTGCGGCTTTGAGTTGCCGGTGGAAGCGCTCAACCATTCCGTTGCTGGCGGGGTGGTAGGCGGTTGTATGCTGCAGCTTCGTGCCGAGGAGCGTTGAAAGTGCGGAAAAGAGGTTGCTCTGGAATTGCCGTCCCCGGTCAGTTGTTATGCGGGCGGGGCAGCCAAAGCGGGACACCCATGTTTGAATGAAGGCCTGCGCGACGGTCTCAGCTGATATGTCCGCAATTGGTATAGCTTCGGGCCACCGGCTGTACCTGTCGATGCATGTGAGCAGGTACCTAAATCCTTGGCAGGGCGGTAGTGGTCCCACGAGGTCAAGGTGAACGTGGTCAAACCGCGACTCAGGAGTCCGAAATTCCTGTAGTGCAGCCCGATTGTGGCGAGTCACTTTCACTTGCTGACACGTTTCACATGTCCGAGCCCATCGTCGCACGTCCGCGTTGACTCCGGGCCAAACGAAGCGTTGCGTTATCAGCCGCTGGGTGGCACGGACACCTGGGTGGCTGATGGAGTGGAAAGTGTTGAATACCACTCGGCGAAAGTTCAGTGGGACAAAAGGTCGTGGTGCTGCCTGGGAGGTATCGCAGGTTATCGTGCTCTGGACGTAGGGAAGTGCAACCTCCGAGAGCACGAGTGAAGATCCCCCTCCCTTCAGTCTTGTCAACTCGGGGTCGTCCCGCTGAGCTGCGGCCATAGCTTCGAAGTCCAGGACTTCTGTGCTGGAAGCATTGACGCGAGACAAGGCGTCAGCTGCTTCGTTTTCGACCCCGGGAACGTGGCGGATGTCTGTAGAAAACTCGGAGATGAATGAGAGCTGACGGATCTCTCGTTCTGAGTAGGAGGAACTGTTGTTTTTGAATACGTAGGTCAGGGGCTTGTGGTCTGTCAAGATGTAGAACACACGGCCTTCGAGGAAGTAGCGGAAATGCTTAATGGAACAATATATTGCGAGCATCTCCCTTCCAAAAGTGCTGTACCGTGCTTCTGCAGGCTTCAGACGTTTCGAAAAGAAGCCCAGTGGCTTCCACTGGGCGCCCTCCTGTTGCTGCAGCACTGCTCCGACCGATGTGGAGGAAGCATCCACCATGAGGCGTGTAGGAGCTTCAGGCCGTGGATGAATGAGAAGGGTAGCCGCGGCTAGCTCGTCCTTAGCTTTCTGGAAAGCGTTCTGGTGTTCGTCAGACCAACAAAATTCTGGTGCCTTTTGGTCGTCTCGGCGCAGCAGGTCGGTCAATGGCTGGAGCACTCGAGCACAAGACGGAATGAAGCGCCGGTGGAAGTTTAAGAGCCCGAGGAACTCCCTCAGCTTGCGAAAAGATGTTGGAGCTGGAAACTTCTTGACGGATTCCACCCTCGATTCCAATGGCATAATGCCTTCAGCAGTGATGTGGTGGCCGAGGAAGTTGAGCGCCTCTACTCCAAACACGCACTTTTGAGGTTTCAACACCAGACCGTGCTCATCCAAACGCTGAAAGAGCTGGCGGAGGTGCTCTTCGTGCTCCGCAGGCGTTCTGCTGGCCACCAAAATGTCATCCAGGTAGACAAAGATGAAAGGAAGACCCCGGGTGACCTCATCCATGAACCTTTGAAAGGTCTGTGCGGCATTTTTCAAGCCGTAGGGCATGCGGACAAACTCAAACAGGCCGAACGGAGTTGTTATGGCTGTTTTTGGTATGTCCTGCGGTTCGACGGGGATTTGGTGGTATGCCGCTACAAGGTCGATCTTGCTGTATATTTTCGTACCTGCCAGCCGCGCGCTGAAATCGTGAATGTGTGGCAGAGGATACTGGTCCGGCGTTGTCGATGCGTTCAAGGCTCTGTAATCACCACACGGGCGCCAATCGTCGTCCTTAGGCACCATGTGTAGCGGCGATGAATAGTTGCTAGACGAAGGGCGAACAATTCCCAGCTGCAGCATATGCTCGAACTCCCTGCGTGCAGCTTGAAGCCTTTTGCTGGACAGCCGTCGAGGCCGGGCGGTGACTGGCGGCCCGGTGGTGACGATGTGGTGAGTCACGTTATGTTTCACCGGCTGTTCCGTGTTGCGGGGCTTGGTGAGCGAGGGGAATTCGGCCAGGACGTGGTGGTAGGCTGATACTGGCTGGAAGGCGCAGATGCCAGATGAGCAGATGTTTGACTCCAAACCACGTACTTTGAGGGATGTGTTGTTATCCTTGAGGCAACGGTCACGTACGCTCACATCCAGGTTGAAGTGGCTGAGAAAATCTGCTCCGAGTATGGCGAAATTAACATCCGCCACCACGAAGACCCAGCGAAACAGGCGCCTGAGTCCGACGTCTATTGTCAGCGAGCGGAAGCCGTACGTAGCGATGGCAGTGTTGTTCACTGCCTGCAGCGACGATGTGTTCTTGCTACGTCGGCGATCCTCGGGGGTTGCCGGGACAATAGAGATTTCGGCTCCCGTGTCGACTAGCAGGCGCGAGTTGCTTACGCGGTCGACTACGAAAAACAGGCGGCTGGGTGGAGGGCCGATGTCGTAAGCCGCCGTTAACGACTGGCCGGAGCGTTTCCCGGAAACGAGCAAGGTTGAGTGCAGCGGCTAGCACCCGTGCCGAAACGACGGTGGTACCAGCAAACTCCGTCCTGTGTATCTCGTGCATGGCTTCTCTGGGAAGAGCTTGGGTGTCTTGAAGGAGATCGGTTGCGTCGTTGCTCGTCCTGTTGGGGAGCGCCAGATAGCACAAGTTTCTGCATGGTCTCGGTAAGGTGTTGCAGTTTCTCCTCAAGGCGCGACAGTCGATCTGGTTGCTCATGTGTTCTTGCAGCAGCTATGGGCGCAAAGGTTGGAGTTGAGTATTCCGTGATGCGATCGGCAAGTTGCGCTAGTCGATCAAGGGACGTCTCATTTGAACCCGCCAGAACCACGCGCACCGACTGGGGGAGCCGTTGCAGGAAAAGTTCACGAAGAAGTGGGAGCTGGCCGTCCTGACGCGCGTGCACACCGAGTAGTTGCCGCATACGGTGCAGCAGTTGGGAAGGTCGTTGGTCGCCCAGCTCTTCGCGACACAAGAGCTGCTGCAGTCTGCTTTCTTCAGGCGCCTCGAGGCGGTCCAGCACCGTCTTTTTGAGGGTGTCATATTCTTCTTGCGCGGGGGGTGAAACCAAAATGTCGTCGATAGCGTCGGCGATTTCGGGGGGCAGGGCTGCGACGACGTGAAGGTATTTTGTCGACTGCGAGGTGATGTGCCGGAGTTGAAAACGGGCCTCCACTTGGCTGAACCAAACTCTTGGATTTTTCGGCCAAAAATTTGGTAGCTTCAGTTCTGTGGCGATGACCGCAGGCGTGGAGGCAGCAGCGTTGTCGTCGGAGCTCATCGCGGCGTGTTCGTTGAAGCGTTCGGGTCACCAATTTTGTAGCGGCCGGAAATGTCGGCTGCCGGAGGCAGCGAGAAAGGAGACGTGAAGCAGGTTTGGAGTTGCAGGGCAAGACTGTTTATTTCCACTCCGTGCGAGTGACGAGAGCTCCCCTCGACGAGGGAGAGAATGAGGCACCCCCGCGTTCTTCTACAAGAAAGAGGAAAAGGGGGCCGCCGAGCGAGCAGGCGTAGCATGCCGCCGGTCTAATCCCCGGAGCCGGCCCCGACAACACGTTGTTCCCCGAACACGGAGGAGGAGGAGCTGGCGCCGCGAGTAGGCGCGCTGTCGACGGCCGGCTGCAGACGGGATAGAAAAGAATGCGGTGGTGCTTAGCAGCTTCCGCTACAATAGGAAAAAGAGGGCCACTCTTAACCTTTTCCTGCAGAATCAACATTTTACCCCTGCAGTTTTGGCGCTACAAGAAACCGCCTTACAGGCGAAATTGCCTGGTTACAACTCATTTCAGGGAAGTTCGTCCACCTGTGTTCTCGTACACAATGAGTATACCGCTTGTCAGATAGACCTTGATCTGTCAGAGGCGCATGAATACACAATGGTCAAAGTCCTTCCCAATAAAAGACGAGATCCTAGCTTGTACATTCTAAATGTATACAGTTCTCCAAAATCTAGGCAATGTGTCTTCCACGAAATGTTTTATAAAGCGATTAAGGAAGCAGATAAGAACCCACTAGTGATTTTGGGCGACTTTAACGCCCCCAGCTATCATTGGGGTTACACCCGCGAAGTCCCCAAGGGACGGAAATTGGCAGAACTCATATCCACTCTTCGTCTATCGCTTCTCACAGATCCAATGAAACCCACTAGAATCGGGAATTCTGTAAACCGAGATACTTGCCCGGATCTATCACTGACTAAGAACATTTCCTACACAACATGGGAAAACTTAGAAGAAACGCTCGGCAGTGATCACTGTCTCCTCAGAATCACACTCTCCGGCAACATAGGCCGTAGAAAATGGAGCCAAGCTAAGCTGACAGATTGGACAGCCTTCCGCTCACAGGTGATCCCCTTTGTGCCAGGGGCGGGAGGATATACGGGATGGGCAAAACAGCTCCTTGTAGCCAATTCCAAGTGTCTTAAAACTATAAAGACAACGGAAGACACTCCCGCCGTCGATAAGTACCTGCTCCACCTTTGGGACGCCCGCAGAAGCTTAACTAAACGTAATAGAGCGGTTGACTGGGCTAGTTGGTATGGCATACTTGGGTTTTAGCAGCGCGAAAAATGCACAAAAGACAAGAAAGGTGCTTGTCTCGTCCCTTTCTTGTCTTTTGTGCATTTTTCGCGCTGCTAAAACCCAAGCTTAACTAAACGTTGGCGGAAAAACAAATCCAACCGCAAGCTTAAACTTAGAATAGCCAAGTTGAGTAAGCAAGCGGATGAATATGCTGCATGACTGAACGAATCCAACTGGATAGAACGGTGCAATGTTGTAGCTAAAGAAATGAATACAAAGAAAGCATGGCGCCTTTTTCGAACTCTCGTGGACCCCGCCCAAACCCGAGGAGAAGCGCAAAAGCAGCTCCGTCGAGTCCTGCACAGTTTTCAGGGAACCAACTCCCAGCTGGCTGATGATTTGTGTGCTAGATACCTATGTCGCACCACGGATTCCAACAGGAACGCATATGAATACGCAGGTAGAGAAAACAGTCAGCTTGAAATGTGCGATCTGAAAGCAGCACTGAAAAAAATGCGCAGGGGCACTGCTCCGGGCCGAGACCTGATCACGGTAAAACTGTTAGCAAATCTGTCAGACGATTCTTATCGGCATCTATTGCAATACATTAACGCGATCTGGGATGGCCAACCACTGCCAACTGAATGGAAAACAGCAGTTGTCACATTCATCCCCAAACAAGGCAAGCAAATCAGCACGGACAACCTCCGGCCTATATTATTAACTTCATGTGCCGGCAAATTGATGGAAACAATGGTTAGAGACCGTCTCGCCACGTACCTCGAGAGCAAGGGGCATTTCGCAGATTCCATGTTTGGCTTTAGGCCCCACCTGTCTGCGCAAGATATCCTCTTGCAACTAAAACGAGACATTATCCAACCCATTCCCTCGACGCACAACGACAGAGCAATCCTTGCACTCGACCTTAAAGGCGCATTCGACAACGTTAAACATGAAAGCATCCTGAAAAACTTGAGTAGTGTCCATTGCGGTAAGAAAGTATTTGCCTACATCAGAGACTTCCTCTCTGAAAGACTGGCGTTCATTCGCATAGATAACGAGGAACATGGACCATTCAAAATGGGGACGCGGGGAACCCCGCAAGGAGCTGTCATGTCTCCGCTGCTATTCAACATTGCCATGATGAAGCTCCCGCAAGCATTGGCAGTAGTGGAAGGAATATATCATGCAATATACGCCGATGATATAACAATCTGGACGAATCGGGGCAGTTTAAGAGAAATTGAAGACCACCTGCAGCAGGCTGCCTCCATTGTGGAGGACTATGCGGCCCAGTTTGGGTTGCAGTGCGCTCCAACCAAATCTGAATTCCTGCATATCAGAGAAAACATTAAAGATAGCACGACCCTGAACTTGATGGTATCAGGATCAACAATACGAGAGGTTTCAGAACTACGAATCCTTGGCCTTCTGATTCACAACAGAACAAAAAACAGCACCACGCTAGACAAGCTACGGAAAATTGGAGAACAGGTAGGGCACATGATCCGCCGAGTGTCAAACAAGCGCGGGGGGCTACGAGGAAGGGACGCGATTCGGCTCTCCAATGCTTTTGTAACTAGCAGGATTCTATATTCAATACCGTACTTACGAATGACTAAACACGAAGAGAACAGAGTCGATGCTATTCTTAGGAAAGTAATTAAGCGCGCACTTGATTTACCCATCAGCACTTCAAATCAGAAACTCTCTGCATTGGGAGTCTTTAACTCTATACAAGAGCTCCAAGAAGCCCACCTCACAAATCAATATACGCGTCTTACGCAGACGCCCCCCGGGCGGCGCTTACTGGACCGCCTCTTGATCCGGCACGAATGCGAAATCGAAAACGCGGAGCGTATTACTGAACTTTGGAGAACAAAACTCTGGGTGTCCCCGCTTCCGCGCATTATGACCAGGGAGGCGCACCAGGGTAGAAGGCAAGCGCGCGCTGAGGCACTTGAACAACGGCTTGGCTCCCGTAATGGGGTCTAATTACGTCGATGTGGCCGGGCCGTCACCTAAGGGATACTGCACGGCGGCGGTAATACATCAAGGAACGCAGGTGTACGGTCTCACTTTCAAAGCCACAAGCTCAAGTAAGGCTGAGGAGGTGGCCATTGCACTGGCAGTATCTCATCCAAACTCAAAACAAATAGTTACAGACTCTCGAAGAGCCTGCGAGAACTATCTTACAGGAGAAATCTCTCCATTGGCTAATAGACTTTTAAAATTCAGTATCAAGAATCGCGATCCTACCCCAAAACGTCTTATATGGACTCCGGGACATCAGGGTCTACAGGGTAACGAGGCTGCACATGCAGCGGCCCGCGTGCTTACTTCCCGGGAAACTCTCCGTTCCCCTGATAGACCTGAACGTCCCACATCTTTAACACGGTTTCGAGAAATCAAAGAATACTACATTGAGCAACGCCGCTTGTATCCCGCACCAGCGAAGGGACTCTCGAAAACGGAGGAGCGCATCCTGCGGCGCCTACAGACAAATACGCTGCTTTGTCCAGCCATACTAAAATATTATGACCCTAAAACAAGTGGGCAGTGCCAGTACTGTGGGGAAGTGGCCAACACTTACCATATGGTCTGGGCCTGCCAAATGAACCCAAAATTAACCCCCTTTCCCAACCCCACCAAAGAGGACTGGGAGACGACCCTACTCAATAGCTCCACACTAGAGGAACAGCGAACTCTACTGCAGCGGGCTCGGGTGGCGGCCTCGACTAATGATGTCCCGGACTAGGGATGCCAACCAGCCCGGTGGGGATAAGGGCTATCTGGCACAGCCAGCATCAATAAAGGTTTTTTCCTCCTCCTCCTCTAAACAATGCCTGGTGAATGGCTCGCGCTACCAGCGGAGTTGGCCTGCCTTCAGTTTTGATCAAGCGCCGCGCAATGGCGCTCGCGACCGAGACTATTATCACAGCAGCGGGCGGGCGGATGGTACCAGCTAAGCGTTTTTCATCTGCGGCCCACAGGGGCTCGTCAGCCAAGTATTGTTCGAGACCTGCAACTGTGCACCACTGTTCTGAGGCTATGCAAAGTGTTGCGTCGTTGCAACGTCCGCCACAAGTGACGCTAGCGACCGAGAACATTTTCAGAAAGAAGGAGAGAAAGGGTGTGGCAGCTGTTTTTCTTCTCGTGCGGCAGGCATCTTCCTAGAGGAGGCGTTGCTTTAACCAACTACGCCACAGCTGCCGATCAGTTTGAGATGGCAAACAAGCCGGTTTTGTATTGTTGTCACGCTAAATCTAACTAGCATTTTTGTTCACTTTTTCGTTTGGACGTAAATTAACAGCTTTTATTGTTACGTCTAGACGTAACGCTAGACACTCCCGACTATTCAAATAAAGCGCATAACCAGAAAATGCATGACGTCACTTCTGTGCAGCGCCGCAGTCGTTTCTGTGTGGGGGTGGCTCGTGCGCTGCGCGGCGCAGCAGTCTCTTCAGTAAAAAAAAATCAGCAGTCATGATTTTTAATCATAACGAAGGTAGTGAGCTTAGAATACAGGAAGTCACGCTAGAGATAACAGATAAATACAAATACCTGTGCGCAACAGCCCAATTCAGCACCCATATACCGAAACCGAAAATGGTCAACATAAAAGAGGCTATATTACTTATTAGCGAGAATAAATCAGTCTTGATGCGTATGTCATGCCTCCTGAAGCTATAAGGAATGTTTGCAGCAACGAACACGCAAGCCACAAAAATGGTTGCATGAAGAAGTGGGGGCCGGACCAGCAGATGTGGCCTACCATCATTTTGTGATCCATATGCCATGTCAAAAATATAAAAAAGCCGGGGGGAGGAGTGCCACACCCTGGCTACGCCATGAACTGCTAAAACGGAACAGTAAACACTGTCAGCTGGCATCGAAGCTCCTATTCAGAGGAGAGGGAAACAGCGTACCCCACATGAATGGAGGCAGGACTTCGTCATCAAAGCACTACTCCGCAACACGCATTTACAGTTCCACGAACATGGCGTTGGGCACGGGCCAAATCTACTTTCTTTGTCGATGCAGCTGGACGAGCGAACGACAAATACACCGAGGCAAGCGTCATTCATCAAGGAAAACAGACTGGCTGTATATCAGCCCAGCACACAGACACATCTAGTATGGGAGAAAGCAGGAATTTACCCCTCCCTGCGAAACCCCGGGCCCACCTTCGTTATGACAGACCCACAAAGTAGCCTACCAGAATTTCTGCAAAGGTCACATTGGCCCCATTTTGCAATGAATCTTCACACAGCTATCCTTCTCAAGCTCAAAGGGAGGATAGAAACAGCTGATACCAACACCTGGTAACAGCGGAGTTAGGAGCAATAGCTCACCCTCGGAACTCCGACCCCGAAATACATTGCATTCACTCTCGGCTATGTGTGTGGACCCATTTCTCACACATACCTCACACATACTGAAATTCAACCCCACAAAGACTCGAAAGATGGAAACTTCTGCCCCTGGGGTCAAACCTCAAGAAGTAATCACAGTTAGCATGGCGTCAGCTGCGTACAATGCCCTACCTTCACCCATGCATACTGCCTAAGATAGGTACCCAAACACACGCATCAGTCATCCAGTATGAGATGATATGGGAATGTGCACACAATCCACCCACGCAACACAGGACACAACCAAACATAAAGAGGTTTTTTAACGGAGAGAAGGGGGTCAATGTCTGCCACATACAGTGACTTAAGGAGAGACACTGGTCTGAAATTTTTTTTAATTTTCAGTATTTCCAGCTGAAATTTTAATACAATTGAAACGGGGTTTATTGGCACAAGTAGCACTTGCACAGTAGGTCTATTGATGCGGAAAGCGGGCGGCAGCAACGGACTCAGGAATCACAGCAATCGGGGCCAACGCTCGCGCTTTGCTCCTCTTGCTAAAAGCGTGACCCACGGCGGCACATATTCTTCTTCCTCTCTACAATACCCCGGCGACGAAGACGAGCCATCCTGGCAAGTCAAGGTGACGAGATTAGGAGTGGGTCGTGATATGGCTTGAGACGACTCACGTGGACAGTCTCACGACCAAGGCATCGCCTGTCTGTAGATGGCGTGATCGGCTCCATCACGTATGTGACAGGAAATCGACGTTCGACTTCGCGATAAGGACCGTGAAACTTGGGGGCAAACTTAGCGGACAGACCTGGGGAGTGGAAAGGCAGTCGGAGCCAGACAAGCGAGCCCACGGCAAAAGTCTCGACTTGCTGGTCGCGGTCGTGGCGGTCTTTTTCGAATGCTTGCTTGTCCGAGGTGAATGATCGGGCCAACTGACGACACTCTTCAGCGTGGCGCAAAATTTCAGAAAGAGGGCTGAACTCTGAGACGTCGGGACGATACGGCAAAATGGTGTCAAGGGTGGAGCATGGCTCACGCCCATATAGAAGAAAGAAAGGCGAGAAGCTTGTGGTTGACTGCGTCGCGGTGTTGTACGCATAGGTCACAAATGGGAGAATGACATCCCAGTTTGATTGGTCGGAATTGACATACATGGCGAGCATGTCTCCTAGCGTTCGGTTGAAGCGCTCAGTTAGACCGTTGGTCTGCGGGTGGTAGGCTGTAGAGGTGCGGTGCACCGTGCGGCATGCCTGAAGGAGTTGTACAACTTCGGATAAAAAGACACGTCCTCGATCACTTAGTAGTTCACGTGGTGCCCCGTGACGCAGTACGAAGCGTCGCAAAACTAAATTGGCTACGTCACGTGCACCTGCCGTAGGTAGTGGAGCTGTTTCAGCATACCTCGTCAGATGGTCGACGGCGACAATGATCCATCGATTTCCAGTGGCAGTGTAAGGAAGGGGACCATATAGATCGATACCAATGCGGTCGAAAGGGCGCGCCGGACACGGTAGAGGCTGTAATAATCCGGGTGAATGGGCAGCTGTCTTTCGTCGTTGGCATAATGAACAAGACCGAATGTATTTTCGTACAAAAGTGTACATACCACGCCAGTAGTAACGCTCGCGGATCCGCTGATATGTTTCTAACACACCAGCGTGAGCATGTTGTGGGTCGGCATGGAAATACGCACAGACATCTGATCGCATGTGGTGTGGTATAACCAAGAGCCATTTACGACAATCCGTGTGGTAGTTTCTGCGGTATAGTTGCGCGTCCCGTATCGCGAAATGTGTGGCTTGGCGGCGAAGAGCGCGTGGGTATGCAGACGTTGAAGAGTCGGAAAGAATGTTAAG
Source organism: Rhipicephalus microplus (assembly GCF_043290135.1). NCBI lineage: Eukaryota > Metazoa > Arthropoda > Arachnida > Ixodida > Ixodidae > Rhipicephalus > Rhipicephalus microplus. The sequence goes on from NC_134708.1 coordinate 246,797, forward strand.
GAGAGATGTTATCCATGGGTCTTTCCGCTGTTCAGACGACATGCTTGTGACGGAAATGGGAGCGATGGAGAAGTTGGTGTCCGAATGCAGGTCTGCGGTGGATCTCACTGGTGATCGTGAGAGGGCGTCCGCATCAGAGTTTTCGTCCTGAGCGGTAGACGACACGAATGTCGAATTCTTGTAGGCGAAGAGCCCAACGTCCAAGGCGACCTGAAGGATCTTTTAGCGACGCCAACCAACAAAGTGCGTGGTGATCGGTCACAACGTCGAAACTCTGTCCGTACAAGTAAGGACGAAATTTGCTTAACGCCCAAACGATTTCGAGGCATTCTTTTTCGGTTACGGAGTAGTTCATCTCCGCTTTTGTGAGTGCGCGGCTTGCGTATGCGACGACGTACTCTGGAATACCGGGCTTTCGTTGCGCGAGTACTGCTCCCAGACCAACGCCACTGGCATCTGTGTGCACTTCAGTGGGGGCACTTGGGTCGTAATGGCGTAGAATCGGTGGGGACGTAAGTAGGCGGCGCAGTGTAAGGAAAGCTTCGTCGCATGCCGGGGTCCAGTTAGAAAGATTAGCTGGACCGTTCAGTAGTTGTGTAAGTGGGGCTGTTATTGTTGCAAAGTTGTGGACGAAACGACGAAAATACGAGCACAAGCCGATGAAGCTGCTAAGTTCTTTGAGTGAAGTCGGCTTCGGAAAGTCGGCTACGGCTCGAAGTTTGTCTCGGTTGGGGCAAATTCCATCCTTTGACACAACGTGACCAAGTATAGTGCCACTTGGCCGCTAGTTACGGCGAGCGCAAGCGATGGCTGCCCGCGAGAATGGAAGACGATGTTCTGGGGCAGCGCGTGCTCTGGCCAGTTGTTTATTATTGAAGCAGCCATCTTGCCAGTTTTCGGTGCGTCTCCCTGCCGGCTCAGTTCTTCCTAGTTGAAGACCTTTTGTAGCACGTGACAACTGGTGGAGATGCTGGGTAACCCCAGCCGATGTTCCAAACGCCTCCTGGTATCCCTGTACCTGCAGTGACAACACCTGTCCACCGCTCAAGCCGAAGACTCCGAGGACTACCTCCTGAGCATGGACCTCTTCCTGAGATGACGTCTGTCACACCCCCGAACGCTATGGAAGGCGCTGCAGCCTCCAACGCACAGGAAGGCGGTGCGACCACGCATCATACGCTGTCGAAGCCACGTTTGCCGAAGGTGTTCCACGGTTCTGTCTTGGAGGATGTCGAAGACTGGCTGGCCCAGTTAGAACGGGTTTCGGATTACAATGGTTGGACCGACTTCGACAAAATGAGGAACGTGTATTTCAGCTTGGAGGACGGCGCTCGTACTTGGTACGAAAACCGTGAGCCTTTTCCCTCGTGGAGCGTCTTTCGTCAATACCTGCTGGCAAGTTGGGCCAATCCCGATCGCCGCGAACGAGCCGAGCGAGAGATTCAGTGGCGCCTCCAAATGCCGAATGAAAGCGTCATGATGTACGTCGAGGACATGACGAGCCTCTTTCGTCGAGCTGACCCCGACATGGCCGAAGAAAAGAAGGTCCGTCATTTAATGCGAGGAGTGAAGGAGCAGCTTTTCGCTGGCCTCGTTCGCTGTCCCCCAAAAACCGTGGCGGAATTTTTTACCGAAGCCACAACCATGGAGCAAGTGCTGCAGCAGCGCTCTACTGTGTACGACCGGCAAGTGAGTGCCGCTTCGTCAATAGGTCAGATCGGAGGTGCGGCAGGCAACATCAACATCGAGTCTCTTTGCGATCTCATTCGATCGGTGGTGCGCGACGAACTACAAAAGATTCAGTGACAGTCCCAACCTACTGCAGGGTCTATTTGCAGCCTTGTCAGATACGAAGTACGACAGGCTCTCCAAGTTCCGCCTTCCAGCTATGTCCCACCTGTCCCGGCGGAGCCACATCGTGCATCATACGCAGAAGCTGTAAGCCGATATATTCCTGCTTCACCGCGCTTCGTTAATTCTATGCATCAGGATGCACTTCCTTCGCTGCAGCCAATTCAGCACTTAGAAAATCGGCAGCCACTTCCCAAGGAATCCGACGTATGGCGCACACCAGACAGACGGCCACTGTGTTACCACTGCGGTGAAGCTGGACATGTGTACCTGGAATGTCCCTACCGTCGCCTCGGACTACAGGGTTTTGCCGTCGACGCACCACGGCCGAGATTTGGCGAAAGACCGAGAGCTATTCAAGATTACCTCTCACAGCAGCGCATGCCACTGCGGTGGCAGTCACGGTCCCCATCCCCAAGGCGATCTTTTCCGAATTTTCGGAGCCTCCCAGGAGCGGCGCCGGTCTGCGAGATGGGGTCCTGTATAAGAAAAATTCCAACGGCAATGAGAGAACCTATCTTCTAGTCGTGCCAACAGACATGCGTGACGACATTCTTCTTACCTGCCACGATGAGCCCACATCTGGTCACTTAGGTTCCTCTCGAACTCTCGCTCGAGTTCGACAAGCATACTACTGGCCTAAGCTTTCTGCATCAGTTAAGCGATACGTGAAAAGCTGCCGGGAGTGTCAACGCCGCAAATCCCCGCCACTAAAGCCCGCGGGGCTTCTTCAACCAATAGAACCACCCAGAGCGCCATTTGATCAAATAGGAATGGATTTACTGGGGCCTTTTCCACTATCATCTGCCGGCAACAAGTGAATCGTAGTAGCTACCGACTATTTGACGAAGTACGCCGAAACAAAGGCACTACAACGCGCTACTGCTTCCGACGTCGCCTAATTCTTTATGGACCAGATCGTTCTTCGCCATGGCGCCCCGTCGTGCGTAATCACAGACAGAGGAACAGCATTTACGGCCCAGCTCATTCATGACGTATTCAAGCTCAGCTACACGAGCCATCGCAAGACCACGGCATATCATCCACAGAGCAACGGCTTGACAGAGCGACTCAACAAGACCATCGCTGACATGTTATCTATGTACGTAGATGTCCAGCATAAGACCTGGGACCAGGTGCTACCGTACGTCACATTCGCGTACAATACGGCCGTCCAGGAAACTACTCGATTCACGCCTTTCCGCCTTGTCTATGGACGTGAGGTCCAGACCATGCTGGATGCGATGCTTCCACACAATTGCGATGCTTTGATCACTCCTGATGCTGTGCAGCTTACCCAGTACGTCGAAGAAGCACGCCAGTTAGCACGCCTACACATTACGCACCAGCAGAGTACAGACGCATGCCGCTACAACGCTCGCCATCGACAAGTTGAATACCATCCAGGCGATCAAGTTTGGGTGTGGACTCCAGTTCGATGCAAGGGATTGTCTGAAAAACTGCTAAGTCGCTACTTCGGACCATACAAAGTCTTGCGACGCGTGAGCGATGTGAACTACGAGGTAGTCCCTGACGGCGCCTTCTCACCACGACGGCGAAGGCACTCCTCAGAGATCGTCCACGTGGTGCGCCTGAAGCCGTACTTCACGCGGTAGTGCGACGGCGCATGAACCATATCGCTGTTTTTGTGTATGTGCGTATTTTTTGTTGGTTCGCCCCGACTTTGCCTTTGTACTTTCCGAGCATCAGAGTGATGCCCTTTTTTTTCTCAGAGGGGGAATAATGCCACTTGGCCGCTAGTTACGGCGAGCGCAAGCGATGGCTGCCCGCGAGAATGGAAGACGATGTTCTGGGGCAGCGCGTGCTCTGGCCGGTTGTTTATTATTGAAGCAGCCATCTTGCCAGTTTTCGGTGCGTCTCCCTGCCAGCTCAGTTCTTCCTAGTTGAAGACCTTTTGTAGCACGTGACAATAGTAAGTTGGCGAGCCCCAAAGCGGCACTTCTTTAGGTTAAGCTGGAGGTTTGCCTTAGTAAGACACTGAACAATGGTTCGCAGACGGTCGAGGTGGGTAGGGAAATCAGGCGAAAATACGATAACATCATCGAGGTAACATAAGCATATCTGCCATTTAAGGCCGCGTAAAATGCTGTCCATCATTCGCTCAAACGTTGCAGGTGCATTGCACAGACCGAATGGCATAACCATGAATTCGTATAGGCCATCCGGCGTAACGAACGCTGTTTTGGGACGGTCACACTCTGCCATCGGAACCTGCCAGTAACCTGAACGTAAGTCCAGTGAAGAAAAGAATTCGGCACCTTGTAGACAATCGATAGCGTCGTCGATGCGTGGAAGAGGGTATACATCCTTCCGTGTAATTTTGTTCAGTCACCGGTAGTCGACACAAAATCTAATCGAACCGTCTTTTTTCTTCACTAGCACAACAGGTGAAGACCAGGGGCTAGAAGATGGTTTGATGACACCGCGCTGAAGCATATAAACCACCTGCTCTGCAATTACACTTCGTTCCTTGGGTGATGCGCGGTAGGGGCGTTGCCGCAAAGGAGGGTGCGTTCCGGTGTAGATTGTGTGAGCGACGGTGTTAGTTTGACTCAGTGCCTTTTGAGGAAGGTCAAATGAATCTCGGAATTCATGCAGAAGGACTATTAGTTGGTACCATTGATCCGAAGGAAGCTTGCTGTCGATGGAACGATTGAAGATATCCGAGGAGTAGTCATCCCGCGTAAAAAGAGGAGTAACGGCGTTCAGTTGAAGTTGCTGGCCAGGGTCGTGGGACTCAATAGGCACAATAACGTTGTCATCAACAGGATGAACATAGCCCAGCGTTTCGTGAGCTCTTAAGGTGAGAGGGCATGAGCTAGGATTGCAAACGACAATTCCATAAGTATCCTGGTGAGGTTGCAGAACGGCGTATGGCAGAGACGTCCCGTGGCGGCGACTGAAAACATCAGATGGGGAGAACACAACGGTAGAGCCGGACAATTCAGTGCGATTGACGGGGACAACGATGGCACTAAGAAGAGGAACATCAACGTCGGAAGCAACAAGAAGCTTGCCCAGGTGAGTGCGCTCATTGTCGGTAGATGGCGCATCTGAAAACACAGATAATTCCACCTGTGCGCGAGTGCAGTCAATTACGGCGTGGTGCCATGACAAAAAATCCCATCCTAGTATCACGTCGTGGGTACAAGTGGTCAACACGAGAAACTCGATGTGGTACAGGACGTCCTGAATGATTACTCTCGCTGTACATGCTCCGACTGGTCGAATAGGTTGCGTGCTCGCGGTATTCAGCAATACGTTGGAAGGCGGCGTCGTTACTTTTCGTATCGAACGGCAGAGTTTTTGACTCATCACAGATACGGCGGCACCCGTGTCAACAAGCGCAAGAGTTCGTAGACCTTCAACAAACAGTTACAGAACGTTTGTGGGGGACGGGCGAGGACTTCTACAATGCGACGAATTCGCAGCTCGTGCCTCCGGAGCTGCGGCAGTCAGTTTTCCGTCTCTGCGGGGTTCGGTCGGCGCCGCAGGGGGGACGGAGAACGGTAGCGGCGTGGTGAGGATGAGCGACGGGGACCGAATGGTCGGTAGTCGGCAGCAGGGTGGTGGTCTATTTCGGAAGGGGACGGGTCGCGTTGCACTGATTGTCGGTCGTATTGACGGGGCATTTCTCGTTGCGCGTTGTACGGGGCCGGGAAAGAGTCGTCAGAGTACCTCGGAGCTGCAGCCGGGCCCGTTGCGAAGCGCCGGCGACATAAGCGCGCCACGTGACCTGGATATCCGCATGCATAACAGATTGGACGATTGTCAACTGTGCGCCAAGGGTTTCCGTGATAGCGCTATTGTGTTGCTGGAACTGGCGTCGTTGGTACTCGTAGAGGCTGGGGAGTCGGCCGAAGTGCAGGTCGTGGTGGAGTAGCAGCAAGAGCAGCGTAAGTCATTGGCGCGGTGACAGGTGTTGTCTGAGAGACGGGCGGCAGTGCCTCAGAGACCTGCGCCTGTATTAACTGTCTGATGGCGGGTGCGAGACGCTCAGAAGAGGGTTCCGTTGCCGGTTGATACAACCACCTCCTCGCGCACATATCGTTTGATTTCCGATATGATTGTGTTGTTGTCTCCACCTAGGGTCAATGCCACGAGAGTTTCGTCGGTAGTCGCTGGCCGCCGTGTCATGACCCGTTGCTTGCGCAATTCCTCGAAGCTCTGGCAAAGAGTGGCGAGTTCAGACATGGTACGGGGGCCCTTGACCAGCAGCATCTGGAAGGCGTCGTCATCTATCCCCTTCAAGATGTGTTTGATCTTGTCTGCCTCGATCATTGAAGGGTCAAGGCGCTTGCACAAGTCGAGCACATTCTCGATGTAGCTTGTGAAGCCTTCCCCCTGAAGCTGTGCGCGTCCCCGTAGGCGCTGTTCGGCACGGAGCTTGCGTACCTCGGGGCGACCGAACCCATCGGTAATGCGTAGCTTAAAGGCACCCAGGGTGGCGAATTCCGAGTGGTGGTTGTTAAACCAGAGACTCGCCACCTCTTTCAGGTAGAAGGGCACATATTGAAGCTTCGAAGGGTCGTCCCACTCGTTACTTGCGCCTACCTTTTCAAATGTCGACAGCCAATCTTCTACGTCTTGCTCATCGGTACCGTCGAAAAAAGGTGCATCACGCACGCGTAGCGAAGTGGGCACGATGACCATCGAAGGCTGGGTCGTACCTTGCTGGGTGGTTTCTTCAGCCATTTCTGGGATGGCAGGCAGTTTCCTGTTGCGGAGTTCCAGGTTGAAATACCCAGCACCTCCACCACTCTGAAACGGGGTTTATTGGCACAAGTAGCACTTGCACAGTAGGTCTATTGATGCGGAAAGCGGGCGGCAGCAACGGACTCAGGAATCACAGCAATCGGGGCCAACGCTCGTGCTTGGCTCCTCTTGCTAAAAGCGTGACCCACTGCGGCACATATTCTTCTTCCTCTCTACACAATGTGTATTTTTCACAGCTGAAAAGAAATATGCAATTATTTTTTGCTATCACTCTTAGATTTTCAAATATTGACTGTTACATAAACTTGCATTCTGCCCAGTCTTTTGACATCTTCCTCATAAAATATTGCTACAAATTTGATATGACAGCATTCCATGAAAGCCAGGGAGTGCAACAAACCCATAATTTTATTTTTAGCTTCATTGGTACCAGAGTTATGGCCTTAACAAGTATACTCATTAGAAATATGAAACTTGCTTAAGTTTGTTGCTAATTAAATCACTATTGTAAATAAAAAATATTACATTTTTTTTGTTTTCTTGCACTATAAATGTATGAGCTTTGAAATGCTTCAAGAATTATCAAAATCTGACTGCTACATCAAAAGATACTGTGGGCAATGGCTAAGTGTGTGATGAAAAATGTTGTTTTGAGAAAACGAGAAAAGAAGTTTAGGAACATGCTGAGCACTTATATTTAACAAGAAAAGGTGTGAATCGGTGTATTAACCATGTTAGAAGCCACCAAGAATGTAGTCATCATCATTCTCCTTGGTGCGCTTTCTTTTCATGACATGCTTGAAGTTTTCAGCATGCTCATGCTTCTTCTCCGATGCCACTAGTCGGCGACTGTCCTTTTCTGAGCATCTTTCAGCGGCCACAACACTCTGCTGCAGGTGCAGCTCCTTCAATATGGCGGCATGTGCTCTTCCTTTGCCAGCGTTGAACCTTGCGACAGCTTCGGCCACAGCAGCTTCAACGGTGAAAAGCGACGCGTGTTTGTTTTTGGACACGAGCAATCAGATGACGGAGTGCAGGCTCTCGTTTGGGTTCTGTGTTTTGCCTCACTCACAATGCTCCAGCAATTTCTTGTCAGAGAGGCGCGTGTAAATAGGCCGCAAGACATCAACCACATACTCCGGCAGGTTGTAGCGATGATTTGGAGGAGTCTCCTGCTTGGCAACAGCCTTGTTGTACTTGCACCTTGACTCTTCACCAGTTGGGCAGTGAGAGTGCTGAGGGCTTGCATCAGTAGATGCTACGTGATAAAAGGTTGCCCAGACAGCATTATTCATGGCCTCAATGCTTCCTTGGTTGCTTTGTAAAGCCCATCCATAATATGACGTGAGCTCTGTGACCAGCTCGCCTGTCAGTTTGCCCTTGCCGCCAAGGCTTGGCTTTCCTTCGGCTCTTTGTTTTTGCAGGAGGTTTCGAAGTGCTGTGCCCATGCGCTTATGCACATGGTTGACACAGTCCTCTTTTTCTATTGGCACGAAGCCATATACCTGTGCCTCCTGCCGACTGTTGAAGGCCCGGCTGTCTCCATCACACAACATGGTTGTGTAGCGGAGCCCATGTCTCTCCAATGAGCGGCCAAATAAAATTTGTGCTGCTTCCACCTCCATTTGTCCTGGCTTACTGGAGGTATTCTTTTGGCAAGTGTGACCAGCTAGCCACTCGGCATACCTTGGGTTGTCCTCCTTCGGCCCTAGCTGGCAGCCCAAACAAAAGTTCGATAGGACGACGAAGTCGAGCACATAACCCGTGAATAGTTCAATCACGGTCCCTACACAAATATGCGATGAGTGGCCCCTGGTCAGCCAAGTCCCGTCAAAGGAAACGGCGATATTTCCAGGATTTCCATAGTTGAGTTCGCAATACACCGTTTTCACGGTGCTCGCGCAGTCGTCAATAACGAGCGCGGCAGGGTTCATTTTCAATTACACATAATCCTGGTATGTCTTCGTGTGCAGGCCTCTCCTTGAAATATTTAGGGCGGAAAAAATGTCGTTGAGCGCAGTTTGCCCATTTCCTGTGCTCATTGCCGCGCGAACCGCGAGCGCGTTAATTTCGAAGGGGCCGTGCGCTGCGTCCCCCCCCCCCCCCTGCTCTCGGCGAGCTCCATACGGTCCTCAGTTTACCGCACTCGTCACATGTGAGAACAAGTTTCGCGGCTATGCCATATTCGCGGTCTTCCTTGGAGATTCTGCCAGGCCCGCCACACACACCACACTTCATACACTGAAGAAGTTCGTTGACCAACTCTAAGCTAACGACGGTAAACGGCGTACCAGGCGTTGCGGCTCCATCCGAGTCTCGAAAAAAAGACCGCTTGCGTTTTGTGGCAGACTTCGATGAAAGATCTCTCAGAACATCGCTCGCACGACACTCGATGGCCACTTTTTAAGCGTCGGAAACCAGGGGAGTGTCAACGCGCACAGCTCTCGCGTGATCTTGGAACGCGGCTATCGCGTCCGCGATCGCGGGGGCCGCGGCAGTGATAGCGCAGGCACAGCCTGCTTCTTCCGAGTTCTCGGTGGCAGAAGGTCTCGCTGGTAATAATGTGCGGGCTCTCGGACGCTGTTTTCGTCTTTTTCCGAACGCATGAGCACTCCGGTACTTCAGACGACCGCCTGCCATTGCACCGAATGCGCAGCCGTTGTTAGGCCGCTACGCAAAATGGCGGCTTGCACGCCGCTGTCTAGCAGACAAATTCCTTCGCGTCCAATAGGAAACCAAAAACTGCCCCACGTGACAAAAACGCACCAATGATGTGCGAGTATTTAATTTTTTTTTATGCGCGATAGCTGCGTTGTTGCTAGACGAAAAACGTTCTTCTGTTAGGAACAAATAATAAAAAAAATGCGTCTTTAAAATGAGAATAAAATGGCCGCGCTACTTGTTGCGGTTCTCGCGCACTGCGGCGTTGAATACGACCGTTTTCGAGGTGGTTTCGGAAGCGAAAATGGTCATTAAACTGACTTTGCGACCCAATAACTCGACAAATACGCATTACAAGGCTATAATACTTTAGGAACAGCTTCCTTAGACCTTAATGATTATGAAAAAAAATACTTCAAAAAATCGATTTTTTGAAAAATTTTTGGCCTCCCATACTCGTGTCTCCCCTTAAGTCACCTTTTTCCTTCCTCCGTGCCTTAAGTACAGTCGACAACGCCTTCTCTAGAAAGATGCCTGAGGGATGCCTCGCGCTCCCAGCGGAGTTGGCCTGCCTTCAGTTTTAAACAAGCTCCGCGTAGTGGCGCTCGCGACCGACACTATCACTGCCGACAAGGAAGATTTGCACAGATTGATGAACATCTGTGGTAATGAGGGAGATAGGTTAAATTTTAGATTCAGTAAGGAAAAATCAGCAGTCATGATTTTCAATGATAACGGAGGTAGTGAGCTTAGAGTACAGGAGGTCACGCTAGAGATAACAGATAAATACAAATATCTGGGCGTATGGATAAGCAATGGGACCAAGTACCTACCCAGACAACACACACACAACCTCAGGACGTCCTCAGCATGCCTCCGTGAGGACAATATGACGCCCTAAGAATGTCCTCTTGTGGTACTAGAGTGGCATTAATCCCGCCCCCTTGTCCATACACATAACAACCTCAGCACATCCTCAAAACAACACTTTAGGACTTTTTCAGTATATTTACAGAACAACGATTGCGTGGCCGGTTCAGTACTGTGGGCAGTGACACTACTTAGGATTTACTTGTTTTCATAATATTTTCATACATCAAAAGAAAAACACCTGTGAGGTCTGGTGTATATATACTGTATCAATCAACAGAAAGGTGCCAAACAAACAAAGCTTGTTGAGTGAAATTTATTTAACAGTAATTAATCACAACTGACAGCTTTGTCAGGCATTCGAGTCCACGTATAGTCAGAAAAAAGAAAAGGCAGTCAACACAGCTCAATCAACCACGTTCGTAATCTTCCTCAAAAGTTTGACACAGTGTCTTCATCACCACGTGTATCGTGTCCAATGCACTGACTACTGTTAGAGGCTCCGCTATGACAGCCTACCAGTACACTCTACATAGGCTTTGACTTGGCTTGCCCGAGGACGGGCCGTGTGTCAGATGCAGAAGTCGATCCTTTCACGTTGGGATCAGGCTGCTTCGAAGCACAATTGATCGCGATTCGCTGGTGTTCAAGGCTGCTTCGAACCACACCGCGCCGCGGTCGGCTAGTGACAATACATTCATGATCACTCTGAATGTTGAGCAGCCCAGTGCACCCATCAACACGGCAATTTACCTCCTGTCGTCACCTACGACTTAAACTCTCACACATATATCGCTTTTAGCCATGCACACAAACAACAAAGGACGCGAACCTTCACTAGTACACGGCACCTTCCCTCACAGACCCCATTTTGACAGTCACTTGGCTTGGAATGGCTTGGCTACTTGACTATCCACAAAGGTGGGCAGGACGCAGGGGGCGCCGACCAGTGCGGACGCGAGAAGATCGGCTCCCGTTTCTGTTAATGTTTTCGTTAGGATTTTTGTGGTGCCTGTGCTCGAGCTGTGTTTCATTCGACGCAGTTTCTTCTGAGGATCACGTCGATACCAGACTTTTTTCGATGAGTGGTCCTTTTGCCGAATTATTTGAACTTTTCTTGTGGAACGCGCCGCGGCTCGGCTAACCCTACCGGGCTCAGGCTAGCGTCGACGGCGAGGGGCGGGAGAAAAGGGGCAACATGCCCGAAGTAGAGATGGTGGAAGGAGAGGAAATCTCTCACGAAGAAGCCAATCGCCTGGGTTGGACGACAGCGCTGGGCAGGAACAAGAAAGCTCGTGTAGAAACGCCAGTTTCCGCGGGCAACGCATCACATGTGGGCTCGAAGGGAGGCCGCCGCACGGCAGCCCCGCAAGGTGCAATGGAGCGCCTCGCAGCTGCATCGAGGCTCCCCCGGCTGCCGAGGGACCACATACGAATTATCGTCAGGCCGAGGGACGGACTTGACGTCAGAAAAGTAAGTCAAATTAGGCTCGCACAGGCTATTGCCATGGCGGCTGCTCTTGCCCCGGCAGAGACGGAAGGGGACATCGTTTGCCCAAACATCGCCCAGAACATTCTCGTAGTTTCCACGCCGGAGAAGAAGAACGCAAACGCCCACGCCGCGATCCAACAGATTCGGATAAGCGAAGGAATGTACCATGTGGCGGCATATGTCGCGGCCCCCGATAACACCTGTAAAGGAGTCATACGAGGAGTGGACACTGACATCAGCGAGGCCCAGCTCCAAACGATGATCGTCAACCAGCGAAATCCGAAGGCCCTAGAAGCCAAAAGGATCAAGAACACTACCAGTGTGGTAATGCTTTTCGACGGCATGAAGGTACCAAACTATGTCATATGCGGCGTCAGCATGCTGCGCTGCACGCTCTACAAGCGCCAAACTGACGTGTGCTACGCGTGTGGAGGACTTGGTCACAGGGCCGATGTTTGCCCCAACCCCAACAAGAGGGTGTGCAGGGGCTGTGGGCTTCTGTCTCCACCCGACGATCACCAGTGCTCGCCGAAATGTGCCCTTTGTGGAGGCCCACATCCGACGGCGGACAGAACGTGCAAAGAACGCTTTCAAGTTCCTTACGTCGTGCGACGGAGAAGACGACGGCGCCGAAAGCGCGTCAAAAAGTTTCAGCAACAGCTGGCCGAAGAGGACCGGTCAAGGGATTCCAGCGTGGCAAGTGCTCCCAGGCAGGGGCGTTCCGTCACGCCGGCTGGCCGCCGGCGCGACCGCTCCAGGGGCCGCGCTCGCACCAAAGGGCGCTCTTGCTCCCGGGTACGAATCCAGGAAGTACCTATCTGGGCGGATCGAGCCAAGCCGAAGCCAGCGGCGCCGCCACCAGAGGTAACGCAGGTACCATTGCCAGAGCATAGGGAAGACCCCAGGGTAGCTAAGTTGATCCAAGAGAATGCTTGCCTTAAGGCAGAGATTCAACAGCTGAGGGCTGACCTTGAGTCGTTCCGCAAACATTACTCCTCGCAGGGTGAGAGACAACAGATTCCCCCACCAGGGGACGTGCAGGCGCGCTCGGGAAAACGTAGGGCCTCACCCCCCCCCCCCCAAGGGGAGTGGGATGCTATGGAGACAGAATCCAACAGCGAGGCTCTGGAAAGTATGCAGCAATCGATTATACAACTGGCTGATAGCATGACTACCCTACTGAAAAGGGTGTCGTCTCTTGAAGGTACACAGGCAGCGCTAGCTACGGGTAGCTCGCCTCCGAAAGGCCCGAACAGGGCACAGTCGCCTGCAGGCGCGGTAACAGCCAACCCGACAGGAGATTGGCTGTCTCAGAACAGTAATTCTGGCGGACAACACTAATGAACTGGTCGTGTGGCAGTGGAACTGTGCCAGTTTCAAAAGGCGCAGGGCTCCACTGCTGCACTTTATTGCTTCTCAGGCGGTCAAACCGCACGTAATTATGTTACAGGAAACTCTCGGTGATGCGCTAACTTTTCCGGGCTATCGAGTCGTCTCGGTGCGCGAGCAAGGGAAGCGCGGTTTGGCAACCTTGGTCGCAAAAAAGTGCTCCTTTCATGAACACAAACTACAGCTTGGCAACAGCAAGGCTGAGGTCATTATCCTCAAAATAATCCCCAACAGCTGGCTTAAGAACAGCGTATTCCTCCTGAATGTGTACAGCTCGCCGTCGGACAAGCGGCAGAGGTTCGCTTCGATCATGGCAAAAGCGGTGGCTCTGGCCAGGGGGGCCCCCATCGTGGTAGCGGGACACTTTAATGCTCCGCACGACGCTTGGGGATACGCCAGGCAGTCCCCCAAAGGCAACAACCTCCTAAAGGCCGTATCTAGCTGTTCTCTTGAATTGATTATGGACCCGCAATACCCGACAAGAATTGGCACATCGGTGGTCCGAGACACAACTCCAGACTTGGCGTTCGTCAAGAACGTCGCCGGAACAAGGTGGCAAAATTTGCAAGAGAATCTAGGTAGCGACCACTTCATAGTGGCTATTACCCTAGCAGTCAATGCAGCTCCCCCCAGGGAATTTAAAGTAACGGACTGGGATGCCTTTCGTAAATTGCGGAAGGAGGACCGGGATGAATACGACAGCTTAGACAGCCTCTTTGCAAGGCTCAAGGCGGATGCTAATGCTGCGACCAAGGTTGTCAAAACGAACCTGAAGGTCGATCGGATGGATGCACACCTCGCGCATCTCTTAGAGGCTAAGAATTCCATCCTGTCCCGGTGGAGGACGCAAAGGCTCAATCGCCGACTTCGAAAGAAAATTGCGCAACTCAATCGCGAGATCGAAGCCTACTCTATTGAACTCTCCAAACAGCAGTGGAATGAAGTATGTTCTTCGGTTGACGGACAGATGAGAGTGGGGGCCAAATGGAACCTCCTCAAACAATTACTTGATGAGTCACAGTCGAAGGGAAATCAGCGATTGGCTATTGACAGAATCGTTCACAACCAAAAAGCGAAGGGGGTGTCCGAAAAGACCCTCCTGAAGAGGTTAGCGGACAGCTATCTTCCGCTGGGCCCTTCCGGCGATGCGGACTATCCGCATTACAGGGGTGGAATGGTGGCGGAGCTGGACGCACCTTTCACTGAACCAGAAATCTGGAAGGTCCTCCACGAGCTCAACGGGCGCTCTGCACCGGGCCCGGATGGAATCTCAAATAAGCTCTTACGTAACTTGGATGGCAAATCCATCGAGAAGCTTACCGAGGAAGTCAACAAAATCTGGGAGACGGGGCACGTCCCCGAATCCTGGAAGACAGCTTCGGTAGCGCTCATCCCAAAGCCAGGCAAACCTCTGGCTTTGGAGAACATGCGACCCATCTCGCTTACGTCCTGCGTAGGCAAGGTGGCCGAACATGCGATTCACCATCGGGTATCCGAGTACATAGAAAGCAGAGAGCTATTTCCACACAATATGGTAGGATTCAGACCTGCACTATCCACACAGGACGTGATGCTCCTTATCAAAAGACAAATCATTGACAACAACACCAGGGATACTAGAGGCATCCTAGCTCTAGACCTAGCCAAAGCTTTTGATAATATCTCGCCCAAGTTTGTGCTTGAGGCAATTTCGGTTATGGGTCTAGGACAACGGTTCCACGCATACGTTAGGTCTTTTCTCAGGGATCGCAGGGCTACCATTAGGATCGGTCAAATCCAATCCACGGAATTTACCTTGGGAGCGAGAGGCACCCCACAGGGGGCAGTTATCTCTCCTCTACTCTTCAATATTGCCATGAAGGGCCTCTCGGAGCAACTCGCTACGGTGCGCGGGGTTAACCATGCTCTCTACGTGGACGATATCACCGTGTGGTGCATGGGAGGGTCCGACGCCGAAGTAGAGCAGGCGCTTCAAGAGGCATTAGACATCACGGAGAACTTTCTAGTCGGTTCGGGCCTGAGCCTGTCATCGGCAAAGTCTGAGTTACTACTATACAGACCCACCCGACAAGGACTGAGGAACCTCACTCCTTTAGAACAGATTCTCATAGCTTCATACACACGGGATGGGCAGAAAATACCCAGGGTGGACTCCATCAGGGTCCTCGGACTCCTGCTAGAGTCCAAGGGGGGCAACTCACGAACTATAGCTCGCATCACCTCCAAGACGGAGAACATGCTTAGGCTCATACTCAGGGTCTCGAACCGCAGGGGTGGGCTGAGCGAGAGCAATCTCCTTCGGCTCTATCATGCATTTCTCATGAGCCACATTAATTATGTCGCTTCGGCGTTGCGCTGGTCCAAAAGAGAAGAGGCAAGAATTGATACACTAATGCGCAAAAGCATAAAGCGAGTTCTAGGCTTGCCTATCCACACTAGCACCGAGAAGCTCCTACAATTGGGCATGCATAACTCCCTCTCGGAGGTGATCGAGGCCCAGCAGATGGCTCAGGTCGTGCGACTATCGTCCTCGAGGGCTGGTAGGCGCATCCTGGAATCCATAGGCTGCGGTCCTACGGAGACTAACCAGCGTAATGTAACACTACCACCCTCGATCAGAGGCACGTTTTCGGTAGCTCCGCTTCCAAGAAATGTCCACCCACAATACAATGTGGGGCGCCGCATAGCTCGGGCCCGTTCCTTATTAAAATCAGTTGCAAACAGACCGCATCTCGCGACCTTTGTCGATGCAGCCCAGTACGGGCGTTCGGATCGCTTCGCAGTGGTCTCGGTCGATCATAGTGGCACACTCCTATGATCTGCCTCGGTTAGAAAGGTTTCGGCAATGGTGGCTGAGCAAATCGCCATTGCCATAGCAATGAAGGATCCATCGCGTTCTAATGTCTTTACAGATTTGCGTTCCACAGCTAGGGCTTTCGCCTCGGGCTCGATCTCGCGTGAGGCAGCGGCCATCCTCGGCTGTGAGGGGGCTGCCGGGTTTCACACCATAACATGGTTCCCGGCCCACATGGGGGCCAACGTACATCCTGATGTCCCCAACGCCAATGAGTTTGCCCATGACCGTGCGCGAGGTATCGATCACCGCGGCGGTCCCGGCGGATTCGCAGGCGGGGACGCCGGAAGATACAGGGACTCGCTACTCACTTTCCACGAGATCATGACTCATTAACATCTATCTCGGAGGGCTTTTCCACTTCCTCATCCTAAACTAACGCGACCGCAACCATCGGCCTACAGGATGCTCCAAACGGGGTCTTTCCCTTGGCGAGGCAGGTTCAGTCATTTTTCGCCCAACATCGAGCCGCATTGTCCGGACTGCGGAGAGGCGTATTGCTCATTACCTCATATGCTCTGGCAATGTCCTGCGTTATGTGACGCAGAGTTCAACAAAGAAGAGGACTGGGAGGAAGCCCTTAACAGCGGCGACCTCTTGGTTCAACTTCGGGCTGTCCAGAGGGCCTGCGAGAGGGCGGAGGGCCACGGTCTTCCGGTCCCTACGTGGGAGCGGCCCGCGACTGCTACGGATTCCTCCTAAACGGGGCCGTTACAACGCAGTTCCTCAGGACCTGAATAAAGTTCTTTGTCTGTCTGTCTGTCTGCCACAAAGGTGCTGCATGGTCAATGGTTGCCAGCTGCTACTTTGTTGTTACGCGCTACAGCGGCGTATAATGACTAATTTAAGGCTGTGACATTTAAGAACACACTGTTTCAAATGTACATTTCGCAATACGAAGTTCGATACCCAAGCCAAATAATTATTTAGGTCTGATTAGGGAAAAGGCGTAATTTGAAAAATTTCTGCTAAAATTTAACGAAACAAACGAGGCAAAAATATACAATAACTTTAGGACTGTATGAAACGAATGTGTGGAGAAAGTTTTCACATATGCAATGCATCTACTTGGTGCGCAAAGGTTTTGAGGAATTATATCTAAATGCTCAGTGCAATGCTTTTGTCATCCCCAAAATATCCTTGACAGGACCTTTTCCGGACCAATTGTTGTCCTCAGAAAGTACTCGAAAGGACGTTTCCGGGTAAAACCAGCTTGTGTCGTCCTCAGTAAGTACGAAGGTCAATGAGAACTGTGCGAGGACGATTGTACCATATGAGGACGACCTCAGGACAACGAGTGTTGTCTGGGTAAGGGAACACGAAATATACGTGACGACTAAAGGTAACAGGAATGCAGCAGTGATGAAAAATAGGGCACTGTGGAATTACAATAGGTATGATGTTGTGAGAGGAATATGGAAAGGGGTCATGGTTCCTGGGCTGAGGTTCGTCAATGCGGTCTTGTGCATAAGATCAGAAGTTCAAGCAAGATTAGAAATTAAGCAACGTGGAATAGGTAGGCTTGCTTTAGTAGCTCACGGAAATACTCCAAATCAGGGAGTACAAGGTGATATGGGATGGACATAATTTGAGGGCAGGGAAGCTAGCAGCAAGATAAAATTTGAGAAGCGATTGAGAGAAATGGGGAAGGAGCGTTGGGCTAGGAAGGTTTTCAGCTACTTGTACATGAAAAATGTCGATACAAAATGGAGGAAGCGAACCAGGAAGTTGACTGGTAAATACTTAGAAAACAGCAGGTGGCCAAACCAAAAAGAACTATCGGTTAAGAAGAAAGTGAAGAAAACGGAGACTGACATGTGGAAAATGGGCATGATTAAGAAGTCCGCACTAGCGATATATCAAACGTTTAAGCAGGATATTGCCAAGAAAAAGATCTATGATAATACTCGGGTAGTTCTCTACTGTTTGAGGCCAGGACGGGAGTGTTGCGAACGAAGACATATCGGGCCAAACACGAAGGGGTAGACACAGTATGCAGTGCGTGTGGAGAGAAAGAAGAAACTGCCGAACACTTGATAATGTTTTGTAAAGGGCTTCACCCTATAGTTCAGGATGATGGCACAGAGTTTTTCAAAGCGCTGGGGTTTAGGGACAGGGAGGGCAAAATAGGCTTTAAGCGGGTAGGCTTAACTAGAAGGACGTTATCTGATTGGTGGCTAAAGTCAAGGCACGAGTGAAAATAAACGTAATAGAGCGGTTGACTGGGCTAGTTGGTATGGCATACTTGGGTTTTAGCAGCGCGAAAAATGCACGAAAGACAAGAAAGGGACGAGACAAGCACTGACTTCCAACTAAAATTTTATTGACGGGAAGACCGTTAATATGCAATGGAGCACAAAGAGTGAAAAAATGACGTATTTTAAGATACAAATTATCAACTAACGCCATGCCTGCTGCGCCTACCCTCGCACCTCAAGAAACATATCTCTTTATCTGATAGGGCAACTGAAGGCTTGCTTACACATGCGCTGCTTTCAAGCTCCATTTGAGCAGCCTCATAAATTATACGCACGTTTTCCTCTTTAATCTTGCATAGAACTGTTGTTTTTTCAAACAGCGGAGTGCACCCACACGTGCTCACGTGTTGCGCTAAGAAGCCATCTTTTCCGCCACGAACATTATTGGCATGTTCCCGTAAGCGATCGTTAAGGCATCTGCCCGTCTGGCCCACATAACATGCACCGCAAGAAAAAGGGGTCCTGTAAACGACGCCTAACGCGCAGTCCACAAACTGCGTTCTGTGCCTCACCATACACCGTTTCCCCATACTCTTTACGGGGCAGGTCCTGTTTGTCAACTGGGACAACTTATCAGGGGCACTGAAGACCACTTTCACATTGAGGCGCTGTCCTATTTTCTTTAGGCGGTGTGACACAGAATGCATGTACGGAATAACCGCTACCTTTTCCCTCTTCTCCGCTGTGGTGCCAACACTGTTGCAATCAGTGCCCAATCGTTTCCTTTTTCTGTGCATTGCCTCCGCCACGGAAATGAGCAAAGTGCGAGGGTACCCTTCTCTTTCTAGGCGCTCCGACTGTGCCAAGAGACTAGCTGCTAAGACGTGGTGACACGACCTCTCTAAAGCATTGTGAAAACATGATTGAACAATGCCTCTCTTTACTAATTTGCTATGCGCAGACGAGAACGGAAGAACAGGCTTCTGCGAGCGAGGCTCGTAACACCAGCACGTGTGGTTCTCCGAAAAAGAAATCTTTAGGTCAAGAAAGCGGATGCTATCCCTTTCCGGCATCTCGTGCGTCACCACGAGTGGATAGAGGCATTCGCGAAAGATTTGCAACACCTGCATGACCTTGGAATGAAAGGTCTCTAAATCACACCTCAAAATTAACAGATAATCATCCACATACCGAAAGGTCTTTACTACAGATATTTCACCAAGCTTCACATTCAATGCCCTATCAAATTTGGCTAATAGCAAGTCACTTAGAAAAGGAGCTATGGACGATCCTATTGAGACACCTTCTTTCTGTATATATGTTTTTCCGTTCCATTCTACAAACGTTGATGTGATGTACAAAGATAAAAGTTCTAAGAAACCTTTGGACGAAATACCCGTGGTGTTCTGAAATGGCACCGCGCCGAAACTGTCAATGCATTCATCAATGCATGCTAACAAACCTTCGTGCGGAAGGGAATAATAAAGGTCTTTTATGTCAATCGAAAAAGCTCTAAACCTCGCGCCTGGATGCTGCTTCAGAAAGTTGACGACCTCTCCAGAGTTGAATATTCTGAAGGGGTCTTCTACAGGGAACAATTTCAGCTTATCTTGCAAAAACCGCCCTAGTTCATACTGCCAAGAATTCCTTTCCGAAACGATTGTGCGGAAAGGTGCTCCTTCTTTGTGAGTCTTGGTTGTGAAAAACATATTTAAGGACAGCTTGTCACTTTTGCCGATTTCACGCGCCAGAACCGGCAAATCTAACTCGGAGCACAGATTCTTCGCCCTCGATCTGATTTTAGCGAGATTAATGCCTTCGCACACCCGAAAGACGGACGAAATTGCTTGGTGGGCCTTTTCAAAGTACAGGCCCCTCGGTAACACAGCAAACCCTCCCTCTTTGTCCGAAGGTACAACACAAAGAGCATTGTCTATGAGGTAAGCAGCTACTTTACCTACTGGTACGCCACTGTTAGCTGGCTTACCTAAAGATTTCTTTTTCGGAGAACCACACGTGCTGGTGTTACGAGCCTCGCTCGCAGAAGCCTGTTCTTCCGTTCTCGTCTGCGCATAGCAAATTAGTAAAGAGAGGCATTGTTCAATCATGTTTTCACAATGCTTTAGAGAGGTCGTGTCACCACGTCTTAGCAGCTAGTCTCTTGGCACAGTCGGAGCGCCTAGAAAGAGAAGGGTACCCTCGCACTTTGCTCATTTCCGTGGCGGAGGCAATGCACAGAAAAAGGAAACGATTGGGCACTGATTGCAACAGTGTTGGCACCACAGCGGAGAAGAGGGAAAAGGTAGCGGTTATTCCGTACATGCATTCTGTGTCACACCGCCTAAAGAAAATAGGACAGCGCCTCAATGTGAAAGTGGTCTTCAGTGCCCCTGATAAGTTGTCCCAGTTGACAAACAGGACCTGCCCCGTAAAGAGTATGGGGAAACGGTGTATGGTGAGGCACAGAAGTCAGTTTGTGGACTGCGCGTTAGGCGTCGTTTACAGGACCCCTTTTTCTTGCGGTGCATGTTATGTGGGCCAGACGGGCAGATGCCTTAACGATCGCTTACGGGAACATGCCAATAATGTTCGTGGCGGAAAAGATGGCTTCTTAGCGCAACACGTGAGCACGTGTGGGTGCACTCCGCTGTTTGAAAAAACAACAGTTCTATGCAAGATTAAAGAGGAAAACGTGCGTATAATTTATGAGGCTGCTCAAATGGAGCTTGAAAGCAGCGCATGTGTAAGCAAGCCTTCAGTTGCCCTATCAGATAAAGAGATATGTTTCTTGAGGTGCGAGGGTAGGCGCAGCAGGCATGGCGTTAGTTGATAATTTGTATCTTAAAATACGTCATTTTTTCACTCTTTGTGCTCCATTGCATATTAACGGTCTTCCCGTCAATAAAATTTTAGTTGGAAGTCAGTGCTTGTCTCGTCCCTTTCTTGTCTTTCGTGCATTTTTCGCGCTGCTAAAACCCAAGTATGAAAATAAACCCTTCACTGCAAAATACGAATCCTCAACCTCACTATTTAAAGGGAAAAAAAGATAAATCTAATGGTTAGTTCATTAAGTATTATGGCTAGGTAGCGTTAGCCGCCGAATCTAAAGTGTACAGCCACATCCATCTAATCATCCATCATTACGGCGGCGAACGCTAAGCGTTTTTTATCTGCGGCTCATAGGGGCGCGTCAGTCGAGAGTTGTTCGAGACCTGCAACTTTGAATTACTGTTTCGGAGGCTATGTAAAGTGTTTTGTTGTTGCACCATCCGCCACAAGTGACGCTAGCGACCAAAAACATTTTAAAATGAAAGATGGAAAGGGTGTGGCAGCTGTTTTTCTTTTCATGCGGCAAACATCTTTTTAGAGGAGGCGTTGGTACAGTCAACGCCTTTTCTAGGAAGATGCCTGCCGCATGAGGAAAAAAAAAACAGCTGCCACACCCTTTCTCTCTTTCATTTTGAAAAATGTTCTCGGTCGCTAGCGTCACCTGTGGCGGACGGTGCAACAAAGCAACACTTTGCATAGCCTCCGAAACAGTAATGCACAGTTGCAGGTCTCGAACAACTCTCGACTGACGCGCCCTTATGGGCCGCAGATGAAAAACGCTTAGCTGGTACAGCCCGTCGCCATGATAATAGTGTCGGTCGTGAGCGCCACCGCGCGGAGCTTGTTTAAAACTGAAGGCAGGCCAACTCCGCTGGGAGAGTAACATTGGCTGGGAGCGCGAGCCATTCCTCAGGCATCTTTCTAGAGGAGGCGTTGGTACAGTGTACTAGAAGGGGGCAGTGAGGCGGCCGCGTCTACACCAATGTTTCTAGAACTAGGTAAATTGCAAAACTGAGCAATGTTGCGCGGCGCCGCCGCTGCCAGTGACAAATGGGGCGCTGCTGTCGCATCCGGATTCACTCACTGCATGCTCGCTCGTGTCACTCCCGTAACCTCCATCGCCTGTGCATGTTGCAGTGCGTAGATATCTGTGGAGGCTTCTTTCTGCGTGAACAGTTTTGTGCTTCAGCGCGTCCTGTTCTGCTTTGTATGTGTTGCGTGTTTTCATGATGCCCAGATGTTGCGTTCTCGGCTGTAGAGTAGCTGCAGAAAATGAGAGACACCACGATATTCTTTTGTGCCCACGTTTACCTGAGCAGCGAGAGGTATGGGACCACGCTATTCCTCGTGCGGATAAGAAGCTGCCCAGAACCTCACGTGTGTGTGATATGCACTTTCATGAGAAGGACATCCTGAAGACTTTCACGCACGTCATATGGTAAAAGGTGCAAATCGCAAGAGGAAAGTGGGACCTCGTAGAAGGATGCGCTCCACGAGTATTCCCGAATTTGCCTGCTTACCTTTGTCGCGGGGCCCGCGACAAAGAAGCGAAAGCTGCCCGATTAGCTAGAGTGGGGTTTTTTCCAGAATATCATCAGCGAAAAAGAATAGACCATCTCCGAGCACTGCGCTCGAAGACAATGAAATATGTCCCGACTTCCATCAACTAGTGCCGTCATTTCGCTTCAAGACGTAGAAAACGTTTGTTTGCCTGCTGCATGCTGGCGGAAAGTTATTGAGAATGGCGAGAGAAGATGTTTTGTGGTGTTTCTATGGCTAAAAAAAGAGCGCAATTTGTGGAGAAATGCGTTGTAGATCGCAGAAGACATGACAGTCACCATTAGTAGCCGTCACCATCGCTTGGCCAAGTCGCCCGGCGATGCAGATACCATCACCCGATTGGCCGAACTTCTGGAGGACATAGAAAAGCTGAAAGTGTGTTCATGTTGTCCCAGTGCGTCAGCAGGCAGAGTCATGAATAATGCCTACGAAATGCTCACCGATACCCCAAAGGGCGGTCTCTGCTCGAAGCTTTGGCTGCAGCTGTGTTAACGGGTTTCATTAGAAGAACTCCAGAAAAAGCAGAGGGAAGACATGCTCAAGAAAATGGCCTCACGCGTAGCTTTTCAACGGTCTAAGTTGCTAAAGAATGTGACTGACATAAAAAAAAACTGACTACACAACCAGACAAAAGCCACGAAATTGCGCCACATAGTTGTAACTTATTTTCAAGCACTAAAACACAGCCACAAAAGAGGATGCAAGACATTGTAATTGGGTTTTTCGCGTCTAAAAATCTATTGCGAACGTACACCAACTAGCAACTAACCGACAGACTCGTATGTTATGCTCTATATATCAAGTATGGTTTCTTGTGGACAGTTCAGAAAACCATAATCATACTGTATTTGTCTTACACCGCTAAATATTACGCACTATTTAAGTTTTTGCGGCAGCACAACAAATCTCGATAATATACTGTAGGCAAAGCTCTTTCAGAACGGCCGCCACGGCGTCTTGCCACGACGACTACGCGTTTTCGTCTGGTAGCGAAAGCTTGTTGCGCCGCCAGTGCCACCGAATCAGAAGCTGTCCCGGCGCCGTGTGACGAATAGTCTGACGTGGGGAGTTTTGCAACCTACGTAGTCTAGAAACGTTCTTCTACACTGGCAACGCCACTGGACACCCCTTGCACAGAACTTAGTACTGGACTGCTTATTGTCTTTCTCGCCACACATGCTCTCAAAAAGTGCATTGTCAGCACGATTAGCATGAGCCGCAATATGATATTTGAAAACGCATTGGCGAGCAGCACATAGCATTGAATAAAAAGAAATAAAACAAAGTTACATCCGGAATCGGCCTCCTGCATGACAACATGCATCCTTGCACCACAATCAGAACCAATGGGAAGATAAAATATTTTTGTAGGGAACACTAATTGCTGGCCCTACTGTCCTTTGCCAGCACCGTGCGATTATTTCCTCTTCTTTCGCTCGAAACTGTGGCCTGGGGTACGATTTGGAGGTGAGAAATTCAAGATCACCGTTCGCAACAGGTTCAATTACCAAGCGGCGATATTTTATTCAGATTGACTAAAGAAGCTACTGTGACGGTACGAGAAGCACTAAGAAGTTAGCCGTGATTTTGTAGAAAAGTGAAGTAGGTTTTTGCTAAACTAAGCCAGCCAATAAAAACTTTTGCTAATGAATGTTTACTTGCTTGGACCAAATGGTCCTTACTTTTTGAATGACCTTCAAAGTTTTTATGCTTCACATTGACAGATAAATGAACGAGTTTTCTTTGTACCAATAGTGCATAGTCATTGAAGACTCTGTTCAAACGATGGACTACAGCAGATGCTGTTATCACATTTTTATTCTTCGCTACTTCCTAACTGTCTGCATCACTCTTAATATGGGTATCATACAAAACTAGTCCTTTTGGCTACATTTCACAGCAATATAAAGGAAATAGCTGTTAGTAGATATTCCAATTATCAACATGTACAACCACTGGCCAGCTTTGATTATACCAACTGAGTGCACTCAGTCATTGTTCTGTTAAAAATTAACATACCTTTAAAAATGCCTAGTCATGCATTTTACATAGAACAAATATTATTACAGTAAAAGGTCGTTATTTGAACTCGGTTAAGTAAAAGCGCACAGCCCTGTCTATTTCTATTGGGAAAATCTCTCGACAATTTGAACACATTGGTATCCACAACAGCTAATTCAAACTGGGAGCCCCTTGTTTTCGTTGCTGCTCGCACAAGTCTTTTCAGAGTGACCACAACATTTTGCAAAAACAAACCAAACTAAATTAACTAGAGGAGGAAAACAACTGAACAGCAGCATTTTTCAGCTGATGAGATTTCGGATGCTGAACTGGAGCCCTTGGACAAGCTAGGAATGATGGTCATGGAGTCACAGTGAAATAAATGCAAGCGAATGCAAATTACTTATTACTTCTCATTTTGATTGCGTTAACTCCGTCATGTAAACAAACATGTTTCGAAGCACAAATATTGAGATACATTTAAACACTAAGGCTCACTCCTTGCGTGCATGTCGGTGCTTGTTTTTGGCGTATTATCAGCCTGATTACACCCTTGGAGGACAAAGGCCTCTCCCATGATCGGCCAATCAACTTGGTCCTGTGCTTTCTGCTGCCAAGTTATCCGTACAAACTTTTTAATATCATCGGCCCACCTAACCTTCTGTCTTCATGCATTTTCCTTCTCTGTAAATACCGTCAGTTACCCTTAATGACCAGCGGTTACTCTGCCTGTACGCTACGTGCCTATCCCATGTCCATTTCTTCTTCTTGATTTCAACTATGATTTGCTCGACATCGATTTGTTCCCTGACCCACTCTGCTCTCTTCTTGTGTCTTAAGGTTACCCCTATCATTTTTATTTCCATCGCTCGCTGCATCGTCCTCAATTTAAGCTGAACCCTTTTTGAAATCCTCCAGGTTTTTGCTCCGTAGGTAAGGGCAAGACGCAGCTGTTATATGCCATCCTTTTGAGGGTTAGTGACAGATTATCATTCATGATTTGAGAATGCTTGCCAAGTGTGATCCACCCATTCTTATTCTTCCCTATTATCCTAGGTATTTCACTCTAATGGCTCGGCTTTGTGATTTCCCTCTGCAAGACATGCTTGCTTAAGGAAGGCACAAGTTCTTGCTCAGCTTTTTTTTTAGAACTTTGATTGTGTCACGCCCAACATGCGCACGTTATTTGTAACTGTTTCAACACTACTAAAGCTGTACCTACCACTGCCTTGCAACAGTCTTCACATTCAGAGCAATCTATACACAATGTGAAAAAGTGCTGCTAAATATGCACTACTACAAGCCCATTTGTTACCTAATTATATGTGATACTTTATGCAAAGTTTAACACATAGAGAGAAGTACAGTATGTGCACCCCATAACGTGCACTGTTCAAGAACTTTGAAGCCTTCACATTTCCTGTAAACTTGGTAATTCATAAAGCAAGAAACAACAATCTGTGCGCCCAATTTCATACAGCTTGAACATACCGTACGCTATCACTGCTTTTCAATATAAAGCTTCCATTTAACCGCCTGGCATATACGTAGTGTTCATGTGATGTCACTTCCGCCGTTGTTGCCCTCTCTTGCCATGCCCGGGTACCTCCATGGGTACCTACGGCAGTTAACGTGCTGCAGCGTGGTTTGTTGGGGGCGTGTCATCTGTTGCTGTGTACGATGTTGAAAGAGAAGCATTGTGGTTTTTGTTGTCATACTTTAATGAACTCATCGGATCAGGAAGGCCTTGTTTGTTCACTCGATACAAGACCGCAAAATCAAGATGTACGACATGTATACCAACCACCGCGTACACCGGCTGCCCGCCACGACCTACGGGGGCCTATTATCTCGCTTTCACTACAAACACTACAAATTGTGGGGCCCAAGAACAAGTGAAAGCCCAAAGTCTCTCGAGCCGCAATTTTAAGAATGGATGAGCAAAGCGCAGCAGCTCCCATCGAAAACGAGTCGTGCAGAGCTAGGCAAGTTTACAAAAGATATAATATTAATATACTGCTGGGGCCCACGCCATTAATGTAACAGCCCCATTCCTCCCCCCCCCCTTAAAACAGTGCTTTAAACAGTGGTTTAAAACAGTGTTTAAACAGCGTTTCTTTAAAACAGTGTTTTAAACAGTGCTGATGTTGAGCCTCTCTGATTGAAATTTGTGGAAACAGCTGACGAAAACATTTGGCGAGGCAGATAGAGACTTCGCGTGGTGCATGCCGCGGTAATGCTGGTCATCACTTTTTTTTGCGTATGTTTTGACACTCTTTTCACCTTGTATTTTACTTTTTTTTGTACGCTAATGTACAGTGGAGTCTCTGAAAATGATAGAGACCGCGTTAGGGAATTAATTGACCAATTTTTAAAAATTCTGACCCCCCAACTCAAACCAATCAGCTATACTTTAAAGTGAACTATTATTGTTTCGCATCCATTTTCACAGTTTGTTTCAATGCAATACCCCAATTTCCGCTATCGCGCGCGTCATCATGATTTTAACTGCCTCCCTAACACGCTAATTTTGCATGCAGTGGTCGCGGACAAGTTAGTATGTACACTATCTTGGTAAGCTATCTCTGTTTGCAGGTAAGTGCTTGGCTGTGGCACTTAACCGGAATGAAGTTACATCTGAAGACGCAAATATCACTGAGTTTCTTCAAGTAGTTTTTTTTTTTGTTAATCCGCGCCAGCCAAACACACCGGTATTTTTCGGAAAATCGCAATGTGCGTTCTCAATTTTAGGTAATAACTTTCGACGAAGAAACACCCCGCAGCTCTACTCTTTCTTCGAGGACTACTAAATCAACTTGCCTCACTAGCAGCCCTCAAACTTGCATGGTGACGCAAAACTAAACGGGCGCAAGCACAAGGAGACAACACGGCAGCGGTAGGTGACGGAGTCGGTAGGTACCCGGGAATGTCGGTGGCGCATTTCGGAAGTGAGAAAGGGGCGCTGCTTGACGCATGTGCACACTATGTATTGGTGGCGAACGGGGTTGTCACTATGGCAACTGTAGAGCTTATTACGCCTGGATGTGGGTAACTTGGAAATCAATGGTCTCTCTTTCGTCAAGTTTTCTGAGAAGAAAAAAAAAGAATCACAAGCAGGGTAAGACAGAAATAGTTGAACAAATTATGTTCAATAAATAAAGTGTTTTCAACCATACCTTACGACGATTTTGGCCCATGAGCTTGCTTTCAGTGATGATACATTCTCCACTGACTTGAGGTAGGTTCAGAGCGATGAAGCATCCAGGCATACATTGAACAGTTCCTTGGAGGCTGCAGCTGGTTTAGAAGAAAAAAAAAACAGTCCTTGTTACTCTAGTAGAAGCGTTAGCGGATGGGTGATGCATGACTAAGAAGAATGTATATGGAAACACTGCATATAAAAAAGGTAGTGGGGACATAACATTGCTGTTTTTGTGCATTTGTCTTGTGAATGGCATTATAATGAATTTGTTTCAGTGACGTTCTTCAGAGGGCAAAGCTAGATAATTCCCCTACTGGGTGGACTATATGGTCCATGCAAATGTTATATGCTTCATAGCAAACTTGCGAAATATGTACGAATGCGCATATGTACT
Source organism: Rhipicephalus microplus (assembly GCF_043290135.1). Lineage (NCBI taxonomy): Eukaryota > Metazoa > Arthropoda > Arachnida > Ixodida > Ixodidae > Rhipicephalus > Rhipicephalus microplus. The sequence continues at coordinate 274,835 of NC_134708.1, forward strand.
AAAGGTTCACTAGGCTCTACTATGTATTGAATTTATGAGCATTTATTGCAGTAGACTCATTGTGAGAAGAATTAGAACGTATGCGGTGATCTGTGCTACAAATTTTAGCAGTAAAGATATTTTCAGCGAATGTGACAACGAAGTAAACAACCTCAAACATTCACAAGGTGTGCATCTCATTAGCTGTACAAGTCATGAAGCCTTATGAAATGACAAAAACTGTAGCGTATGCAAAAGAAAAGGGCCATGATCAGATGCAAATCAGCACATTTTCACTCACCGGCGAGCACGCCCACATTGTGCAAGATTATTCCGTCTTCGTAGGCAGTCTCCGAGCGATTTGCCAGCGTTGAATTTTCACGCTGGAGGCTGCGCAGCCGGACGTTGGTGAAGCAAATCAGCTGATATAGTTCACAGCCTTTAGACATGTTCGCTTTGCCTTAACAGCCCGTAAAGTCTGACAAACAGATTCGTATTGATATATCAAAGCTTAATTAAAACGGAGTTTTGCAATGCCGATCAACAAAAAAAAAATACCGCGGCTAACCACGGATAATTTGAACAAGTTAACCGATAGAAACACAATCAATGCCAATGGGCTGCTGCTTTTCGAGCGTCAGGATGATTTCAATACTTGAACTAAAACAATCACCGCTCTTGTATTATCAGTAAAAGTAAAAAAATATTTTATTAGTTTTTTATGAAAAACGACATAGTAATTACTGTTTTAACTATTTTTATACACCCTAAAATAAAATTTTAGCCACATTGAGCGCCCCTAACAGGGAAAATGCACACTAACTTATCCGACCGCTAAAAGAGGAGTTAGCAGTTCCACTACACCCGCAATTGACGAAACTCGCCGCGGTCGATTTTTTTTAGATGCGGAGCATCTTATACTCGCGCCTTGTAGTGCGCCGTCCGCGCCGTCCGCACCGCTTCTCGAACATTCGACAGCTGACGCGCGCGCATGCGCCGTCGCGCCGTCGCCCACTCTTCCACCATCTGTGCATCCCTTCCTCCTCTACACACCGCGCGCGCTTCACTCCTCCACCATCTGGGCACCCTTCCTCCTCTACACACCGCGTTCGACATCTACAATTCTCCTGATTCTCCAGTGGACGCGCATGTGGCGTCGCGCTTCGAGAACATTCAACAGCTGACAGTGCATGCGCCGTCGTGCTGTATATATACTCAAGGTCGGCGCTCGCTCGCTCAGTTGCCGCTCGTCGGTTGGTTTGTACGGCGCGTCGACGTCCAAGGTCGCGGTGAAATGAATTCGAACGAATCTACAAACACAATGATCGACGTCCCTTCGACCAGCGCCGCCCTTTCGCATACGTGTGTACGTGTTCACTCATTTAACACCCCCTCCTACAACCACGTTAACCAATTTAGCCATCGACCCAAGTAAGTCGCAATTTAACACCCCATTTCACAACCACGTTAACCAATTTAGCCATCGACCCAAGTAAGTCGCACTTTAACACCCCGTTAACCAATTATATGGTCCGCATCCTCCTCAGTGTTCCCCCGAGGGAAGCTGCGGGCAATTTTTTTTTTTTTGCCCTCTACGGCCACCGCAGAAACTTGAGAGTTTCCGGGGCCGCTGGAGCGGTGCGAGTATGTAAAGGCGCCGCTGGCTGTGTTATGTGTGTGTCAGCGCTTCCTCTATTTCGGTGTGCCAATCCCCGGTGGTGGGTGTGAGCCATAAAGGGACATTCTTGCAATTGATTTCAAGGGTGCCTTTGACAATGTTCGGCACTTCACTATCTTGGAAAACTTACGGGAACTCAGGTGCGGTCCAAAATTATATGCACATGTGCGGGACTTCCTTACAGACAGACAAGTCACTACCCGCATAGGGCACCTTAAATCTCAACCCATCACCATGGGTGATTTCGGTACTCCCCAAGGGGCTGTCCTTTCTCCGCTCCTCTTTAATATCACCCTCATGCGCCTCCCAGAGGCCCTAAATGAAATTTTGCTAGTACGCCACGCCATCCCATATATGCTGTTGACGTCGCAATCTGGAGCCTGTCTGGTAACCTGGGTCAGATAGAAGAAGTTTTCCAACAGGCCGCCTCCATCGTAGTAAAAATAGGACGCAAGAGTCGTCTGGAGTGCTCTCCCGCCAAATCAGAAATCCTAGTACATAGAAATAAGGCATGTGACAATACATCTCTTAACGTACAACTCAATGGAACGCAAATTAAAGAGGTTGAAACCATCCGAATTCTGGAGGCCCACTTCAATAATCGGGGCAACAACTAATTTTCTTTACATAAACTGAAAACATCCTGCCTACAAATCTTTCGCATGATTAGTCGGGTAGCTAACTGACGATGAGGGATGAAAGAACACGACATAGTGCGACTCATTCAGGCATTTGTTATCAGCCGCATAACTTATAGTTTTTTTTACCTGAGGGTCTTGAAAGCAGACGAGCACAAAATAGACACAGTCATACGTGTGACTCTCAAGAAGGCTCTGAACCTTCACTTGTGGACCCTTACGGAACGTCTGCATCAAATGGGGCTCCACAATACCGTATTAGAACTATTCCATGCATACCACACGAATCAAGACATGCGCCTCACCATCACTAAAACGGGATGGAAAACACTATCAGAACTTGGCATCAAAGCCCCCATTGAGAGAAGGGAAAACAATGTATCCCACATAAATGGAGAAGGCCTTCATCATAAAACCACTTTCACGCAACATGCATTCTCAGTTCTACGAACATAGACGTCGGGCACGGGCAAAAGTTCACGACAACTACTCAGATACTGAGGGCGCCTTCTTTGTCGATGCGGCTGGACCAGTGAATGACAAATATACAGCAAGCGTCATTCCTTGTGGAAAGCAGGTTGATTGCATATCAGCCCAGGACACAGACACAACTAGTACGCAAGAAGCAGGAATCGCCCTCGCCCTACGAAACCTAAGTTCCACTTTCCTTCTAACAGATTCAAAAGCAGCCTACCGAAATTTTGTAAAGGCTACATTGGCCACATTGCGCATCAATTTCTTACACAACTCTCCTCCTCACACTCAGAGGGCGAATGGAAACAGCTGATATGAATACCCGGCCACTGCGGAGTTAGTGGCAATGAGCTCACCCATGCCTCGGCCCGAGAATTCCTCTTCCGGACCTCTGATTCCGGCATATCGTACCCACCCTCGTCTATGCGTATGGACCCGTTCATAACATACACAGATATTCTAGAACATCAAACACTTGAAAGGCGGAAACTTCCACCCCCGGGGCCAAAGCTCAGTAAAGAATCTCAGGTATCGTGGCGTCGCCTGCAGACCTCGTCTTACCTCAATCCATACATACTGTCCGAGATAGATCCCGACACATACATAACACAGCGCAGGTTCTGCGTCACTAAAACAGCCACCCTGTACCACATGGTATGGGAATGCCCACACAGTCCACCTCTACAACCCAGAGCACAGCACAACACTGTAGGGTGGGAGGCAGCTCTGTCCAGTGTCACAGAACGAGCGCTCAAAAAGGGCGCGCCGCCAAATTCTCGCGACGAAACGCCGGAGCGACGCCGCGAGGTCAACGAAAAAAAAAAGAAAACAAACATCTAAAGGCTCCCCGGGCGCGCGACTCTCTCCCTCGGAAACGTAGGTTCGCCGACGAACCTCCTCACCCCACATCGGCGGCCGAGCAAGCCCTCGAAATTTCTAGATGAAAAGGGGCGTGGTGATGGCGGGTTGAGTCATCCATCGCGGACGGCCCTCGTATCGTCTCGCGCTCTCCCCCCAGCCTTCGCTGCGCATCGCGCCGACGAAATGATGAGAATTTTCTGGAATCGCACGCGGAAGGTATTGCCACCAGCACGTAGTGGGTCGACAGCAAGAGCGGCTCTCAATCTGGAGGAAAAAGAAGATCGCGTGCTTCTTTCTCTGCTCGAGAGCCAGCCACGACTGACGCATCGTCCTAGAGATTGCTACCCGGTGGTTTAATGAAGCCGTGATACGAGTCCAGTGCCAATCAATACTCCCGTGCATCGGACCAGCCGCTGAATCAGGGGATTGCCTCCGGAAATCGACGATACTGCTCCAACCACGTCGACAAACATGACCAGCGCTTCGGTGCAAACCTCGTCAACAGGCACGGGAAGCACGACGTCGAACCGCTATACGTTGGAAAGCCCACGGGCACCGGCGAGGTTTGATGGCACGGAGCACGAGGACGTTGAGGACTGTGCTGTGTTGGGGGCTGGCTGGTCCCGACGAAGCAGAAGAAGAAGAAGACGGCCGACGGAGACGTACGCGGCCGGCGGGGACACCGACCAGCCAGAACACGCGGGTTGGCGCGAAGCGCCGAAAGAAAGCACAACAACCGCACTCCACGGTTACCTAACACACACTGCCTTTATTTTACAGTCACCTTGAAATCCTAGATTAAAGCCCCTAGATGTTGGAAAGTAGCGACGCTCCTTTATCCACGCCGGCACTCTCTCGGCGCGCCGGCAACCTCCTCTTTTTTCACCCCCTCTTTCGCGGAGCCCGCGCATCCCAAGCGCTGAATGGCTGCGGCGGGCGATACCGCCCAGTCAGATGACCCTGACGTCATGAAAAGCGCGCGCAAGCAAACTTCGCGCGCTTTTCGTCAATCACGCACGCCATGAACCCTCCAGGCGCCACGCCAGCCCTGCCGCTCTGAACGTGTTTTTTTTTTTTTTTTTGCGTAGAATCGTGAGCTTCGTTTTTCGTGGCAATGCCTGGCTGTTGCGCGTATCAGTGCAGCAGCAGGTCAGAGAAAGGAGTAAGATTATTTTATATCCCCCGAGGAGATAGGAATAGGAATGCCGTGCGCAGAAAGCAGTGGATCCACAACATCGGGAGAAAGGACTTCGCCCCTTCTAAACACGTCGTTCTTTGCGAGGTTAGTGTTACCGATTTCGTTAAATCTCTAGATAAAGTCGTACGAAGATTTTAATGCTCTTTGCATCGCTGGACTCTCCGTTCAGTTTAATAGCGAGCACATATAAATATGGATATAGCTGGGTCTGAATGAGTCGCTGAGCTTTTTTTTTTGTAATTCTCTGTGCCCTGAGATAGTTTTCTTGTGTTTTAGCGCGTGCGTTAGTTTTCTTAATGTGTGTAATTTGTAAATTAACGTGTGTAATTCCTACGCATGTGTGTGTGTGTGTGTGTGTGTGTGCGTGCGGGTGTGCGTTTATGTGTGTGCATGTGTGCGCCTGCGTGTATGCGTGTGTGTATGTATGCGACTGCATATGCGCGCTTATGTGTGTGTGTATGTGTGCGCCTGTGTGTTCGCGCGTTTCTGTACGTCTGTATTCGCGCGTGTGCATGTGCTTGTGCGGACGTGTGTGCGTGCGTTTGTCTATGTATTCGCGCCGGTGCGCGTGTGTGTGTGTGGGTGTGTGTGTGTGTTCCGCGTTTGATGAGGCAGCTAAGGCTTTCGTCTTAATAAGTCAATTAACAACCGCTCAATGATATCTTGGCAGCAGCCGTAAAGTAAATAGCCATACGCACGGAAGCAAAGTTACGTATCTGGTATATGTATGTCTTATGCGTGTATGCTCATATAAAGAAAGAGCCACGTACGCGCTTTTCGTAATGGCTCTCTTCTGATAAACTTTACATCCTGAATTTTGTGAGTTAATTATAGCGTAACATAGTCTTAGAAGCTTCCATCTGAGCGGTGGGTTTTGCTTTTTTTTAACAGACTGAGGTAAGTCCCAAAGTTAATGGAATGCAATATCTCGTCGTTTCATCGTGACGGAAGCCAGGCACGCACGGTGACTTCTATGCTTGCTTTTCGCCAACACAACATGAATTTTACAAAGCGACACTGCAGCACTTATCAAGTTCTCGTCTATACAATGTGCTGCCTACATTACATGCGCTTAATACACATCCGCGTTACAGACAGCCGAAGCGGCGACAGAGAGGTAAACCGCTAAGCCGCCAGCTGGTATGCTCATTTTTTCGAAGCGCTTCCGCTCGTATTTATCGAATCGTCTTAAAAAATATGTCTGCCATAATGTTCTATGGGAAGCCTACTTTCGTCACGACTCTTTCTTAAGGGACATATTCTCGTATAATGCTTCAAGGAGCCGATTAAACAAGCGCGCGCATTGAATCTAATGCGGCTGCAGCGAGCCAGTGGAGGGTTCAGCGTGCCGTGCGCACCGCGCCGGCCGGAAGAGGGGAGAAATTCGAGGAGAATCGAGGAGGAAAACGCGCGCGCGGAGGAGAGTGTCGCTACTTTCTAGATCTAGGGGCTTTATCCTAGATGCCAAAGCGGCGCCCCCTGGCATCCTCACATGTCAATCCGAAACCGAAACTGAAAACCCAGAACACAACAATCATCCCCTCCTCGAAAAAAGCACACCTATACACTGTTTATATTTATACATGCTCGATACCAACATATTTTACAAGGTATGTACATTAGAACACATGAATATTCAGAGCACGGTACACCGAACTCACACACTACAAGTCCTGAAAATGCACTGACAAACAAGAAGGAGGGAGGAGGAGGTAAGTTTATTTACAGAAAGGCAGAGAGGTCGGCCTGAGCGATAGCTTGCTCTAGCCTGCTACTCTACAATGGGGGAAGGGAAAGGGGAAAAGAAAGATTAATGAATGACGATGGTGAGATAGAGCGGTGAGTATGTACTGTTCTTTCTAGGTGAGACACATTTCATAGCCGCGCACATAGTCCAGTTGTTTCCAGAAAGGTTATAACTGCTCTTGTGACCGCAGTTGCACTGTTGGTGTCTGGCCAAGGGCCCAACATGGTCTCATCAGTTAATGACCTACTGCGATATAGTTCAGTAGAAGAAATCAGTGTTTGTCGTTCACGTGCGTATGCTGGGCAGACACAAAATATGTGCTCAAGTGTTTCTGGCACATCACAGTGTTCACAATTAGGACCGGTGTCACTGCGACCGATGATATGTGCGTAACGTCTGGTGTACGCTACACCAAGACGAATGCGGTGGATCATACTTGTGTGTTGCCGTTTCAATTTAGTGGGCATGCGGAACCTCATTTCCGGGTCCCATTTGTGAAGTCGCTGGTGTCGCCGTTCCGGTTTGGTCCAGTGCTGAAGTGTGTAGCTGTGCATCACGCAGCGAAGCAGGGCGTTCGTGTCAGCTCGTGAAAACGCAATGCGTACTTCAGGGGCACTGCTTAAGGCATTTTTAGCTTCAGCGTCTGCCTCTTCGTTTCCCATCACGCCGCAATGAGCGGGAATCCACTGGAAAGTTATAAGATGACCATTTGTTGAAGCAACCTTAATAAGTTCTGTAATTTCTATTGCCAAGCTGTAATACGGACCTTGCTTTATGATGCAATTAATGGTTTGCAAAGCGGGTTTGGCATCACAGAAAATCGTCAAAAATGTACACAACTGTTCGGAGCAAGAGTTCTACATCACGTAGTCTTCGAACCGACGGGGCTTCTGCCGCTTCCGCTTAGGGCGGGCCCTTTTGGGTGTAGAATCAGGTGTCTCTGCACCTTGGTCACTTCTGCTCTGATGTGACACATCAAGATCAGTGGAAGATTGTGAAGGCTCTGAACGAGCGTTAAAATTTGCGGTCTCATCAGAGCTCGCAGCATGAGCTTCGGAAGAATTTTGCGGACTGAAGTCCGGTTCAACGGTCTCAGCCGTATTTGAAGGTTCGAAGTGAACCGTATGACTTGGTGTACTTGAACCAGCGACACCCACTGGTAACTCCTCCCCTCTTGAAGAAATGCCTGTACATGGAGGCCACATGTAATAATGTGATTTATAGTTGAAAGGCGTGAACGGAACGTGATGAGGAAGACATTTAGGTGTTGAAGGCGAATCCGTATGAAAAATAACAAGGCGCGAAGCATTCCAGATGTTACCATCACTTAAGCGAAAAGAAGTGGGGCTAACCTGGCCCAAGACTTTGTAAGGACCCCGATACTTGGGGCGCTTGCCTGGCACACGAACCTTGACTAGATCGCCAGTGCGAACTTTGGACTGCTTTGCACCTCGACGGGTGTCGACATACTTTTTCATTGCTTGTTGACGAGAAAAAACCCTGGTACGAATTTGATCAGGAGAAGACACTGCTATGTTACGAGGCAAAGAGACTATGTCGAGAGCAACTCGCGGTTACCTACCGTGGAGAAGTTGAGCAGGAGACATTCCAGTGGTGCCCTGTGGTGTGAACCTGTACGAAGCTAAACATTCAGTCAAGACTTGCTTGAGGGGACGGTACTCTAATTGGGCGATCTGGATATGTTCCTTCAGAACGCGATTAAAGCGCTCGATTTGGCCATTTGATTGGGGATAGAAAACTGATGACCTCAAGTGCTGAATTCCTCGTTGTGAAAGAAAAGCCTCGAAATGTTGGGACTGAAACTGTGGACCATTGTCCGTAACTATGGCATCAAAAAACCCTTCCCGGCTGAAGATTGAAGACAGAAATTCAATGATGACCTCAGAAGTAACCGTATGTGTGAAACAAATTTCTGGCCACTTGGAATGGTAGTCGATGAGAGAAACAATGAACCAGGCATTTTGCGGAACATTATGCAAAGGACCGATGATGTCCATGCCGAGTTTCTGCAAAGGCCGATCAGGCCACTGGACTGGCTGCAACAGAGAAAATGCAGGTTTGGCAGACTTGTCAGCTGCCTGACATATATGGCAGTTGTAAACTGCATGCTCGACCTGCTTTTCTAAGGCTGGCCACCAGTACCTGTCTCGGAGCTTCTGTTTGGTGCGGACAATGCCTGGATGGGCCTCATGGGCAAGCTGTATTAGCTTGTTACGGAAAGAAGCAGGGGGAATCACGCGTTCATCGCGGAAAAGCAAGTCCTCAACACAAGACAGTTCCTGTCGGACTGTGAAGTAGGTCAAGAATTCAGAAGCAAGAGCACATTCGGAAGGCCATCCTTCACGTAAATATTTGAGAACTTGAGACAAAGTGGAATCTGCAGCTGTAGCTGCCTGAAGCTCAGCTTTAGTAATGCAGGAAGTAACTAATGAAACAACTTCCTCATCCCGCTCTTCAGTAACCGGTATCTGAAGAGAAAGGCGCGACAGTGCGTCAGCAACCACGTTATTAGAACCCTTGCAATATTGAACACTGAAATTATAATACATGAGTTAGGCACACCAACCGGAAATGCGAATGGGGCGGCGGCCTTCGGATCCTGCAGAAAGAAGAGCAACTAGTGCTTGGTGATCTGTACGTACTGTGAAGTGCCGGCCCCACAAGTAAACATGCCATTTCTCACAGGCAAAAATACAAGCGAGAGCTTCACGCTCTCCTACTGAATATCTGCGTTCAGCAGGGGTCAATGTACGAGATGCAAAAGCGATAGTGATCAGCTGATCATCTCTGAGTTGTTGAAACACTGCTCCCAGTCCAACATCTGACGCATCCGTCGTGATGACGATGGGAAGCTTCTCATTGAATATACTAACAGCTGGCTTTGAGGCCAGTATTGACTTAACTTGAATGAAGCTCTGCTCAGTTTCAGTTGACCAGTTAAAAGGCTGTGCTTGACGAAGTAGCGTACGCAGTGGTTCAACAACATCAGCATAGTGAGGAACAAACTTGGCATAATAACCTTAAAAGGATTGCAAGGTTTTGGCATCAGTAGGCCGTGGGGCATCGACAATGGCCTGAACTTTAGATTCAACAGGTGTCAAGCCGCGGGAACTGACATTATGTCCTAGAAATTGTAACTCATTCACAGAAAAAATGCACTTGTTATTAAGTTTCATACCACATTCACTGATGCGGTTGAGAACAGTATGCAAGTTAGCATCGTGCTCTTCGGGAGTACGTCCCCACACCAAAATGTCATCCAAGTAACAAAGGGCGCCATTACAACCCTTAAGAATAATTGACATGATTTTCTGAAGCACTACAGGGGCAGATGCAAGCCCGAAACACACGCGGTGAAACCGAAACAAGCCTTCGTGCGATACAAATGTGGTCAAGTCTCTACTGCACTCAGAAAGTTCAACTTGGTGATAAGCGGACGCGAGGTCCAGCTTGGAGAAACATACCGCTCCGGAGAGCTGATGAAGCAGTTCTACAATGTGAGGAAGTGGAAACCCGTCTACGACGATCGCCTTGTTCGGTTCTCGTAAGTCGACGCATAGTCGAAGGGATCCATCTTTTTTCTTGATAACGACCAGCGGAGAAACCCAGTCGGAAGCAGAGACAGGCTCGACGATTCCGCTGGCTTGAAGGCGAGACAGTTCCGCAGAGACTTGCTCACGGAGAAGAAGAGGAATGCGGCGCAGCTTGGCACGCACAGGGCACACATCTGGTCGACGCATCACTTTATGCACAAAACCGCGCACACAACCCAGTTCACGGGTGAACAGGTGGTGGAATTCAGAAGGCGCGTTGGCCGGAAGATCATCTTGGACGTCGACTTGAGCACACGTCATAGACGCACCGACGATGTTGATGGACAAAGCCCTGATGGCATCACGTCCCAAAAGTGAGCTGCCATTGGCTGTTACATAAAAAGTAATGGAAGCAGTGCGACTGCAATAGGAGACCTGAGCTGTAAATTGACCTAAATTATCAATCGTTCCCTTGGAATATGTTTGTAGAACGACGTGTGAAAGCAAAAGCCGAATGTTGGAAAAATGACTGTGAAAGTCAGCGGCACTGATTAAAGAGACTGAGGCACCAGTGTCCACGAGAAATGACAAGGGCACATGGCCCACTGAAACTACGATGCTGGGCTCGGACGTAGTGTGGAGGCCATCCACATTTAAAACAGTGACCGTATTGGTTTGTGCAGTGCTCGAAGGAGCGGACGAAGAAACTGGTTCCGGAAGATTTGCTGGACGGGAATTGCATACGGACTGAAAATGTCCGATCTTTCCGCACGCAAGACAAGTGCGGTTTCTCGCGGGACACTGCGCAAAATTGGCTAAATGCCAAGCCGATCCACAACGAAAGCAATGCGCGGTTGCGCTTGGAGAAGAAAATTGCGAATGCGAATTAGAAGCTCGGTGCTGTTCCTGAAAACCAGAATTTGGCGGAATGGGGTCGCCATATTGCCGGCTTCCTCGCCCCCGTGACGCAGAGGGGCCGCCATGTTGGCCGCCGCGCCGAGACGAAGATGAAGGGCCGCCATGTTGACGCGTCCCGTGAAACGAAGAGCCGCCGCCTTGGCCCCCCGCAGCAGAAAGTTACTGCACTGAATGCGGAGCGAATTGCTCCAACTGGGAGCGAATAAGCTCGTCCTCTCGCGCAATCAAGAGGGCTTCGGATAATGAAATCGAGGAGCCCTTTTGAAGCATGCGGCAGCGGACGTTTTGCGAGGCTACCCCGGTGAAAAGCTGATAGCGGATCATATCGTCCTCGAGCGCGCCGAAGCCGCACGACGCGGCGAGCGTTCGAAAAGAAGTAATGAACTTGGCGACTGGCTCACCAGGCAATTGTCGCCTTTCTTGGAATTTTACGCGTGCGAGATAATCGCACGAGACATCTTTAAAATGCTCATTGAAAAGAGCAACTGCATTCTTGAAAGCATCGCCCGACGCTGGGGTCGGCGACGCCTTGGTTGCTTCCAAAGTATAGAAGAGTTTTAACCCGGCAGGGCCCAACGCGTTGAGCAGCAGGGCCTTGCGACGCTCGGGCTTGCTGGCGTCCCCCCCGACCACGTCTGCGTAAGCCTGAAACACCAATTTCCAGTCCGCCCACGGAAGTGGCGGGTCTCCGGGCGAATGAAGAAATAGGGGAGGTGGAATAGGAGACGCCATTTCAAACAAGAAGAATGGAGAGGTGCAGACGAGACGAAATTGACGCCAGTACACTGTGGCGGCGTAGCTGAATGAAGAAGAAATGAAGCGACGCAGCACGCAGTAGCCACCTTGCTGGGCACAAAGAGCGCCTAGGGTTAGCAGGGTAGGTACGTTAGAAGCAAGAAAAAGACGAACACGGAGAACGAAATGGGTTCTTACAGGTCCTCGTCGCCATTGCTGTGTTGGGGGCTGGCTGGTCCCGACGAAGCAGAAGAAGAAGAAGACGGCCGACGGAGACGTACGCGGCCGGCGGGGACACCGACCAGCCCGAACATGCGGGTTGGCGCGAAGCGCCGAAAGAAAGCACAACAACCGCACTCCACGGTTACCTAACACACACTGCCTTTATTTTACAGTCGCCTTGAAATCCTAGATTAAGGTCCTTAGATGAAACAAGTTTCCAAGTTAGCGACACCCTCCCTTTTCCTCCTCGCTTATTTGCCTGAAGCGTACCTAGAAGGTTTAAAACTTTCATCCAAAAGCGAATGTTTGGGTTCTGTCGCTACGGTGAGTAGATTCAAATGAAACAAAATGGAACGAAATAAGACGTAGAATAAACGGTTACCTTTATGAACATAAACGGCACAACACAAGAGCAAGCGGGATGTGCGTTACTCAACCGGCAACGTTGGGCAGTTCTATACTTTACACCACTAGCCACGGCGTCTCGCGTAGTTCATTTTAGTTCCACGGCCGTGGTATTTCGTCCAGTTCTAAGTAGTCCACTTCTCCGATTGTGTTCTGTTCGTGCTGTGACGCAATGAACGTGCTTCTTGCTGGATCCTGTAAGTGGCCACAGGGCGTGATGTTGTGACGATCGATGACAACCAGCTTGTGCACACGCAAGAAAAAAAAAACTACGACCAGACTGGTACGAACACTCGTCCAGCAGCACTGCGATGCGTTATCGCAGCAGCACTGCGATAACGTATGTGCCAATTTGGACAATCGTGATGCCAAGTGATTCTGATGCGGTGCTGGGAACTTCCTGAAAAGTGAGAGTTCTACTGGTGAGGTGTCTCGAAGCAGCGTGTTTCGGCTCAAGCGGGAACTGGTCAAGAGTGAAATGTTTCTGAAGGTGCGTTGATTACAACCTACAGCTGTTCTGTATACGTGCATACCCACATGTATTTGTACCAACTGGCATGCACTAGACACGCATTAGACGCGCGCCTGGCGTTTCAATAAAAACCGACTAGTGAACTCGCTTCGCAGATCCGCGTCGACATACGTTGACGGAGTTGCACGAAAGCATTCGCGTGAAATGGTTCATAGTTGCACTCCATGGTGCGCTTCATCTCGGAAAGCACGAGGTAAGTTGAAGAGAGCGAAACCATTTTATGTTGTTTACGGCAACGCAGCATTGCTGAAAAACGCAGATGTTGCATTGAACGAGCATGGCGAAACAATCTTGGTCGACTTAGCGCACACCGAAACGCTCCTCCTCTTCAGTTTATGTTCTGGCTACAATTTTGTCTTTGGTCACGGCGAGAATCCGGCTGGAGCCATATGCGCATGTGTACTCGTTTTGAACCTTTTGCATAATAATAAATAACACCACCAGCCATTTGCAAGATCACGTGCAAGTAATGCACCAATTACAGACGCGGATGACAGAGAAAAAGAGGAGTAATCGAGAGAGTGAGGAGGACGGCTCGAGAACAATGAGTGACGCTACCTTGTTTCATCTAGGGACCTTATCCTAGATGCCAGAGTGGCGCCCCCTGGCATCCTCACATGTCAATCCGAAACCGAAACTGAAAACCCAGAACACAACAGACTGGTTGGCGGACTTCGAGCGTGTAGCCACCTTGAATCAGTGGGACGACGTGGCGAAACTGGGTCGTGTCTATTTCTATCTCGAAGACGGGGCACGTACATGGTATCAAAACCGAGAGGAGCAGCTGACGACGTGGTCCAAATTCTCTCGTAGACTTTTGCAGACCTATGCCAGTGCTGACCGCCAAGAACGAGCTGAACGAGCTATTCTGACCCGCGTCCAGTTGCCAAACGAAACTGTGACCACGTACGTCGAAGACATGACGCGCCTCTTCCGACGGGCCGATTCAAGAATGACGGAGGACAAGAAGTTGCGTCACTTGATGCGCGGTGTCAAGGACCAGCTTTTTGCCGGCCTCGTGCGCAGCCCTCCGAAGACGGTCGCGGAGTTCTTGTCCGAGGCCGTGACAATGGAAAAAATGCTGCAGCAGCGATCCAACCAATACGACAGGCAAGTCAGTGGCATGTCTACTGCCGACATTTTCACCGCCACTAGAACCAGCAACGACCGTCTACGTGAACTCATCCGTGATACAGTACGTGAAGAGTTGCAAAAGGCTGGTGTAACACCTCATCCTACGGTTAGCTCAATTGCAACTGTGATCAAGGATGAGCTGCACCAGGCCCTCCGGAACACCTTGCCTCCTGATACAGCTGCACCAGCTCCTGCTGAAGACCGCGGTGAGACAACCTACGCGGAAGCCTTGAAACGCCCTGCTGCATCGCCACCATTACTCGTCCATCCTGTTCCTGCTGTTGCACTCCAGTCAGCACAGCACATACCGTACTACGAAGGCACGTACACGCCACCGCCTTTGCCCTTTGTCCCTGGCGCTCCTGTCGCCAATCGTTCGGTGCCACCAGTTCAGTACCTCGACGATCGGCGCACGTCTCCTCGGAAATCTGATGTTTGGCGCACACCTGATCGCCGGCCTCTGTGCTTTCACTGTGGAGAAGCTGATCACTTGTACCGCCAGTGCCCATATCGCCGTCTTGGGCTTCGCGGCTTCTCTGCGTACTCACCGCCACCCCGTTACGGCCAGAGACTGCGCGAAATCGAAAACTACCTCGCCCAGCAGCATGCACCACCGTCTGCCGGGCGCCAGTCGCGCTCGCCATCACCGAGGCGATTTTCATCAACACCCCAGCGGTATTCTACCACACGATCTCCCAGCCCCCGCCGGGAAAACTAGCCCAAGCGACCTCTGGGGGCAGGGTTGCTGAACGTCGAAGCGCTGAAGACCTCCTATTAACGCAGAACCGTACAGAAACCGGTCCGACATCACATACTGCTGCAAAAGATGGCCGACTTTCACTCGACATAGCAGTGACAATTGATGGTTGTGCAGTTAATGCGTTAGTGGACACCGGCGCCGACTATTCCATACTGATCGGGAAACTGACAACGCAGCTGAAGATAGTCAGCACGCTGTGGCACAACTCGCAGATTCGGACAGCTGGTGGCCACGTCGTTACTCCACTGGGTGCCTGCACAACTAGAGTACAGATCCAAGGGTATACATTCGTAGCAAGCTGCCTCGTTCTACGCGAATGTTCCCGTGACGTCATCCTGGGAGTTGACTTTCTACAGGAAAATGGAGCTATCATTGATCTGCAAGAGCGCCGCGTCACGTTCTCAGCCCAGCGAGCAATCAACGTGCAGGATGACGGAAAGCGTGTCGACGTACTCCGTATTTCTTAACAAAGCGTGACGCTTCCTCCACGAGCAAGTGTTCTAGTCAACGTAACATGCTATGGTTTGGGCGATGGCGATGTGGTGGCCGACACAAATTTACAACACCTCCTGCAGCAAGGCATTTGTGTAGCTAGAAGTGTAATACACCTTCGTGATGGCCGATCTGAATTGCTCGTAACCAACTTTAGCAACGAGCATCGACATCTGTTCCGTGGCACTTCGATAGCGTTTGCCCACGAAGTAGCAAACGTCACCAACTGTCTCACGTCAGAACTAGTGGATACCACCGACACGTCAATGAGTAACATTGACATCAATCCTGATCTGTCCACCGATAACCAGACTGCGCTACGAGCGCTCTTGTTCGAGTTCAGGTCTTGCTTCGCAAGTTGCTCAAAGATCCGCCAGACGTCTATCACTCAACACAGGATCATCACGTACGAGGACGCACGCCCGATACACCAGAACCTTTACCGCGTGTCGGCTAAAGAACGTGAAAAGATACGTACGCAAGTCAGCGAGATGCTTGGCGATGGCGTTATTGAACCATCTAACAGCCCGTGGTCATCTCCAGTCGTACTTGTCAAAAAGAAGGACGGGTCGCTACGCTTCTGCGTCGACTACCGAAAGCTTAACAACGTGACCAAAAAGGATGTGTATCCGCTGCCACGTATCGACGATTCGCTGGATAGACTTCGTCGTGCCCATTATTTCACTTCTCTCGATCTCAAAAGCGGGTATTGGCAAATCGAGGTAGATCAGCGAGACCGTGAGAAAAAAGCCTTCGTGACCCCAGACGGCCTATACCAATTTCGAGTGCTCCCTTTTGGCTTGTGTTCAGCGCCGGCAACTTTCCAGCGAATGATGGACACTGTCCTCACAGGGCTCAAGTGGCAAACTTGTCTTGTCTACCTTGATGATGTGGTGGTCTCCTCTACCACGTTCGAGCAGGACCTTCACCGCCTGCGCAGCGTGCTGGAGGCTATCCGATCAGCGGACCTCACACTAAAGCCACAGAAGTGCCACTACGGCTATAAAGAACTAAAATTTCTTGGACATGTAGTTAGCGCCGAAGGAATCCGGCCCGATCCGGACAAGCTTGCCGCTGTTGCCGAATTACCAGCTCCTGTCGATAAGAAAGCCGCCCGGCGCTTCCTTGGTTTGTGCGCCTACTATGCCGGTTCATTCATGGCTTTTCAGAGATAGCAGAACCTCTGACTCGTCTCACAAGGGACGACACGCCGTTTGGCTGGGAAAACGAGCAACAAGCAGCTTTTGATGAACTGCAACAACGCTTGCAATCAGCGCCCGTTCTCGCTCATTTCGACGATGATGCTGACACGGAGGTCTATACTGACGCTAGTAACGTTGGGCTCAGTGCAGTGCTCGTTCAGCGTCAAGAGGACATGAGGACATCGAAAAAGTGATAGCCTACGCTAGCCACTCTCTATCCCGTGCCGTGGCGAATTATTCCACCACGGAAAAAGAGTGCCTCGCAGTCGTGTGGGCAATCACCAAGTTTCGCCTGTACCTTTATGGTCGTCCCTTCAAGATAGTGACGGACCACCACGCGCTCTGTTGGTTGGCAAGCCTGCGTGACCCTTCAGGACGGCATGCACGGTGGAGGTTGCGGCTGCAGGAATTTGATGTCACCATCATCCATAATCCGGCCATAAGCATGAAGACGCTGACACACTGTCACGCGCACCCCTTCATGTCGCCAGTCAGGAAGCAGAGAAAGACGAAGGCTTCCTGGGCGCCGTTAGCGCATCAGACTTGAGCAAACGGCAGCGAGATGACGCAGAGATTCGTCCAATCATTGATCATTTAGAGGGCCAGGGCGCTATCATACCACGTCATTTATCCCGCTCGTTGACGTCGTTCTGCCTGCGAGACGGCGTGCTGTACAAGAAGAACGCTCGTTCGAACAGCCGTGCTTACCTCCTGGTGGTTCCTCGAGACATGCGAGACGACGTCCTCTTCGCTTGCCATGACGAACCCACATCCGGTCATCTGGGCTACTCAAGGACGCTTGCCAGAGTGAGCGAGAGGTACTATTGGCCAGGACTTTCAGAAAGCATAAAGAAGTACGTCAAGATCTGTCGGGAATGTCAGCGCCGAAAGCAAACATCTGTTAAACCAGCCGGTTTGCTTCAGCCAATCGAAGCACCCTGCACGCCGTTCGACCAAGTTGGCATGGACATTCTCGGGCCATTTCCCCTGTCTGCGGACAGCAACAAATGGGTGATCGTCGCGACCGACTATTTGACACGCTAAGCTGAGACGCAGGCGATCCCACGAGCCACGGCTTCTGAGGTAGCACAATTTTTCATGCGCCACATCGTGTTACGACACGGTGCTCCTTCCAGTGTAATAACGGACAGAGGGACGGCATTCACGGCGCAGCTTACGGACGAAGTTTTCAAACTGAGCAACACCAGACACCGAAGGACAACTGCGTACCACCCGCAAACCAACGGACTTACCGAGCGACTCAATAAGACCCTCGCAGACATGATCTCAATGTACATCGACGTACAGCACAAAACATGGAACCGGATCTTACCTTACGTGACCTTCGCGTATAATACCGCCGTGCAAGAGACAGGGGCGGCGCCAGGGGGGGGCAAGGGTGGGCTGGAGCCCCCCCAAAATTCTCGCCTGCCCCCCCCTATGCCCACCCAAGTGCCCGGAAGCATATATTGAAAACCTAGTAGGAGCAGAGCTAGCTTGCCCCCCCCCCCCCCCCGGAGGAACTCACTTTTCGTGGTTGCCCCCCCAGTAAAAACATCCTGGCGCCGCCCCTGGCAAGAGATCACGCGATTCACGCCATTTCGGCTTCTCAACAGCCGCGAAGTGCAGACCATGCTAGACTCTATGCTACCGTGTCAAAACGAAGGCGAGTTGGCAACTGACGCCGAAGAATTCGCAGAGCGTGCTGAGGAAGCCCGGCAACTCGCGCGACTGCACATCGGCCAGCAACAGCAGGCAGACGCACGACGCTCTGACACCCGCCACAGAGAAGTGTTTTACAACCCCGGAGATCAAGTTTGGGTGTGGACGCCCGTCCGCCGCCGCCGTGGCCTTAGTGAAAAGTTACTGAGCCGGTACTTTGGCCCATATAAAGTGTTACGCCGCGTCAGTGACGTGAATTACGAAGTGGTTCCGGACTCAACACCCCATGCACGGAGCAGGACACGACTGAGGCCGGACGTCGTTCATGTGTTGCGCATGAAACCATTTATTGCGCGTTGCTCGTAGCTTTTCCTTTACCGTACAGCATTCTTTGTGTTTTTTGTTTATTTGTTTGAACTTGCTTTCTCGTTCATTGACGTTTCTTATATTGGCACGCTCTTCAATTTTTACTTTCACTTTATCCGAATTTCAAATTTGTTTTTCACGTGCCTATGTAGTAGCATCGAGGT
This sequence comes from Rhipicephalus microplus, assembly GCF_043290135.1. Lineage (NCBI taxonomy): Eukaryota > Metazoa > Arthropoda > Arachnida > Ixodida > Ixodidae > Rhipicephalus > Rhipicephalus microplus. The sequence continues at coordinate 293,556 of NC_134708.1, forward strand.
GATGCTATGTACTTTCCTTTCCTCTTTTTGGGACTTGTTTTTTTTTTCGGAAGGGGGCATGATGCCACCAGCACGTAGTGGGTCGACAGCAAGAGCGGCTCTCAATCTGGAGGAAAAAGAAGATCGCGTGCTCCTTTCTCTGCTCGAGAGCCAGCCACGACTGATTCATCGTCCTAGAGATTGCTACCCGGTGGTTTATTAAATCCCCCAGTACTTGTGACTCATCGTGACAGTATTTAACCGAGCAGCGGAGATGAGAGATCAGGAGAAGACGGAAGTTAGCGCCAGAGCACGGAGGGATTCTGCCGTGTAGTCGGCGAAGGTTTTGTCCGTAGAGACAAAGCAGGAGAAGAAGATGATTTCCACCTGAGGGGTGACGACTCGAGCTACAGGCAAAAGCGTGTGTTTACCGCTATCGAGCGAAGACGCGTGGCAACAGCTGCGTGTGTGAAGCCGACGTGTTTCCGGCGAAGAAGTTTGAAGCTTGGAGAGCGGCCAAGTGAAGACGTGAGGTTTCCTGGAAGAGAAACTTCGGGGGCAGCGGAACGAGAGAGGTTTCCTGGAAGAGAAACTTCGGGGGCATCGGAACGACAGAGGTTTCCTGGAAGAGAAATTTCGGCGGCAGCGGAACGACAACAACGCTGGACTTTGAGTGAGCGATTCTCGGAAGAGTATCATCCAGACTTTTGTTCCAATAACTTTGGACTGGATAGGTTTTCTATCTCTTTAGTCTTTAAGTGTCTTGGTTGTTCAATGCATGCGACTGCATTGTAGTGCGTATCGTTGTCTGTGTCCGTTGTTTCGAGTGTGGCTGATTGTACTGTGTAGTACGTTGTTTGATTGGTGACATATTGTACTCAACTATTGTGGAGTGTGCATACTTGTGTATTGTTTTTGATTTGCCATTATTGAGAATACAGTTTTGTTTTGTTTATCAACTCTCGGCTCTGACTTGTTCTTTGGGCCACAGTCGGCGTCCGCTGGCGCGCCAAAAAGGACCACTTCTAAATTGTCCACGCTTTCGTGGTGCGGTTCGGGGGGCCGAAACTTCGGCCCTTGGAATTATCCCGGCGATCGCCTCCCTAATTAACGGGACTTGTGACATCCAGCTCGGATCCGAAGACCTAAGAGGCCCTCGTGAGACGAGCGAGGACAGCGGCCCGTGCCAATGAGATCCCGGACTAAGGAGTCCACTCACCGACACTCCTCCCTCTGTCACAAATAAATGTTTTATTCTTTCTCTCTCTCTATTTCGGTGTTGTTAGTGCGGCGGTTCGTATGATTGCTATATTATTCCTTGCGAATATGGTGATGCGTGAGTGCTGGCTGTTCTGTCTGGGCGTTAGTTCTGAATGCGCGGTGCGCTCTGACGCGCTCTAGTGAACGCTGTCACATGGGTACTTGCTGCATGTGGTCGCGCTGCACTGTATTTGATCTGGATTAGTTTAGACCATGCAGCAGTGACTAATACCTTTTTTCCTCAAGAAATTTTGATCGCGCGCAACAACTTTGTTGCTGCTGGGCTCTACAGCATCGAGTTTGACCCAAACGCCCTGACTGCGATCACAAGTGTCCGTGTGACACTGGTGGTATGAATAACGCTTTATTTTCACTACTCGTACAGGTAGTCCAAGTAGCATAGAAAAAAAAGCTGTGACTGCGATATCCCCTGTCGTTGATCACACGTGAATGCTTATACCAAGTTAAGCCGTTCAGGTTCTGTACACTTTTGTGGCCTCTACTTGTTTGGCTGCAGCTTACATGGCAATGAAAGAAAGAAGAAGTTTATTAATTACACAAAAATTATGCAGGAAAGGCGCATCATACTTAGGCAAGTCTCTAGAAAAGATAAAACACATGTACATGTTCGGTCTTGCAAACAAGTTTATTGCTCACGTTTTTGGCAAATTTTGTTGTTGGGTTCTGCTGACATGAGCCGCAGCGGACCACCGCATTATACATATATTGTATGATTGGTGGTTACCTGTAAATTGCCATCTGCATAAGAAGCAAGTGCTTTGCTTTCAGCGCAACTTTGGCATGCTCACTTTTTGCTGAACACCTAGAAGTCTCTAGAAAAGATAAAACGTCTGCAAAGAAGCACATGTACATGTTCGGTCTTGCAAACAAGTTTATTGCTCACGTTTTTGGCAAATTTTGTTGTTGGGTTCTGCTGACATGAGCCGCAGCGGACCACCGCATTATACATATATTGTATGATTGGTGGTTACCTGTAAATTGCCATCTGCATAAGAAGCAAGTGCTTTGCTTTCAGCGCAACTTTGGCATGCTCACTTTTTGCTGAACACCTAGATCTAAACCTAGTCCTACAGTGAACGTGTCATTATCATCAGCCTGATTATGCCCGCTGTAGAACAAAGGCATCTCCCATGATCCGCCAATCAACCCGGTCTTGTGCTTTCCATTGCCATGTTATACCTGCGAATTTTTTAATCTCATTGACCTATCTAACTTTCTGCCTCTCCTTCGTGCGTTTGCCTTCTCTGGGAATCCAGTCAGTTACCCTTAATGGCCAGCGGTTATGCTGCCTACGTGCAATGCGCCCGGCCCATGTCGATTTCTTCTTGATTACAACTATGATATCCTGAACCCTGATTTGTTCACTGACCCACTCTGCTCTCTTCTTGTCTTTTAAAGTATACCTATCATTTTCCTTTCTGTCGCTCACGGCATCATCCTCAATTTAAGCTCAACCCTCTTTGTAAGCCTCCAGGTTTCTGCTCCATAGGTAAGTACTGACAAGATACAGCCGTTATATACCTTCCTTTTGAAGGTTAATGGCAGATTACCATTCATGATTACAGAATGCTTGCTGAATGTAATCAACCCCATCTTTATTATTCCAGTTACTTCACTCTCATGGTTCGGCTCCACGATTACTACCTGTCCTAAGTAGACATATTCCTTTACAACTTCCAGCGTCTCTCCACCTATCGCAAGGTGCTGTGTTCCGCCGAGACTTTGGCACATTACTTTTGTTTTGTGCACATTCAATTTCAAACCTACTTTTCTGCTTTCCATCTTTCCATGTTCAGTTCTGTCATGGTGAGCTGTAATTCATCTCCTGAGTTACTCATCAAGGCAATGTCATCAGCAAATTGCAGGTTACTAAGATACTCTTCATTAACCTTATCCCTATCTCTTCCCAGTCTAGGGTCCTGAATACCTCCTGCAAACACGCGGTGAATAGCATTGGAGAGATCGTGTCTCCCTGCCTTACATTCTTCTTTATTGGGATTCTTTCGCTTTCTTTATGATGGCTATGGATCCACTGTAGATTTCTTCCAGTATGTTTATGTAGGGTTCTTCGATGTCCCGATTCCGTAGTGCCTGCATTACTGCTGATGTTTTGACTGACTCAAACCCCTGCTCGTAATCTATGAAGGCTATGTATAGGAGTTGGTTGTATGTGAAGGTGTAGTTTGATATGTTTATGGCACGTGATAACGTGAACATTATGGTACATTCCACAGTGCAGTAAAGTGCGGCGTTTTTCGGTTATCTTCTTTTCGTGATCTGGCAGTAATTTATTTTGGGCAAGAAATGTCAGTTATGGTATTGTTACTTTTTCCTACTTAATAATGCAAATTATTTAATCAAAGATCACATCTCATAAAGTAATAAAACGACCAGGGCAGTGGAGGGCCTTGACACTTTTATCATGCACTACTATATTGCAATTTTCAACTGCATCTCAAAAACCATCGCTTGGCATATTTAATGCATGATAAATTCTATTGTTGCAACATTTGTCTGTGGAAACTTTTGCATGTGAAAACATGCTCAGATGATCGACAACAGCTGGTACATTAGTTTTTAAGCAGCACCCAAATGGTACTCCATGCCTCCTGATTATAACACGGCGAAACTGTATTTGTCTAAAATATGTGGTCAATAGGTACGAGACTATAGCTGTGGCACCTCAAGCAAGTTATTTGCAGTTAAAAAAAGCTGGAAGCACTTGATCACAGCACCATTGGGAGTCTGTCACCGTGTACAGATCTTTTGTACTTGCATACGTTTTTGTGCCTGCAGGCTCATGCACAGCAGAGCAAAAGGAACCTACATTGCTGACCATTAAAAGCATAATCAAAGAATTTGATTTACCTCTTGCAGATATACATTTAAAGTAGGAAGTTTGTCTGGTTAGAATTAGTTGAAGAGATAAAACTACTCATAATCTTTAGATGCTATAACACCCTCTGAGGAGGCCTTGGTGGTAAAAAAATGCTTCCTTAGCAGAAAAACCAAGGCAAGGCTTCTCTTGATTGTGATTAAAAAAAGTCTTTACAGTAGAGTTTTAACACCCCTTGCTAACACCAAGAAAAGGCACCTGTTTTTCTAGGTCTTAAGCTCTTTTCTGGCGCCAGAACAATGTTATACTAAGCTCTATTTTTACTCTTTATATAGCTTCTTTCCTATCTATTAACAAACTGCTAATACCTGAATATTAAATGTCTAGAAATTCAAATAATTCTGAAGTCAGGATTGTCACAAGTTATTCGGGTTTTATTTAGCATGTCAGGATGACATCATAACATATTGAACTTCACTGTAATGAATAGAATATTTTTGCTCTGATTGGACAGTTGCTGTTTCAATTGCCATGTATTTGCACAGATTGTCAAAACCATCACAAATGATCTGATAATGAATGCCTCAACTTCGTAAACAGAAAAGTTGTATAATTCAAGTGTGGAGTTTTATTGTATCTCAAGAAGGGGGTAACATATCGTTCAGTAAAAGCATTGCTGGTATCTCCATAGTCAAAGAACTAATCAAATTTAAATAACTAGTATTGAGATTCCACTTTGTAGCATGTACATATAGTAGCTGTTCTTTACGCCTGTGCATTTAATTGATGACATACGAATCCAGAAGTCATATTAATATTGCCAGTCTTTGTCATATTTCACTCCGACTTACCATTGTGTCCAATGCTAGATGCCAAAACAGATTAATATGTCACATCTCCCATTCATCACGAATAGGTTTCTTTTTAAACCATTGTTTAAGGCAGTGACGTTATTGGGCAATTCTGCTGTAGAGCACATGAGCAATGCTGTTTGTTCGTACAGGGCGCTATACCATCGGTCCCATTTACATGCTTTTTTGGTCTACGCATGTAGTTTTAAAAATCACGAGTGTAAATGTGGCTGTGTTTATTCAAATATGAAGTAGTGCATTAAAAGAAAAAGAGTCTGCATCTCTATTCTGCCCCTAAGGTAGAGGGAAATGGTGCCGTGCAGTCAGGGGCAGATCCAGTCACTTATTTGAGGGGAAGAAGGGGGTTGCTTAAAGTAAAACTAGAGAGAGGAGCATGCTCATTACTTTTTTGTTCTTTTTTACTAGCACAAAAATTCTATATAGTATAAATACTATTATTGTGTGCTCAAAGTAATCCCACTCATTTGTCCTAATTGGTGACAGCAGGTGGATGGTAAGCACTGAAGAAAGGGGAGAGGGTACTGATTCGCTTGGGGGGGGGGGGATCGCCCCTGTCTCTAATGTGGTAGTGCCATGCACTCAGAGAGATTATGAGGTAAAAATAATTAGGCTTTCACTTGAAACAGTGCATCTCATAACCAGATTTTAGTCTCGGGACATGAAACCCTAGAACTTAATTTTATTAATTCCTTTGTATACACACTGCTTGCAAAACCCTGCTCCCAGTTTTTTTCATGTGGATGTCTGGTTGATCACAGACTTTATGGCATTATTTAGCAGCGTGGTTTTTCAAGGCCTTCCCAATGGCCATGGCCATTTTGTTTCACATTTGTTCAAACCAGAAGACAAGTTCACCACGGAACATTTACTGCATGGGGGGATGTTTGAAATAATTGGTTATGTGTTCAAGTTGCTCCGTACACACACCTTTTCCAAATCAACACCAAAATTCCTTCATCGTCATTATGCGAACTAATTTTATATTTTTGTGCCCGCAGTCATGCAGCTATACTGTCAGAGAAGTAAATGTTCAAGAGAAATAGAAATGTTTAATAAAAGTTACTGACAGAAAAATGCAAAGTTAGGCATCTCTCGTAATCATATGGTGGTTCTGGAACGTTAAACCCCACATATCATTGAAAATGCTAAGTTAACCTTGCTTGAAAAGGTTGCTTGTTATTTACTACACACCTCAAGGATCAATATGAATTCTCTGCAATTAGAGACAAGTGCAAGTCCAGAAAAAAGTGCATCTTAAAACCAAACAAGGGAGCAGATAATCATTAATGTCACTGAGCACTTTTACTAAATATCCTCTCGAAGATTGCAGGAAAATAAGCACCTGCAAACATATGCGCTAGTAATAGCAACAGAATGCTCAGCTTGATGTTTTTGATGCAGGAAAAATAAAGGAATTATGAAAATGACTACATGTGGGATGATGAAGCCAAGACAATGTTTTATTATCAGTTTTTAAAATGCTTAACTTGTGGGTCTTCTTAATAACGTTCCTGACTTAGCTCATTGTGCACTTGGCTGGAGTGCAGATTCATTTTCCCCACTGTCATCTATCCTCCTTTGAGGTCCTTGGCAGCAAGTACATCTATCTGTAACAGATATGGCGAATTACCTTACCTCCTCCTCTATTTGCCTGTACAATGCAAGCAGCAGCCTATCTTCCCACTCCCACATGAAGGAAGCGGCGAGTAAATTGAGCATGCATGAACTTCACTGCACGACTCAGGCTGCAATCCAAAGCATAAACTCTCATAAGAAACTCTGATAAGTGTCCACTTTGTTCAGACTGCAGAGATTTAAGCAAAATTTATTGAAACACAAAAATATGAAAATAGATGTGCTTTTATTACTGTAAAGTATAGCACAGTAAAGTGATAGTGTTAAGAGAACACTCGCAGATAGAACAGCTGAATGGGTGGGAAGCATTCCTTGGTTGGACGGGCAATCACATTCAATGGGCTCTTGTACAGCCCTGGCAATGCTATGAAAAAAGCACATGCTATGCCTCCATTTTAACTTCAATTGCGAGTAGGCACTGTAAATAACCGAGCATGCGCCCCTTTTTCTTTACAGGAGATCTCGAATATGTGCCAATGACCAAGCAAGCGCCCCCTCTCCCCCCACAATTACTTTTCAACCTGTTCTCCACTACAATATTCTGCAGCAGCAGTTCCTTGGTACCAAAGTTCTGAAAGTCCTTATATATGTGGAAGATTTTTTAAACACTTTTACCGTGTGATGCCTCAAGGCTGCATTCTGAGTTGTCATAAATTGTCTGAATATCTGTAGAACATCTTTCCCCCCTTGTCATAACAGATTAATTTCGCACATGCATTCTCCTCGGGTATGTAAAAACAGTAAATGTGTGTGTATTCTATACAGCATTTCATTAGAAACACAGGAGTGCATTTTTCTTAAAGTCACTTTCATATTGAAAAAGTGTCTGAGACCAAGCAAGGGCCCCCCTCCAGATCATGCCCGATCATCTTTCAGCGTAGAGGGGTAATTTCTCAGGATTTTACAGTAGTATGAAGTGGGAGGAGTTGCTTGGGCCAGTGTGAATTTCTCATTTTGAAGTACTAAGAACCTGGACAGCTTCTACCCCTATGCAAGGAGGCCAAATATGTTTTGCACTGTTAAAAGTTTTAGTTCACCATGGTGAAACTCGCATGTCCATGAAACGAGTTGTGGAAATGAGGGCAAGCTTGGGAGGACACACTTCCCACGCTACCAGTCATGGTCAGCATGGTTATACACTGTCTTCTTTTACGAAAGGAAAAACGCGAGCATGTAGTTTGCGCTCTGCGCCGGATGGCTACAGCACCATCAACCTATGGCTGAAAAAAGCGTGTCCAGTTCCGCTATTTAGAAGCGCCTATTTAGCGACTATAATTCATTCTTTTGTTTGTCAATAGATGTCGCCAAAAGGCGGTGTGCTTTGTTTAGCAGTTGATTTAGCTGTTCCAATTCAGTTAGTAAATAATGTTAAGAGAGTACCAACACAAAAACTGCACATATAATTTCTTCTGTTGTAACTAGCGGCTAACGACCCAGGTATCTTGACTGCAAACCTTGTTTACCAGATCAGACAACAGTTAATTGTTTAAAGTTATTTCCGTGTGCACTGCTGGAACGTACGAGCCTCGCTTCACAAGGCACCACAGTGCTGCAGACCTGTGAGACTGCATATTTCTTTTGCTTGTTTGAAAACAGCAGTGCATGGAGTCGTTAAAATGTACATGTAATGTGTGTCTGTTGCATTAAGTTGTCTTCTGTGTCACACTTCGTATCCTCCATCCTCCTTGCATTATATGCCTTGAGATGTGATACACCTAAATATACAACTACACTGACTTTCATTTCTCTTTGAGCCAGGTGGATGAGCTGGTCAGCTACTCTACATGAAGGGACACTAAAGAGCGAAAACATTTTTCGCATACTATTAAAGTATGATTTCACAACACCACTCTTACCACGACACGATGATTAGTAAGTGCGAAACCGCGCAAAGACAATGTCTCACCAAACACCGTGATGTCATAAATTTTGATGGCGTTCACTGGGTTCTACATAGCTTATAATCGATAAAAATGAAAGACATTGTCATCTGTGGGTGTCATAGACCTAGCACACTAAGTTTCAGAAAATATTACCGAGTCAATTATAAAAATATGAAAACTACATTTAGAAACTTTTGATGTCACGCATGGACATTTCGGCACAAATTTCAATGATGAAACTTCAACCCTAATTTTCTCCGCTAATAATGAACTTGTGATAGTGAAGCATGTGGTATTGGCATTAGAGTTCTCAGAGTGCCGTTTGTAAGTCTAAACAAAACCACTGTTTCTCTTAAGTATCCTTGTAATGCTTTCGTAAAATACACACAAGAAGCTTGTGAATCAAGTGCAAAGCTGGACAGCAAAGTGGTGTTGGGAGCACGGAGTTTGTGCGATGTGATTTCACTCATGCCACATTCCTTCAATGAAGGGAACAAAACTGCTCGAGACTAGAACAACAGAGGCCTATAAATCTCCAGAGTTTCCTTCCACAGTTTCAACTATGTGGGTTCAATAGTAACAAAACATGACATTTAATCCACTTGTTCTTTACAGCTCTATTATAAGCAGAGACTAAGACATGCATTTATCTCGAATTAAATATAGTTTGTTGATATTTCAGCGGATAAGTTGTCTTGAGGTAACACTGATGTTGTTACGTAGATGAAGTAAAGAAAGAGGAAGGACACAATCAGCTGACAGGCGCAAGTGTGCCAATCAGCCATTGTGACTCTTCCAGTGGTTTTTCCTCTGTAAATGCATTTTGTATTAAAGTCACCGACCCCTTAACATATTTGTGGAGGTGCTGGGTAACCATTAGGCAATGGAGCCCCGCAGCAGACGTCGCATCAGTTTCCAGCCATGGCCAATACTGAGCCCTCCGCGTCAGCGTCTCCGACAAACACAGCGTCATAACCATACGTTTTCACGACACTTAAGGATCCCAGTACATTCTGCGGGACCAATGGCGTCGACGTTGACAATTGGTTGGCCATGTTCGAATGAGTGAGTGTGCCAAACAGATGGAATTCCACACTTCAGTTGGCTAATGTGCTGTTTTACTTGACAGGCACGGCCAAGGTGTGGTATGAAAACAACAAAGAAAAACTCACAAGCTAGGACCTATGCAAAGAAAAGATGCGAGGGGTGTTTGGCAAAACTGCCAGTCCTAAGATCGCCGCCAAAAAGGAATGGGCCTGCCGTGCCCAATCCCCCATGGAATTATATCTCGCATACATTCAAGACATGTTGGCCCTCTGCCGAAAGCGACATGACAGAAGGTGACAACGTTGGGCATGTCCTGAAAGGCGTTGCTGACGATGCATTAAATCTCCTGATGTGCAAGGGCTGTTCCACCGTGGACGTGATCATCAAAGAGTGTCGTCAGTTTGAGCAAGTGAAAAGTCACCGCATTCTGCAAACATTCGCCTGACTTCCAAACACTGCTGCAACATCGAATTGCGAGGACCAGTCCACACTACAACGTCCGTCGCTTCCGGGAGACCTGACACGCATTGTTCGTCGCAAACTGGAAGCAATGGCGCTTTCGGCGTTCTACTCAAGTAGTACCGATACCACTCCTGTTATTGTTCCTCTAGTTCAAGCCATCGTGCGCCAGGAGCTTGAAAACACCAGAGTGCATTCCGTGTGCCATGTCACCACGCCCAGAGTCAGCGAACGCCTTTTTGCGATGCCCTCCTCCGACCGACGGTTTTCTCCACGTACCCGCAACCCGACTGAGTGGCAAACTACAGATGACCGCCCTATATGTTTCAACTGCCACCGTGTTGGGTATATTGTTCGTTACTGCTGCAACACATGGTCTTCGGCACCTCATGCAACGACCAATATGACCGGTTTCGACAGTACAACCCGCACCTTTTTACCTGCCGAAGAGTCCAATGCCGTTGACCAATCTCGGAACACTGGGTACAGCCGCTTGCCTTCACCTCGTTCTCATTCGCTGTCTTGTTTGCCGCAAATACGTCGCCCGTCGTCCCGTTCGCTGCAGCCACGGCGCCTCTCGTCCCCTATGGCTTTCGGCCGCATCGTCTCAGAAAACTGAGAAACGCAGCTCCCGGAAGTGGTGCTGCATTGAAGACTTCCGCAGCGAATCCTCGCTCTGTTCCCACCAGACAAAGTGTAATAGACGTTGAAGTAGACGGCGTACCTGTACAAGCACTTGTAGACACCGGCGCAAGTATTTCGGTCATGAGTTCAAGCCTACACACACGTTCACAGAAAGTTCCGACACCAGCGGCTGCACAAATGATTTGCGAGGCCGATGGCGGCACACCGATGGCTCTCGGTCTGTGCTCTGCCCGCTTAAGTAACAAAAGGACCACACTACTTCTGTCATTTTAGCCGTGATTGATCACTGCTGCCCTTATAACCTTATCCTAGGCCTGGACTTCTTGTCGAACCTGCCTGCCAACCTGCCTGTCTGCCCGCCCGCCCGCCCGCCCGCCCGCCCATCTACCTTCTGGATGACACCATGATCAGGTGTCATCCAGAGGAAACGAGATTTCACAATCTAACAGTGACATAGACGGTGAACTAACACAACTATCAATATTCTTTTTAATAAAAAAAGGCTTCCGCAATCTCTCTAGTTTTCGTGTCATGATGGCTGTACAAGACAAATGTGCGCGAAAATTCAGGTACGCAGCCACACTTTTTGCAAAATCTCGTTTCTGGACGACACCTGATCATGGTGGAACCTTCTCCCCAGTTTTTTCCCCTTTCTCATCTTTCTGGTATATAATTTCTTTGAATAAACAGAGTTTTAGTCTGCGCTTGTTTGTCTCTTCTCTTGTGTCCCATTGGTTTGCGCTTCCAATTATTTCATTATGAATTTGTACCAACTATCCCACCGGTCAACCCTTCTACAATAAAAAATAAACCATTCTTCAAAGAATTTCTTAGGCTAATTATCCGCATTGTCAGATGGTGTTTCCTTAAGGCAAAGATAATTCAACAAAACGTGTTCTCCTTTTCTGCCTATTCGTGCAAAACCCTTGCTCCCTCCCGCCCTTCATTTCTTTCTGTTTCATGGGCTTTTGATTGATTGTCCCCTTTACCCTGGCGCAACCCATCATCAGGGATCGGCTTTTAACTCACTCAAATCAGCATACAGACTCCTCGTTTTCATCTCTCGTTTTCACATGTAACCTTCCCTGCTTTGTTTAATTTAGAGGAGAGGGTATGAAGCCCAACGAGTCTGTTGCTATGTTTGTTGAGGACATGGCTCGTCTCTTTCATCGAGCCGATCCCGACATGTCCGAGAACAGAAAGATCAGCCACCTCATGCGTGGTGTTAAAGAGCAGCTGTTTGCTGGTCTCGTACGGAACCCACCTTCAAACGTCGACGAATTTTCGAAGGAGGCGACCGCCATAGAACGCGCACTACAGCTACGGTACCGCCAGTACGACCGTCCAAACAACAGTGGACAAATCAGCGCAACCGCCGTGACCACGGTGACTCCTGACGAGCGTTCTTTGCATGACCTGATACGCGAAATTGTGCAAGAAGAGGTGAAGAAGCTCACGGCCACACCCAATGACTGCGCGATTGCGTCGGTCACAGAAGTTGTTCGCCAAGAAATAAGGCAAGCGCTTTCACTTCCCGAGCCAAACACTGAAATAGTTAGGCCAACATATGCAGATATTCTCCGTCGACAGCCTAGATCTAACATGCCGCCACCTCAACAGTACCACCAGCAACAGCCGCCGACAGTGCCTTGGTACTACAGAAAAACGTCGACGCCGATGCGACCCCCACTCCGCAAAACCGACATATGGCGTACCCCTGACTACAGGCCCCTGTGCTTCCATTGTGGGGAAGCAGGCCACATCGTGCGGTATTGTCCTCATCGCGTTGCCGGGTATCAAGGATTTCCGTCCACTACCCCTCGGCGCTATTTCGACGGAAGACGCAACGTTGAAACGAGCGCGACGATCCCGCGAGACGTTTCTCCCGAGTTCCGGTCACGCTCGCCCTCCCCAGGTCATTTTCCCCGATCTAATAAAGGTAGCACCACGGACATGGCGAGAGGAAGGTCTCCCAGTCCACGCCGGGGAAACTAAAAGCAGCGACCTTAGGGGGGAAGGTTGCGAATTGCCGAAGATTTGAAAATCCCCCATTGCCGCCGCATGAAGTGCCACACATTTCGAATGAACCGACGAAAGACGAGATTGTCACCGCCGACATTACACTTTCAATTGACGGTCACGACGTGACCGCACTGGTCGACACTGGTGCGGACTTTCAATAATGAGTGCGAATCTGGCCGACCAACTCGAGAAGGTAAAAATGGAATGGGCGGGGCCGCAAATTCGAGGAGCCGGAGGCCAGCTGCTGACACCTACCGGAAAGTGCACCGCACGAATCAAGATCGGGGATTCATCATTCGTGGCAACCTTCATTATTCTTTCTGAGTGTTGTAAACAGGCCATCTTGGGTATGGATTTCCTGCGGGGGTACGGTGCCATTATAAATATACCGGACGGTGTACTGACCTTCTCAACGGACCACAGTGCAGCGCTGCAGCGCAAGCCCATGCGCGTGATTGACGACGTGACCATGCCACCGTTGTCATGCCGCCTCGTCTCTGTCACGTGTAACACGCAGCATAGTGGAGAAGGTGTCACGGAACAAATATCGACGCTTTTACTCTCTCGAGGAATCGCTATTGCCAGAAGTCTCGTCAGTGTAGTGTCTGGGCAAGCAGAGGTCCTGTTGACAAACTTCAGCAACGAGCGTCGACACATTGCAGAGGGTACCACAGTTGCATACTTCGAAGAAATTGTAGAATTCCGCGAGTGCTTCGCAGTACAACAGGCAGAGACGCCGGCCGCTTCAACACCACTGCCTGTCGACGTGAGCACAGATTTATCGCCAGCGCAGAGGCAGAGTCTTCTAGATATTCTCGGCCAGTTTGAAGATTGCTTTTCGTCGACCTCGAGAGTAAATCAAACGCCACTGACAAAGCACCGAATTATAACGGAAGAGACGGCAAGACCAATTCGACAAAACCCATACCACGTGGCACCGAAAGAACGCGAAGCAATCCAAGAACAAGTCCAGAAAATGCTCAATGATGACATCATTCAGCCGTCAAAAAGCCCTTGGGCATCACCGGTAGTGCTAGTTAAGAAGAAAGACGGCAGCTTACGCTTCTGTGTGGACTACCGCAAGCTGAACCGCGTGACAAAGAAAGACGTATACCCACTACCGCGTATTGACGATTCACTTGACAGGCTGAGGCATGCACGCTTCTTCTCGTCGATGGACCTGAAAAGCGGTTATTGGCAAATCGAGGTCGATGAGCGGGACAGAGAAAAGACTGCTTTTGTTACGCCTGACGGGCTTTACGAATTTAAAGTCTTGCCCTTCGTATTGTGCTCAGCCCCAGCAACATTTCAGAGACTGATGGATACCGTCCTATCAGGCCTTAAGTGGCAGACGTGTCTGGTATACCTCGACGACGTCATTGTTTTCTCACCAACATTCGAGGAACATCTAAGACGGCTGCTATTAGTATTTCGAGCAATACGGTCCGCTGGCTTATCGCTGAAACCTGAGAAATGTCATTTCGGTTTCAAGGAACTCCGATTCTTAGGACATGTGGTGAGCCATGAAGGTGTTCGTCCGGACCCCGACAAGATCGACGCCGTCCGAAAATTTCCGGTGCCAACAGAAAAGAAGGCCGTAAGACGTTTTCTTGGCCTTTGCGCCTACTACCGCAGATTTATCGCCAATTTCTCGCACATAGCATCGCCCTTAACACGTATAAAGAGAGACGATGTTCCATTTTTATGGGGCGAAGAGGAACAAGCAGCATTTGACGGTCTACGACAGCGCCTGCAGACACCCCCTGTGCTTGCTCACTTTGACGAGGACGCTCCAACCATGATCCACACTGATGCCAGAAATGTAGGTTTAGGCGCTGTACTCGTCCAGTGGCAAGACTCAGCCGAGAGAGTGATTGCATATGCAAGTAGGACGCTTTCCCGTGCCGAGTCCCATTATTCCACAACGGAAAAGGAATGTCTTGCTGTAGTATGGGCAGTTCTGAAGTTTCGCCCATACCTCTACGGCCGTCCCTTCCACGTAGTCAGCGACCACCAATCTCTTTGCTGGCTGACCAACTTGAAGGACCCATCCGGTCGACTAGCGCGCTGGAGCTTACGCCTACAAGAATTCGATATGACGGTCGTCTATAAGTCGGGATGACAGCACTCTGATGCTGATTGCTTATCCAGGTCGCCTATAAAGCAAGATGATGTCTCAGAAGATGATGACATGGCATTTTTAGGAGTGGTCGACACGGTCACCATTTCGTCTAAGCAGAAAGAAGACAGTGAGTTGCTCCCTCTTATTAATTTTCTTAACGGCCAGTCTACAAGCGTTCCCAAGATATTTGCAAGGAGCCTGCCATCATTCTGCTTGCGCAGTGGTGTCCTATACAAGAAGAACTTTGCCCCCAGCGGAAATGCCCACTTACTTGTCGTCCCGACATCCATTCGCGATGAGATCCTGAGCGCTTGCCACGATGAGCCAACCTCCGGCCACCTCGGATACACGCGCACATTGGCCAGAATCCAACAAAAGTACTACTGGCCGAAGCTTCCAGGCACTGTAAAGCATTACGTCCGCACGTGTCTCGATTGTCAACGACGAAAATCGCCACCTTTAAAACCAGCCGGATTGTTGCAACCAGTTCAAGTGCCCACCATGCCTTTTGCACAAATCGGAATGGATCTCCTTGGACCATTCCCGACTTCGCATACTGGAAATAAGTGGGTAATTGTCGCTACGGACTATCTTACTCACTGCGCAGAAACAAAGGCTTTATCAAGTGGAACCGCAGTAGAAGCGGCACGATTTTTCATTGAAAATATCGTTCTGAGGCATGGTGCTCCTAGAATTATAATAACAGACAGAGGTACCGCTTTCACGGCCACGCTCCTCAAGTCAGTGCTTGAGTTGAGTGGAACAGCGCATCGAAAAACTACCTCCTACCACCCACAAACCAACGGCTTAACAGAACGCCTCAACAAGACAATTGCTGATATGCTTAGTATGTACATCGACGTGGATCATAAAAATTGGGACGACGTTCTACCATACGTGACGTTTGCTTATAATACGGCGCAGCAGGAAACTACGCGGAGCACGCCATTTAGTCTTCTTTATGGCCGTGGAGTGACGACAATGCTTGATGCTATGCTGCTGCACGACTGCGAGAATACAGACACGGATGTTCAAGCCTTTACCCAACGAGCTGAAGAGGCACGGCAGCTAGCACGCGTGCGAATCGCCCGACAGCAGAGTTATGACGCACAACGTTATAACCTGCGACACCGATACGTCACTTATCAACCAGGCGAGAAGGTGTGGGTCTGGAGCCCTATTCGCCGACGCGGCCTTGGTGAAAAGTTATTGAAGAAGTACTTTGGTCCCTACAATGTTATACGGCGCCTAAGTGACGTGAATTATGAGGTTATCCCTGACAGTTCCTCGCGAGCTCAAAAATCTGAAATCGTACACTTTGTGCGGATGAAGCCATATTACAGTGAGCCAGTTGCGTAATACGTCAACTACATACACCGCGTATTCTGTAGCCGAGCATCGGGTCGATGCTCTTCCTGGAGGGAGGCAAATGCCGCATTCAACCTGCAGAGGAGAGCTCGCACAGCCAGAGAAGAAGACGAAGCGCTTGCCCGGTCCTCTTTACGGCCTTTCATTTTTAATTAAAGTGAGCTCTTCTGTATCGAACTCCTGCTGTGTCTGCGTCGTGACAATATACATAACGCACTAAGGTAGGCAAGGAATGACCTTTGGCCTTGTTGGTACAACATATGTGAAATATTTTGTGGTCATTTGCTGATTATTAGCACCAGTGTAGATGGGTTCCCTTCATCTTGATAAATCTGCCCTACACAATTCAGATAAGGTTGACAGTTGCAGCCTTAAAGAAGTCCGCATTTTGAGGCGATGTCTTTAGCGACAACTCGTGTTCACAAATTTTTCATCTCTTCAAGCTTGTGTCTTCCTCTCAACTTCTGTGTTTTTTGGTTTTATAACATGACACTTCTGATTAAAAAAATAATAAAATTGCTATTGCCTTGTATAATTCATGTAAATAATAGCTCAGTTTTGTCTATTTTGGTAGATCTTCAATGCACACATTGTCTTGGTTTCTTATGAGCAATCATTTGACTGAGTTAGTGAACCAGCGATTGCTCTTCATTGTTTATTTCCTGCCATCTTGGTCTACAGATTAGTATGTACTATACTAAGACTGAAAATATGAAAAAAACAAAAAGACTGATATTTTTACACTATAGCACAAAAATTAAGATATTTAGCAATTGCATCTCTTCATTTTATTACCAGCATGTCAAGTGCCGGAGGCATGACTGCTGGCTAACCAATGGAAAGTTCATTCCTGGGCAAAAGTGAAGAACATTTTATCCCCTCACCGACACTCATCTGCAATTTCTTTCGGTGGTTTATTAATTCAAATAGCATATCAATTAGAAAAGTGGGCGACATGTGACGTATCATCCTTGTTATGTGGCACTGAGCAGCTGACTCGTCTGCCACTCAGTGTCAGCGCAGCTGATTTTACCTGGTTTAAACGCTCCCGCTGCAGATCGGGCACAGCAGAAGAGCGACAAGTGATCCTAAAACCAGCAACGTGTTTAAATTACACGCACAATAAACGGACGTCATGATTACACGTAGCGAAACAAGAGAAATACGCAACAACGCCTATGGTGGAGGAACGGTAAACAATGAAAGTCTTACTTTTATTGTCAAGATCTGCATTAGCCTTTACACTAATCCCATCAGGCTGCTGTACAAACCAAGAAACTTGCACCGTGAAAACCTTTTCGAATTGTGGTACATTAACACAGAGCGGTATTACCATCACTACCACGAAATTAATGGTGCGGGTGTGTCTATTCTCCCGGCAGTTGCCTCCCATTGGCTCTCATAAGTCATGTGACTAACCGCCGGGATAAATTTTTTGAATGATTCTCCCGGCAACCGGTAAAACTTAATTTAACCTATTCAACCTAAACTAATATAACTTAATCTAACCTAACGCACGTTAGGCTACGTATGCCCATTCTGTCCTGCAGCAGCCAGTTTTTCCTTTTCTCATGGCAGTTAGTCACGTGACATATGAGAACCAATAGGAGGCAACCGCAGAGAAATTTTTTTGAACAATGACCCCGGTTGCTGGGAGAATAGACACTGCGTAATAGTGCAAAAGCGCGTTCACAATGGAAATTAGAGGTTGACAGCTTACCTGTCCTTGACACGACGTGCACTATCAAGCTGTGAACATTAGTGTTCATCACTGTCGTCACTCAAGAGTAGATTTATCGCGAGGAAGAGTGCTTCCGGCAAATAAACACGTAGATTGAACTTCGCACTCGTCCAACGACAAAACTGGAAGCCGCCATGAAACTTTTCCTCACAGGAAATGGACGGAGTGCCAACGAGTTAACGTAAGCCTAAGTTGTTGCCAGCCAAATTCAGCACAGCCACCCCCTCAGATATCCAGCAATTTGTGTTTAATACGTTTTTGTCTTTAACTTTTCATTTTAAATGTTTGATGAAAACGATCTTTTGACATGCTTAAATTCCATAGTCATCATCATTAGTAAGCTCGCCAAAACTGAATGCAGAACTTCAAAGCACCCAACAATGCCATTTCTTGCAAGGCTCCTCTCGAAATGGAGCAGAGCCATAGTCACGCACCTCAGCACTGCCTTATAACACTCGTATGCGAGGCCTTAGAACAAGAGAAATATTATGACATAGAGGAAATCAACAAAACCATAACTACATTGATTCCTAAAACGCAACTGCAGTTAGGTTAAAGCAATATGGCAAGAAGTAAGCAAACTCTCCTAAATCACAAAAAAAAAACAAAGAAAAAAATGAGAAAAGCTGCCCACTCAAGATAAATTGAATTAACCAAGCTAAAAGGGCTGATTAACAAAAAAAAAATGCCGAGATGCGGATTTATAGCACTAAAGAAATATATGAAGAATTGAAAGAAAGAGCGGAGCATGACAACAGGAAACTACTTACGAATGCACACTTCAACAGATAGAGTAACATAACCAGCAGTCTCAACATCTATAGTAAGGTGGCAGAAGACTTTTACTACAGCATACGAATAAGCCACTTAACAGAGAAAGAAGCCAAAGTTCAACAAAACACTGAAATTCTATGAGTAAATATAAACAAAGTTAGAAAGAAACATAAAATCAGAAGCCTAACCAGGAACGAATCTCGTTGAATGTCCTACCCCGGGAGAATGGAATAGAGCCCTACAAAGCATGACCTACGAGAAATTATGCAGCGAAATTGTTGACGCGATCGAAGATGAAGGAGACCTCATGTTTAACAAGCTTGTGACACTTTCTGCACAATGCCTCACGTACTGGTGAATCAAATGTACCACCAAACTGTAAAAATGCGAATACCAAACAAATACAAAAAAAGAGATACGAAAGATTTAAAAAATTATACACAGATCAACAGATGTCCCACTGTGGATCATAGCCATGCACCGTCAAACTGAAAAATCTGTGAAACGGAACCCATCCATTTACTAAGCTTGCAGAGACTACAAAAAGGCATTCAACTCGGCAGAAATACCAGCATAGAGTAGCTAGTGCATAATGCATACATGAATACCCTAGCCAACATCAACAGAGCGTCCACAGCAGACAGACAGACAAACAATGAAATTTATTAAGGCCCTGAGGGGCGACTAGAAAAGTCCCTTTATGAGGGAGGAGCCGTCGCAGAGCAGAAAAATTTTATACGTGAAGTGGATCTGGCAAGGAAACGAAATCTGAGCAATATTTACAGCATGCTTAGCAAATGTATTTGAGCCTCCATGTTGATAAAAAACATGAATGAACATTGACAAAGAATATTTCAGTACTTACGCTTTACAAATGACGTTTTGCTTTTCAGCGGTGGTGCCGATGAATTACAATCAACTGAGGATCTAAACTGAGAAAGTGTTCAAATAGGGTGCAAGTGTTCAAGGGTTCAAGCAGATAAATAAGTAAAATACAAAGATATAATGTTATTAGACCAAACAAAAGAGCGAGAGTTGGCAACGCCACATTAGAATCCTTACAATATATATGTATTTAAGTGAGATATTCACAAGACACACTATTCATGAGAAGGAAATTCCCCAAACAATATGAATGGACTAGAACTTTAATGACAGACATTCCCAAATCATAAAGCAATTTACAACTGTCCCTAAAGCAGAAAGTGGTCAACTATTGCATGCTGCGAGTACTAACATATAGTGCAGAAACTTGAATGATACTAAAAAAAGGAAAGAAAAAATTACAGAACAGATCAAGAACTATGCAAAATAGAAACAGAAAATGGTTAGCATAACATAGAGATATTAAAAAAGCAGAGCTCGATAGAGAACAGACAGGGCTAGATGACATTATAGCTCACATTAAAAAAAAAAAGGTGGACCTAGGCAGGTCAAGCAATGTGAGGAAGAAACAAGTGACCAGTTAGAGAGATTGTGAGGCTACGAAAAGATGAGAAAAATAGCTGAGAAAGGCAGAGGGCTAGATGAGATGATGAATTGAAAACTTTGCATGCATAAGATTGAATACGCTTGCACAGGATTGGGAAAATTATAGGTAACTGGGGGAAGCTTTTGTATAGCATTGGACATAAAAAAGGCTGATATACAAGAAGAGCATGTGTTATCGAGCTGTTGCTCATCGCAGGTTGGTTTCAATACCAACAGGTTAATGAACTGTTTATATATTGTAGTTGTACTACCGAATGCTTTTCGACAGGTTTCTAGCAACGTAAAAACATAGCTGGAACATTTGGCAGAACTATGTAAAGCCATGTCCCCCGACTGTGTATAGTGCATCTGCAGCCAGGCTTGATCGGTGGTACCTTGCGGCAGTTGCAGGCTACAACGTGGTGTGCCGGGCAGCATGCGTGACCTAATAGACATGCTGGGCTGCTTTGCACAAGAATGACCATTTTGAAAGGTGTGCCTGTTTAACCGAAGATGCATGGTTCCTCAGGGCGCTTGCAGCATGTGGATTCTGAAAGATGACGCGTTTCAACTAATAACACATGCCTGACTAGGCACTTGTTATTGTGCCTGGTCAAGTATAATACAGTTGGCATTGCAAAACTTCTTTAGCACCAGCCACTCTAGTTCCAAACTAAAGCACATTGCATAAAGGAGGTAAAAAAAATAAGCGCAACTGCCGCCACAATTCGGATTTTAAAATTTGACATACTTGCTAACTTAACCAAATGAAGGCATGACTTCTCCGAAAGACCATGCTCTACAAGAAGTAAGTGCTCTTTTTGGTGAAGTCACACCTTCATTTGATCTTGTTACGAAAGTATGTGAAATCATAATTTGTGGCCGCAGGTGTGCTTTCGTTACCTGCTTCGTGCACTTTGCGTCGGTTTGGGCCTAGATTTGCTGGCACTGAAGAAAATGCCAAGAGTTCAGCAGCCTACATCACTGAGGCAAAGTGGAACCTGAAGGTGAGGCATGCCTGCTGTTTTATACCTGAGAAGCCTGCTCGCACGATTCGGGAAGGCCTCACTGGGCTGAGAAATGTTCACATTGCAGAAAGTACACGCTATGTACTTAACAAAGGCCCAAAATTTAGCCAGGAACCTCTTTTTCTGGCTCACTAATTACTGGCATTGTAATGACGAGTTGCCGTAAAAGTCGATGTAGCAATTAAGGACTATTGCTTACAAGACAGTGTCCAAGCTCTAGCCAGAACAGGAAAAAAACCAACTCTTCGTCAGGAGGATCCTATGGAGGGTGTTGTCCTTTTTTAGTGCAACAATTTGTGTCGATTTCAAGTGGTAAAAGTAGTGGCTTTGTAGCAATGGATGTAGATTTGTGCAACTTCAAGGCAGGGCAAGCAGTCTACATGAACTTCGTCAAGTTAAAAGTCATCAAAACTTGAGTTTTCAAAAGCAAGGCCAGTGGCTCTAAGTAAGGACTTGGAACTTGCACAACTAGCGGAGTCCATTGCATACTGCAGCTACCAAAAACAACACCCTTTCTGTGTTTTTTATGGCCAAGACGCATAAGCAAGGTGTTTCATTCAGGACGATTGTGAGTGATAGAGGTATCTGGCAGAATGTGATTAGTCAGTTTTTAATGAAGCGGCTAGACTAGGTTGTCATAAAAGACCCATTTTAAACTGAGAATTTCTCATGCATCATTCACTTTCTTCAAAGGATCCTTCGATGGGTACTTGTTCTTGGTTGATGTTGAGGAGCTATTTGATTCTGTCCTGCACATGGAATTGTTTTTTTGCATAAAAAGCTACATAGATGAGAGTGGTGTGGTTGCCTTCAGGAATGCCATGGACATGGTAGTATAAGCTTTTATGGCCCTTCTCAAGTTTAAGGTCAACTTCATTAGCCATTTTATATTTAAAGAGGAGGCATTTTAGTAGGCTCGTGTGTCGCTCCGGTGTTGTGCAATGTCTTATGTTTGACCGTAACCGTTTTTATTACGTTCCACCAACATTTTAATTATTGGGAGGTTTTGGAAGTTCTTGCATATGATGATAATTTTTTGTATTATTTTAAAGCAACTAACCACCGTCACATATTAGCCCACTGTTAACAATGTTTTAGCAGGCTTTCGCATACTGAAAAAGGACTGGTGTTTACACGTGAGTAGAAGGCATGTGGCTCTTTGCAGTTTTTGGCTTAACGACCTTGAAGAGTCATCACGGCTGTTGGCTTTTTTTGTCTAGGTGTGCAAAAAAATTGCTTCCATATGAGTTGACGCATTCCAAAACTGTGAGAAGGGCCATAGCTGCACAATGCCCAGAGTATACATGTGCAGGATCGTGCTCACACGTTATGCAGAAGACTTTTCAGAGCCAATTGGATTGGTTGTCTGTGGTTGGTTTCCTTCGCAGCTGAGTTGCTCCACCAGACTATCAAGAGAGAACACCACGGTACTGGGGTAGAGCAAGAGCACACAACAGCGAGACCTGAGGTTGTACCGTGTATGCACCGAGCTGCACACAACCTAAAAATGGTTGCAAACAGAGATGGCATGCCAGGTCTTTTTTCTGCGCCACAAAAATCATCTCAGCTTTCTCGTGTACACTAGTATACTATCTGATCGAAGCAACAAAAGTGGGTAGGCAAGAGGCATGCCAAGTCATACACAAAATGTGTCAACGGGGTCGTTTATAAATTTCCACTATCCCATGGCAAAAATTGAACGTTGGCCGGGCAAGAATATGCGTGAATGAGCAAGCACAGAAACATTAGCTTTCTTTAAAGGATGAAGATGGGGCACATTTGCTGACGCATTGCGATTCTCATAAGTGTGAGCCGTACCTGGATAAAGTTTGAATTATTGGCAGAAGCAGGGACACAACTGCTCAAGAATGCGTGGATGCATTCTGAATAAAATCATGAGGTTCATTAGGTATCAGTGCTACTTTGTCTCTCTGGTAGGTAGAGAGCAAGTTCACAGATTGTGATTAGTTAGTATGCTCTCAATGTGAGCCTAGCTTACTCCACACGTGTGTACCTATGATTTTCAATGCAGGATATGATGAATAAACTGTCGAAATTTTGAGCTCCCCTAGACCCCTTTTCTCATTATTTCGTCATGCAAAACAGCCATATCTTTGTGGCTTCTATAAGAACATGGACCAATTAGAATAGCAAGGAGTAGTTCTAGCCTGACCTTTGTGTCTTAAAAATTCGCAGGGGCAAATTTGACATAAAAGAGGGACACCGCGCCTGGGTGATGCAGACGAGGAAGACATGAGGCTATGACAAGTTACTGATATGCAATGACAAGGAGAATGAATACAGTGATTGTGCGAGCATTCCAAGATAGAAAAAGGCTAGGAGTGACCAGTGCCTTCTGTCACATAAGCCATGAAATAACAAAAGCAACCATTATCACTTCTACAACCATCTGGAATGTAAGAGCACTGCCAAAGGCTGCATCCATTGTTCTTCTGCACAGGGTTATGGCATGCAGCTCCATAAAAGTAAAGCGAGGACACATAAATGTTTCAGTGTGGTAGCATTGGAGCGCATGCTCAAATCTTTTGCCGCCAAATTAGAAGAAAATCACTGCTTTTTTACCGAGTCAATTTAGAAAAAACTTTACATCGGTTCGAGGACAACATTACATTTTATAGATATTTGCTGGTGAATGGAAATTCTTTGTTAGATTAGAAACTAGTAAGATGGTTTCACTAGATCGAGTTGTAATAGTTTTATTAGTAAAGTTTACCCATTGAGGAGCCATGAAAATTTTGTAAACGGGGGGTGGGTGCTGGAGACCATGTTTTGACAAGTGGACTTGTCTTTTACAAGGCTCAAAAAAATTTTTGAGAAATTTTGTTCAATACAAGAACCATATTACTTTATCATTGTGCCTATCCCAAGAAATGAAGTTATTTATAATATAGATTAGCCAAGAAATATAACTTGATGCTATTTAATATTGCACACACGCATTAACGAAGACCAAAAGCTTGTACCGTGCACTGACTACTAAGCGGGTACAAATGTGCTAATCTGATAGTGAAGTAAAAATCGCATCTTTTTGCTTAAAAAATAACATGCAGGAAAACTAGTAATAAGACACAAAATGACATTGTACTTCCTGAAGAATGAAAAGTCCTTCAATTTTCCATGTGATACTTGATTTAGCAAAACCGAGCATGTACATGTGCTTGAACGTATTGTAACACAGGGCGGGATTACACAGACACTAGAGAAGCGACAAATCGCTCTTGTGCCCGCATAGTCGTGCGCTGTGTTAAAATATGTTCAAATACTGTCACCAACTGGCCTAGCTTTCACTCCTTCTATTTACATGTGCTTATTGGTGGACGTCCCGTTATTACAGACCTAGCTACCCAGTATGATGCACCTTTTTGGTATAATTTTGATAGGATAGCTTTGTATATGTAGTAAACAGCTTTTTTTGCATGCTCCTCTACTGACGCAACCAGCAACCATGGAGGTAGTGACCTCAAAAGCGCACAGAATGGGTTTGAGTATCGCACATATATGATCATACCAGTGTCACACAGGCACTTTTGATTGCAATCAACTAGGGCGTCTGCACCGAACTCGATCTGGCGCAGCAGCGACAGACCTGTCGATCTCGATCAAAAGTATTCGAGTGACACCAGTATTAGTCACCACTAACTTCCCAAACTAATCGAATCAAATACGGTGCAGCCGTCATCTAACTACGATATAATAGGGTATGACATAGCAAACAAGACCCCGTGTGACGGTGGTGTTGTCAGTACAGTGTGTCAGACCCTAAATCTCATTCAGAAGTACATCTGCACAAAACACCGGGCACCTAGTGCATGATCACGCCTACGCGGGAGTAATTCACCGCTACGGCTCGCATGAGCCAGCAAACACTAATGTATCATCATATGTGCAGGGAATTAAACTTGTCAAACAAACCACTGCACAGCACACACAAGACAGCCAGTACTTGAGCATATCACATCGACGCGGGATGTTGGTCATTCAATGCTACCGCTTGCACGAAACACCCACAGCGCTCAATGTCCCCCCTTCGAAGAATCGTCCGGCCGAGAATCACTACCCCATCACCAGATCTGCAAGGAATAATACCGCAGGCCATTCACACCGCCGCACCACACCAAAAGCAACGCTCACCAATATAGAGGAAGTGCTGACAGTCAACGTCGGCGCACCACTAGGTAGCACGCCATCATCAGAAAAGCACCTAGCGCGCGGCTACTTGTATTAGTTCACGCCCCGACTCACCGTGACGCTGCAGTCACTGGCTGGAAAAGTGCTAAAATGTAAAGGCGCAGGCGGGATGCGTTGAAGATGCTTCTGCTCGGCTTCCTTGGCTCACGCCTCGTCGGTGTTACCCGCATGCCATCTTTATTCTCGTACACGATCGGTGTTCTTGACTCGCACCACATTGGTGTCACTGGTCTTCTATGCCGGTGCTTGCTTTCAGCCTCCCTGGCACATGCCTCGTCGGTGTTAATGTCGCCAGTCCCGAACGCGATCGACTTCGCTAATCCTCGCAATGCCAGCAACAGCCAGGAAAGGTACGCGCACACTAGTGGGAAGCATGCCATGACAACGGCCCGTCGGCGCGATCTCGAGTGTTGCGGTTCTCGAGCGTTGCAAGCAGTAGAGAGGGTCAAGCGAGAGAGTTGACACGCGGAGAGCGTGCGGCAGGCGAGAGAGACTTCACCGCACACTGCTAGGAGGGCGTAAGCTACGTGCACCGCTCCAACACCTTTGGCGAGGGGAGCAACAGAGGAACAGCGTTACACAGAGTAGTCAAAAAGCTGCTTCGCATCTAATAAACCAGCTGAAAAGGGGTGTCGCGACTACGCGTAAGCTGAAGGCATTCACTGCGTCAGATCCTGTCCTGTGTTACGAAGGCGCAACGCCAACACCGTCCCGAAGGCGTCACTGCTCCGAAACTCCCCGCCAAGGTCACCAGCCGTTTCGTAGCATGTGTTTCTCAGCTCGCGACTGCTTCTGCGGAGAGCTGACAGACGAGCGGACAAGACAAGACGATGGTGAGTTAAGGTGAGGTTTATGTACAGCATAGAAATAGAGGCGTTACAAATTCAGCACTGGGGTCGACAGCTTAGGGACTAGAAGAGCCGAGATGTCTTCTCTCGCACGCATCCGCCGGCTTTTCCCTGCCGCATAAGTCAACTACTGGCGACGCGCTGCTTGGCTTTTTTTTATAGGCACTGGGTGGATCTTTTGCATCAGCAACGTCCAACCAGAAGCGCCGCTGGCCGTGATGTCAGAACCCTCCAATGGGGACCCGCCACTGGGCTGCGCCGTGATCATCAAATCCGGAGCCACTGCGCATGGTTGCACTTAAGGACGAGTGGCGTTGCCTCGCATTGTGTAAGACTCGCCAGACTGCAAGACGCCGATTACTTCATCGGGCTCATGGGCTGAGGGACCTCGCTGTGCATTGCGTAAGACAGGCCGCCGCCGCCGCTTGATGACGTTGTCGAGTTGATCGCGTCAGGTGGCTCAATCGCTGGCCTTGCCTTTGCAGAGGCATTGACGTTCTGTGTGTACTCTCAGGCATAACAGCACCCCTGCCGCCAGACAATGCGCCAGAAAGTCGAGCTGCTTCCACGTGGCTCGGATGTCGGGCGCGCTCGTTCACCAGGTCTCTCCAGGTTTGCGTCCAGGGCCACAGGGAAAATGTAGCTCTAAGCTCAGTTCCGTGAACACATCCCATTCCTGAGGACGAATCCCAGCTCCACTGGCTTGTCGCCACAACTTGTTGGCCAGCTTCGCTCGTCTCTTCTGACAATTTTTGGTCTCAGCACTTTTCAATGGTTTTGCAACTTGTCCAGAACGGTTTGACAACAGACAACACACGACACAAGCAAGTGCCCTAGGTTACCCGACAGAACACCAGACAAAGTATAGTACAACATATACCTAGCTACGTGTCTATTGAAATTTCGTTCCCTCTACATCAAGAGGCACATGTGGGACACAAGACTCTTAAAATGAGAACTCAAATGTTTACACGTACAACAACGTAATGAAATAGAATGCAACATAAAGTTAGCCCCTTGAGATCACTCTGCACGAGAGCGCTCAGCTAAGGCCGTGATAAGGACAAAATTTTGCCCCGAATTGCCAGCAAGAGACCAAAAGGTGAAGGAGGTACTGAAACACATGGCTCAATGCGTCTGCATTAGTGTTTAGCTTTCCGTTTTTGTAGCGAGCATCAAAGTTGTGCTGTTGGAGTATCATGCTCCACCTCAGTTACCGGCCACTTTTAGGTGACATGTTATTTAACCAGGTTAGAGGACAGTGGTCCGTTTCGACCACAAACCTTGAACAGGAGACATAGCAAGCTAGCTTTTGAATGGCCCACACGAGGCAAGCGCATTCCCTTTTCAGAGGTACTGTATGCCTCTTCCCTGCAGCTGAGTTTTCGACTTTAATACAAAACTGGCCATTAGTCACCAGCACTGTCTTCAAGGCACAATATAGCCCCCATGCCCCGATCACTCCCGTCGCATTGAATGACAAATCTCTTAGAGAAATCGGGTGCCATGAGAACGGGCTTTTCACATAGAGTGTGTTTTAGCTTGCAAAACACATTCTCCTGTTCTGAGTCCCATACTACTTTAACCGGCTCGAACTTTCGAAGTGCGTCAGTAAGAGGGCTGGCAATGCTAGAGTAGTTCTGCACGTAATGCTGATAGTATCCAGCTAGGCCCAAGAATGCCCTTATTTCAAATTTTGTGTTTGGTCGTGAATAGTTCACGACGGCGGTTACCTTAATTTCTGAAAGGCTACGCCGGTCACGCCCCACAACGTGTCCCAGGTAAGACACCTCACCACACCCTAGGTGACATTTAGTAGGTTTCACGGCAAGACCAGCTTCTTTCAACCTGCTCAGCACGGCGTGTGAATGCTCGACATGTTCTTTCCACTTGTTTGAGAAGATGGCGACATCGTCAAGATACGGCAAAGCGAACTCAGAGAGGCCATTAAGAATGCGGTCCATTGAGCCTGAAAAACAAACAAAAGGGCGTATTTTTCAATCCAAAGTTCAGCTTAAGTGGACTATACGTTAAGAATGGAGAAACTAATGTGGCACAGCGGCTAGCGCGCTCTGTAAGGGGGACTTGCCAATACGCTCGCACGAGGTCTAACGTGAAAATATAACTAGACTGTGAGAGTTTCTACCCTCTCCTCTAGGTTTGGTATCGGGTAAGTTTGGTCTCGAGTTATGGCGTTAAGATGCCAATAACCGATGCATGGCCTCGAATCTTTTCCCGGCACTTGAACCAATATTCGAGGGGATGTATAGTCACTCTCGCCCGGTACTATGACTCCCGATTTCAGCGTTTTATCGATCTCCTCTTTCATGATCTGATCTTGCACAGGGGAACATCGATATGGCTAGCTATGAATTGGCTCCTCACAAGTTAGCTGGATATAGTGTTCAATCACCGTCATGTTTCCGGGACAGTCCAAAAACACGTCTTTAAACTCGGAAACAATCTTTCTCAGGTCCTCCTGCTGGACTTTTTTTTAACCTAGGCTCTAGGTTCAACAGCTCCAAGATTACCTTCGATCCCCTTTCCATTACATCACTAGAGGTCAAAATTTCTGCTCCCTCTTCCTCTGAAGCATTCAAAAGCGGATTTACGACCGCTTGACGTTGAACGTAAGGTTTCATCAAGTTACTGTGGTAAATTTTGTTCGACCGCCTTCCTAATTTCACTTCATAATCGGTATCAGAAAGCTTCGATATTACTTTGGCAGGCCCTTCCCAATGAACCTCAAGCTTGTTCCTTTAAGACGGCCGCAGCAGCATTACCTGACTGCCCAATTCTAAGGTGCATTTCTTCCCCAATTCGTCGTAGTACTCCTTCAACAACACTTGTGCAGCCTTCATGTGGCTTTCCACAACATCTTTCGTTTTTCCAAGCCTCCGAAGGAGGGCTAGAACATATGCAGCTACATTAGAGTCCTCATCGAATCCCTTCATTCGCAATGGTGTTCTAAAACTTTTGCCATACACAAGCTCTGCAAGGCTAAAACTCAAAGTGAACTCAAAGTAAATCTCAAAGTGAACACGCTTCCCAGTCGCATTTGTGCTCGTAGCAAAGAGCTCTCAGTATCCCACAAGAGTGGAAACTTGGGCTAGTTGGTGCGTAGTCATATTTGCAAGATGTTTCAGCGCGCGAACAAAGGAAAAAGGACAGGGTAGACAGAAAGAGCGCTGACTGATTAAACTGACGAGAAGAGAAGGGCTTGTAGAAGAGGAGATATAGATGCCCGATGTACTAGAAATGTAACTCACAAGAGTGGAAACTTGGGCTAGTTGGTGCGTAGTCATATTTGCAAGATGTTTCAGCGCGCGAACAAAGGAAAAAGGACAGGGTAGACAGAAAGAGCGCTTACTGATTAAACTGACGAGAAGAGAAGGGCTTGTAGAAGAGGAGATATAGATGCCCGATGTACAAGAAATGTAACTCACAAGAGTGGAAACTTGGGCTAGTTGGTGCGTAGTCATATTTGCAAGATGTTTCAGCGCGCAAACAAAGGAAAAAGGACAGGGTAGACTACGCACTGCAGGGTAGACAGGGTAGACTTCGCGCTGAAACATCTTGCAAATATGACTACGCACCAACTAGCCCAAGTTTCCACTCTTGTGAGTTACATTTCTAGTACATCGGGCATCTATATCTCCTCTTCTACAAGCCCTTCTCTTCTCGTCAGTTTAATCAGTCAGCGCTCTTTCTGTCTACCCTGTCCTTTTTCCTTTATTCGTGCGCTGAAACATCTTGCAAATATGACTACGCACCAACTAGCCCAAGTTTCCACTCTTGTGAGTTACATTTCTAGTACTATATCTCCTTTTCTACTAGCCCTTCTCTTCTCGTCAGTTTAATCAGTCGGCGCTCTTTCTGTCTACCCTGTCCTTTTTCCTTTGTTCGCGCGCTGAAACATCTTGCAAATATGACTACGCACCAACTAGCCCAAGTTTCCACTCTTGTGAGTTACATTTCTAGTACATCGGGCATCTATATCTCCTCTTCTACAAGCCCTTCTCTTCTCGTCAGTTTAATCAGTCAGCGCTCTTTCTGTCTACCCTGTCCTTTTTCCTTTGTTCGCGCGCTGAAACATCTTGCAAATATGTCTCAGTATCCGTTTCAGAACGTAATGTATACGCTCTACCGGATTAGATTGCGGGTTATGGATTGAGCTGTGCACTACTTTTGTTCGGCATTTATCCAAAAAGGTAGAGGTAAGGCAGCTGGTGAAGACACTACCATTATTGCATTGTATTTCGGAAGGAAATTGGACGCATGCAAATATAGATAGCAGTGCATCCATGACATGAGAGGAATTGAGCTCCTTAAGTGGTATCACTTCCGGAAATTTTGTGGCTACACAGAGGGCCGTCAGAATGTACTGACAACCTTGCCTCGACTCTGGCAATGGCCCGACGATATCAATTACTAGGCGCCGAAAAGGTTCTGTGATAATTGGCACAAGCTTCATGGGTGCCTTCCACTTGTCTGTAGATTTCCCCGCTCTCTGACAAGTGTCGTATGAGCGTACAAAGTCTTCGATATCCTTCAAACATTTTAGCCAATAAAACTCAAGGGAAACTCTAGCCTTGGTCTTCTTTATGTCCAGATGCCTTGCCCACGCATTTTCATGTGCCAGTTCCAATAGTTGGCGACGATACTTTTGTGGCACCAAGAGCTGCTCATACTTGCTACCTTGCAAATTTGTGTAGCTCTGATACAGGAGCCCTGCCTTCTCAAAAAAGAAAACATTCTTTTTCTTTTTTCCCAAGTTTACGCTTTCCATTAGCGTTTTAATCGAGAGGTCCTCACGCTGCTCTCGAATGAGCGTTTCTCGGTCAACCCTCGACAGCTCATCTCTCATATTCATATGGTGGTTTTGGGACGTTAAACCTCACAAATCTAATCCCTCGACAGCTCACTCCAACTTTCCACTACAGGCGAGAGCGTTGCACCCCTCTCGCTCTGACTCAATGGCGCTATGTCGTCTCCTCCGCCGACAGAGACTGCGCCAGTCGCTTCGGCGACGGGCCACTCGAGTGATAGCTCAAATGACTCACACGGAGAATTTCCTGTCTGAGGTTCTGTCGACTCGCCACCAAGGTCACGAATATCAGCAGCTTTTTCAGGTGGTATTTGACAGCATTGAACAAGATCAAGTTCCTGCAATAGTTTCCGCGCTTGCGATCGTGTGAGGGCCATGTATGCTAAGTTGGAGAAGAACGATTTACCCTGCTTTTTGAGAAGCTGCTCTGAGTTATCAGAAAAAAAGATAAGAAAAATGATCTGGAAGCGTGGCAGACACAGCCGCTTCAGTGCGAAGCTTACCGAACGGGCCTTCAATGACAACCGTAGTGTTGTTAAGCAAGCACACTGCTCCTCGGTGAATTGTCTGATCCACGCGCATTCTCCTGTAAAGTGGTCCCGAGACACCAACAAGGATGAACAACATCCATGGTTGCCGCTGAATCTTGAAGTACTCAGCACGTTTTACAATTCACATTAATTTCTTGGAGATACGGCCCTAACAACCGCATTTTCTTTTCAGATTCTCTGATTGTTGCGAAAACAAACTTTTGTTTACAGTTTATCGTGATGTGCCCTTCCTTTTTGCAATTGTAGCAGATTAGCGGCTTCTGTGATTCAAACACCCATGTGGTATCAATGCGTTGTTTTGGAACCTCACTCGATTTTTCCGCTTCCGTTTGCCCTTCCCCTACAGTGTCCTTCGTAAGAGACGGGTCTTTCCTGAAATTGCGGTGCGGAGTGCGTTTCAGCTGATCAGTTTTCTTTGAAAAGCCCTCTTTTCTTTCATCCTTTTGAATGCGCACTGCCCTACCATGCAACTTTCGGCAAGTGTAATACTCCTCAGCTAACTCTGCTGCCTTGTTTAGTTGTACTTTGCCAAGCTTGTCCTGCAGCCAAAGCTTGACATCCTCCTTGATGCAGCGGTAGAATTGCTCCAATGCAATGCATTCTACCATTTTATCGTGATCGTCATAAACACCTTCGCCCTTGAGCCATTCAATTAAATCGGCTTTAAGACTAAACGCGAAGTCAATGTGTGACTCATTCCCCTTATTAGGATACCGGAACCTTTGGCTGAAAGCCTCGGGTGACAACTTATAACGTCTCAAGAGCACTTCCTTAATATCGTCATAGCTCTCAAACGCTTCTCGACAAGCACATTATCACGTCGGACGCTTCGCCGGGAAGAAGAGCTAACAGGTCCTGCACCCAAAGAGACCGCTCCAAAGCATTTCGCTTACAGACGTGTTCAAACCTGACGAGATACTTCGCCATGTCCTCGCCTACTACGAACGGTGGCAGTTGGTCGCGAATTCTCTGAGCACTGACCTTAACTGTCGCAGAAGTTACGCTAGGCGCCTGCGAACACTGTAGGATTGCCAATTCTAATCGTTTCAACTCAAGGCGCTCCTGTCTCTCGGCGTTCTCGCCTTTCAGCTTCTTCATGTTCACGAACTTCTCGTTTTTCAGCTTCTACGCGGCGTGCTTTGATATCCGCCCAAGCCTCATGGACTTCCTCAGTTGTAACTCCTGCATCCCTCATGATCTCAAGGATCGCTTGCTTTCGTTTCGCATGGCCCAATACAAGGCCAAGTTCCTCACAAATTTCGATAAGTTCCTTCATCTTAAGGTTTTCCATCGTTCACCTTAGCTTCTTGCTGTTTGCCCCTGTTAAGAATGTACTTGCCATACCCACAATAAGTCCACTAGCAAGACGCGCAAGCAATTTTCAACCCTGCCATGTTTACACCCTCCGCATTAACTTTGGTTTCAAAGCTAAAAAAGTTGAAACGACCAAAGCTCACTCTAATGCTTTACACAGCCCTTCTCTAAACTACTATAACCTGTGCCAGAGTAGTCTGGTGAACTGAGGGGAAAAACATGAGGCACTCACCGCATCGATGTCGTTGACCCCGGCCAATCCCACAGCTGCCATCTACTGTTACGAAGGCGCACCGCCGACGAGGTTACGAAGGGCGCCACGAAACTCATCGCTTACAAGGACACCGGCCGCGCCAACAGCAAAAGGGCTAGAAGCAACGAGATGTCTTCTCTCGCACGCACCCGTCGGCTTCTATCTGCCGCATAGGTCAACTGCTGGCGACGCACCGCTTGGCTTTTTTTATAGGCACCGGGTGGATCTTTTGCGTCACGAACGTCCAACCAGAAGCGCTGCTAGCCGTGATGTCAGAACCCTTCAATGGGGACCCGCCACTGGGCTGCGTTGTGACCATCAAATCCGGAGCCGCTGCGCGTGGTTGCACCCAAGGACGCAGGCGTTGCCTCGCATTGCATAAGACTCGCCAGACTGGAAGGCGCCGATTGCTACATCGGGCTCATGGGCTGAGGGAGCTCACTGTGTGTTGCGTAAGACAGGCCAGCGCCGCCGCTTGAAGAAGTCGTCAAGTTGATCGCGTCAGGCGGACTTGATCGCTGGCTTTGACACAGATTGCCTTTGCAGAAGCATTGACGTTCGGTGTGGACTCCCAGGCGTAACACCTGGCAGAACACCTGACCCAGACACGCAAATGGGCTGGCAAAGACATACTACCACATTTTTATTGTAAGCTAGAGCTATTTGTTGCACATCACCTTGTTTACTGGGGCAATAGAATCATCATCATCATCAGCCTGACTACGTCCACTGCAGGACAAAGGCTTCTCCCATGTTCCGCCAGTTAACTCGGTCCTGTTATTGCTGCTGCCAATTTATATGCGCAAACTTCTTAATCTCATCTGCCCATATAATCTTCTGTCTTTCCCTAACCGGCTTGCCTTCTCTGAGAATCCAGTTAGTTACCCTTAATGACCAGCGGTTATCCTGTCTACGCACTACATGCCCGGCCATGTCCATTTCCTCTTCTTGATTTCAACTGATATCCTTAACCCCCGTTTGTTCCCTAATCCACTCTGCCCTCTTCTTGTCTCTTAAGGTTACATTTACCATTTTCCTTTCCATCGCTCTCTGCGTAGAATCATAATACCAGCCGAAGCAAGACTGCATGTGCTGCAGCTTTTACATGAGACTCACTAGGGTTCGCCAGCAATGAAATATGACGCGCGCTCTTTGTTTTTGGTGGCCAGGCCTAGACAAAGATATTGAAGAGGTGTCTGCTCAGTGCCAAAATTGTGTTCAAAATTTATTGCTGCTAACCTCGGCACCCATTGTCAAGTGGCCTGAAACCAGTGAAAGGTGGTTTCGCATTCACATTGACTACGCGAGGCCGATCTATGGCAAAATATTACTCGTCGTAGTTGACGCCCACACGAAATGGCTCGAAGTCGCACCTCTGGTACGTACTTCAAGAGAAAGCACCATTTACTGTTTGCATGGCATTTTCACCAGATTTGGGATAACGCACAATCATTTCTGGCAATGGGACTCCATTTTCCAGCCTTGATTTTGAGGAATTCGTGTCAAACAACAACATAGTGCGCCTCTGAAGTGCTCCATACCGTCCCCCGTCTAATGGTGCAGCGGAGAGGGCAGTGTGAACTATCAAAGATGGTCTTCGAAAAATGAGGAGAGGGAAGCGGGAAAAAAACCTGATATGCTTGCTGTTTAACTATCAGAGGACTCTGCAAAGGGCGATAAATCCTCAGCAGAATTACTCTTAGGTTACCAAATACCCTCACAGTCGAACACATGTTTTCCTCCAGCTCTTACAGGATAAAAAAAACTTCAAGAGGAATGACTGCCACTACCAGGAAGGGACATATACGTCCGCTTATGGTGCAGGGAGCGAATGGACGTCTGATAATGTGAAGGTGACATCTGGAGCGATAATGGGGATTGTGGACATTACGGACAAGGTCGTTCAACAGCATGTAGATCAGTTTCGCCCATGACAGGACTAACGAAGTGATCAGGCACCTATTATACTGCCATAAGTCACAATGAGCAAGACCAAACAACTGAATGATCCCCTCCGGAAGTGGTAAGCACGGTGACAGGCACTTATTATGCTAATGATGTCGATTCTGCACATCGTGCATCTCCAAAGATCGCGGCAGTACCGATGAATACCGGTGTCGACTAACAAGCA
The DNA here is from genome assembly GCF_043290135.1 of Rhipicephalus microplus. Taxonomy (NCBI): domain Eukaryota; kingdom Metazoa; phylum Arthropoda; class Arachnida; order Ixodida; family Ixodidae; genus Rhipicephalus; species Rhipicephalus microplus. The sequence goes on from NC_134708.1 coordinate 328,852, forward strand.
CACAGGCATTCTACAAAAAACGCAAGCCAGTACAGCGCTTTTAATTCTAAGGGAGAAGAAATGTTTCTTCACGTGTTCTTTGTGTGTATGTGCGCGTGCACCTAGACGCCTCAGCTGGTTGGCTGCACCGCATCAGCTACTACCACGTGTGCATCATTATGAGGCTACATGGCAATGCCTATAAATATGTCCAACACATTTCAATAAACATTCTTTTCATTCTGCTGACTACACTGATGCATTGCTGGTCCAGCGCAACTATGCGCATATCTTGACTATACTACATTTGAGCCACGGATGTTAGCTGCAGAGAGCGAAAGTATCTTTCATTTTTTCATTGAGTGTAATATACAAAACATGCTTTATGAAGATCTTTATTCAAAACACTGCCATTTTCTGCTTGAGGGCTTGGATTCATCACGAACCAAAGAATCTGAAAAACAAGTCTTTGGTAAGTATGCATGGCTTCCGTCTTTACAAAGCACACTCACACCAACATAAGGAACATTACTAGGATGTTCCAGAGGCCGATCAATGCCCTGAAGTAACGAATGGCGTCAAGAAAATCACAAATCTTCGTACCTGGAAAGAGATGAACTTGATGTAACGTGCTGTCCCCAACTTGAGCAAATCAATCTTACCAGCTGTCACCTCCAATTTCTCTACAAATCCATCATCCCGGCTAGTGGGCCTGCATGCAAAAGTAAGAAAAGGTTACAGCTCAAACAAGAAAACTTTCCGAATGAGAAGCCGTACACAATGTGCTGTGCCTACTATAAAGAATCTGTACACATGCAAATCTGTGTGCAAACCTGTAACTGTTTGCTTGCTAATAATGCATGACATATATATAGACACATACAGAGTGTTCTTTTTTTAAGAAATAAAAATTTTTTAAAATTTAGACTACGTATGTAGTTGTCGTCTTCGAAGCCAATTTCTAGGCTGCAGTGGAAAGATTTTGCCACTATTTGATCACTGAGGAATGATTAATTGAATTTAAAAAATGTTTGAACAAACTTTTTATTATCAATTTTAGAGTGGTTTATATGGCGAAGTTGTTCTACGTTATAAATTAAGGCCAGCCTAGTTTTTAAAAATTTTATGCATGGTTTCAAAGATCCATCGTCTAATTTCTAGACAGTGCTGCAGGAGAAACCTAAACTAACGCACCGAGTGTGCCGGAAGGGCGGTCCCTGTGATGCGTCACCTGTGAACTTCCCTTTTACAGAATCGCAGCAAGACTAATTTGCCTCGGTTTTGCATGCGTTTGTATTCTCACACTTTGCGCATCGTATAGACACCCTGGAGAAACGCCAGAAAACATTGCGAGTATGATACATCAAAGGGGTTCATCCTAATACTCGAGCCTGGCACCTTTCAGTCGGAAGTTAAAATGACAAAGAATCAGATAACCACGGCACATCATGTGCGAAGAACCACTGGTCAGCATGGTCTACTAGCATGCATAGTGTTTCTCGCACAGCGAGGTTTTTGCATGATGTGCCTTCATTCAAATTACGTAAAGAGAAGCTCAACCTTCTCTCCTCTCCAGCATTCCTATTTTTTTTTATTCCCACTCCCTAGCGTGTTGTAATTGAGAGGATCTCCATGGAAGAAACAGTTAAAACAACACACTTTTCTTTTCATTTCCCTTTCCTAAAAACTGTTCCGCGCGGAACGTCTCGCGGGAAGACGCCACATTCAAGATCTAGTATGATCCAATACTGGATGAGATAACGCTTAGAAACACTTTTTCAGTTTCGGAACTCCACGCTTCACCTTCATTGAGCAGGCGGCAGGATACAGTTCCCGCCACCGTGGCGCTGAGGTACAACTTTTGAGGGTCGCCTGCTACACCTAGGCCCGATGCATCCGATGAGCAGTGTTTATGCAAGAATTTCATGTTAAGAGCGCCGAACAACAACTTTGTGATTAAGGCACAAGAAGTATAACGTCAGGCCTAAATGTGTGTGCAGCATCGTTTTGGGTCCTTGGTAAAAATAAAAGCTCACGTAAGCGTAGTTCTGGACGAAAATTTCTCGATTGTAGAGCCGTTTTGTCGTCCTGCAACTTCTTGTTCTGCCAGGTAGTAGAAACAAAGTTTGGAGCTCAATTGTATTAGCCATGTTTCAACGAAAGCTCGGTAAAACCTGTAACTCATCTAGTTCCAGCTTAGTTGTTTAAAAGTTGCTTTCGAGAATCTTAGCATAATAATCTTCGACGCTGTGCACACTAATTTTGTGCAGCGATAAGCACCTCGGCAGGCCGTACCCTACAGGAAGTTGAAACCGAGCCATAGATGTAAAGTATCAGTCATGTTTAAAATCCCACTGAAACGACGCTATTTCTCTGTTCATGTGGCATAAACCAGTGCAGTTTCTTCTGCTGAAGTATTCAGATTTATGGATGTCTATCAGTGGATAATACTTGTGATTATTAAAAAAATGCAAATTTTATAAAAATAGGAAAACATCAGAGCATTTACACAAGAACACTTGTCATGTTCACACACTAGCCATGAGCATTCGTATTTCAAACAAGCACACAGCTGAAATCCTGTAACGATCCGGGCTTGTGGGCAGCAAACAACGCTTAAGTCGATCTGTTGTGACTTTCCTTCTTGTTGCATGATGAATGTACAATGAATGGACACTTTCTGCACTTCGGGTAAATCTTCAAATAGATGATTGAGAATCGCTGAGAATGCAGTTTTAATTTTTTTTTCAATCAGCCGGCGTATCTTGAAGGGCCAGTAAACAGGCTCCGACTTTTTTTACACCCCCCATACAAACTCGGCATTCATAGATTAGACCGCAGCGATCACGTTTTCTGAATATTATAGTGCCTCGCACAGTGAAGAGCCTCTATTTTGAAAAACCAATTCCGCGTATCTTTCCTATGCCTGACCGACTCCCTTGCACGCGCAGTGACGTCAACTCGGCAATCGGCGACGTGACGTAGCACGCAGCTTGCCGATTGGTCTAAATCAGGTGTGAAAAAAACAGTACTGAAGTCAACATCAGTTCCTCTTCCCACCCAACGGCTACGGAACTGCCCCTTGTTTCTTGGCACTGCGGTGAAAGAACCAGCCTCGCAGTTGTTACGTGCACGTGTACATTCCTCACTCAACTACAGTGCCTGTGCGCACGTACAAATGTACTTCGCTCTTGACATGAGCAACATGGATAAAAGCATTGCTCTGTCGTCGGCTGCAAGTCGAGCGACTAGGCAGTAAAGCATCGGCACTGGGTGTCTCATGATCGGGCCCTGCGCGCTGCTTGGCTGAAGCGAATCGGCCATACAGCGACGTACGCCGAGGAGCCGATCGTTTGTGGTCGACACTTTGCACCCGACGCTTACACGGTTTACCAGTGGCTGGTGCGGCAAACTGTAAACAAACAACCACGCTTCGCAGCTAGCGGAAGTGCGTTGCGACTGATTGAGTTCGCCCATGACGTCAATCGCTGACGTGGTGTCACGTTGCTTAAGTGGGCGGAGTCACTACGATGGGCTATGCCTTCCCATTCATAAAAGGAAGAAGGGGGGCGACGCCGTGCGAAAATTTGAAACCAGCTTAGACCGATGGTCTAACCCCTGTAACTTCTTTAATATAGCACGTATTTGCAAAATTTTTGCGGCAGCATGTTTGCAAAAACTGCACATATATCTCTTTTTAAAATTTTTGGACCTCAGGGCTGTCTACTGGCACTTTAAGCTTCCTCCATTCTCGAGTGACAGTGGCACAGATCAAGCATTTCTTTAATTCGCTGGCTGCAATCTGCACCTTGTTCTTGGTTGTTTTTGTCATTTTTTTTTATGTTCACTCTAAAATGACAAAAGACACACATACCTCTATTAGCACCAGTCATGCCAACACAGTCCTAGTAATAAATATTTCTTAGCGACACAATTTCTCCTTTTGCCGTGCCAGTAGATGTAATCTTTGAATTCTGCATTACAGAAGATTATCACTGGATGTTTTTACATGTCCTCAGAGCCACCAAAATCTAGTAGCAGGGTAGTTGAAGCACACTTATTTCCAATAGCTCATAAAAACTGGAGTTCTCCGAAGGGAGCGAGTACCTGTGGCAGATTCCTCTGGCAGATCACAAGGCAGCAGCGGTTAGTTATTGTATAGCTACTTTTTCTTTTGTGGCTTGATGACAAGTCTAGAAAACAGATTGAAGACAGAGCTCAGAGGTGAGGAAGAAGAAGTGGTCAGGGGCACGCTCTTTATATATTTTTATTCTTTTTCTGTCAACAATAAACCGAAGACCTATCAGTTCTGTAGTCTCTCTGGCCCTTCTGAAACATGGTGCCGTGACCACAATATCTGAGGACTGACGCAAAGACTTCAACCCCATTCGCAACAACGGGTTGAAGAACGAAGCAGCAGGGTCTGACTCAAGGACGAACCGTCGAGGGAAGGATCCCGACCGATGACTGTTGGCGACGCACATAAACAGGCAAGAGCTCTTTCAATACGTTTTAAGCATGAATAAAGAGGTCCTATCGAAGAAGCACAAGACGCTTCGAGCAAATGTGACAACGCTTACAAGCGAAATTGATAAGAAGATAGAAGAAGACGCCGATCGAGCGCAACTTATGACGCTTCTAAACCAGATGAAGAGCGTGTCACAGACTTGTTAAGTTGCCATGTCTTGAGATGATCAAGTTTGATGGGAAAAAAACAGCATGGCCAAGGTTTTGGGATCAGTTCGAGACATTGGTGCATAACAGAATGAACATGCTGAAGAATAAAAAATTTAACTACCTTCTGGCGTCTCTGAGCGGGGAGGCTGTGTCCCTCACAGGTTTGCAGTTTCTTTATCAGAATTACGAGCATGCAGTCGCTCTTCTGAAAGAAACCTTCGGACAACAAGATCATTTAAGAGAGACCTACATAAAAGAGCTAGCAAACGTGGAAGCAGTAAAGAGTCCTAAAGATGTAGATGGGTTAAAGAAACTCTTTCAAAAGTTGCAACTGAACACACGAGCATTGCAGTTGTTAGGAGTGGAAATGAATACAAGTTAACGAACAGATTGAACCGTTCATTGAAAAAGACGCAGAGGCAGAATTTGATAGAGTTTAGCCTTATGAGATGAAGATCATTGCTGCAACGACAAAAATAGAGGAGCAATTAGTTAGAACAAGCGACGCAACTGACTACGACAATAGTCACAGAACAGGCGAGCTCAATGCAAGGCACTAACCAAATCTCAGAGTCGCAAGAGCTTGTTAAGTTGCTATGTCTTGAGATGATCAAGTTTGATGGGAAAAAAACAGCATGGCCAAGGTTTTGGCATCAGTTCGAGACATTGGTGCATAACAGAGTGAACATGCCGAAGAATAAAAAATTTAACTACCTTCTGGCGTCTCTGAGCGGGGAGGAGGCTGTGTCCCTCACAGGTTTGCAGTTTCTTTATCAGAATTACAAGCATGCAGTCGCTCTTCTGAAAGAAACCTTCGGATGAGAGAGACCTACATAAAAGAGCTAGCAAACGTGGAAGCAGTAAAGAGTCCTAAAGATGTAGATGGACTGAAGAAACTCTTTCAAAAGCTGCAAGTGAACACACTTTTAAATATTGAATCTTATTAATATCTTATCATATCTAATATCATATCATAATCTTATCAATATTAAATATTGAATATTAAATATTATCCTTTAAATATTGAGGTTGAGGACTGGTACTTTGCAGTGAAGGGTTTAATTTTCACTCCTGCCTTGACTTTAGCCACCAATCAGATAACCTCCTTCTAGTTAATTCTACCCGCTTACTCTATTTTGCCCTCCCTCCCTGTCCCTAAACCCCGGTGCTTTGAAAAACTCTGCATCATCATCCTGAACTATTGGGTGAAGCCCTTTAAAGAACATGATCAAGTGTTCGGCAGTTTTCTCCTCCTCTCCACAAGCACTGCATATCGCGTCTACCCCTTCGTATTTGGCCCGATATGTCTTCGTTTGCAATACTCCCGTCCTGGCCTCAAACAGTAGAGAACTACCCCGAGTATTACCATAGATTCTTTCCCAGGCAATTTTCTGCTTAAAAGTTCGATAGATCTCTAGTGCGGACTTCTTAATCATGCCAATTCTCTACATGTCAGTCTCCGTTTCCTTCACGTTTTTCTTAGTCGATTGTTCTTTTTGGTTTGGCCACCTGCTGTTTTTCAAGTATTTACCAGCCAATTTCCTAGTTCGCTTCCTCCATTTTGTATCGACATTCTTTAAGTACAAGTAGCTGGAAACCTTCCTAGCCCAACGCTTATCCCCGATTTATCTCAATCGCTTCTCAAATTTTATCTTGCTGCTAGCTTCTCTGCCCTCAAATAATGTCCACCCCATATCACCTTGTACTCCCTAATTTGGTGTGTTCTCGTGACCTCATAAGGCAAGCCTACCTATTCCACGTTGCTTAATTTCTAATCTTGCTTGACCTTCTGATCTTATGCACAAAACCGCATTGCCGAACGTCAGACCAGGAACCATGACCCCTTTCCATATTCCTCTCACAACATCATACCTATTGTAATTCCACAGTGGCCTGTTTTTCATTACCGCTGCATTCCTGTTACCTTTAGTCATCACGTATGTTTCGTGTTCCCGTAGGTACTCGGCCCCATTGCTTATCCATAAGTCCAGATACTTGTATTCATCTGTTATCTCTAGCGTGACTTCCTGTATCCTAAGCTCACAACCTTCCACATATAAAAGCACCGCCATTCAGCAGACATTCCAAGGACTAAACAAGAGGTGGCACACGCACACTTTCTAACGGCTTGCGCTTCATGTCTACTTCCCACCTTTAACCCCCTCGAGTTCATGGTATATACTAGTTCATTATATTCATGGCACTGTGGCCCAACGCTCGCTAAACCTGTCTAAAACGAAAAAGGTTACGCCCAGCGAGTATAACGTAGCAGCGCTTTCTTGCCAGGTGGTGCTCAATGCACATGCCCAAGGCTGCTAATGGGGAATGAGAGACAGGAGAATGCGGCTTTTAGTTAACGCGCACGCTGCTAATTTTGAATTGTTCAACAACGCACAGTAGAAATCTCCCACCGGCACCACTTTGCAGGTCAAAAGGTAACACTGGTTACACACTACGACTACGACTACGAGGGACGAACGGGTGCCGCTTTAAGGAGCTTCGCCTCTAAAACTTGCCCCAAACACCGAGTGACTGCACCCCACTCAGCCACCGGCGGGAGTGTTTTGCCAACCACCGCCTTGCACGTGCACCGGTGACGTCAGGCTGTGACGTACAACGATAGAAATCTATTAAGAGAGCGTATCAGTGTTAGGGAATCAACGACAGAACCTTGCCACGATCCCTTCTAGCTTTTCAAACTGCTCAAGTTGGCATCGACGTTTAATGAAACAATACGCAACTAACACAATACACAACAGCTTGATTATACACGGACGTTTCCAACCTTTCAAAAGCATTTCACATGAGCAGTACAAGTGATACTTACAGCTTGAAGTTTATGACGGCACCGGCGTTCAGCAGCAAGGTTCTGAAAAATTATTAAGTGCGGTACGATAATAGATCCAAGTAACGCTAGGAAAGAATAGAAAAACCAAATAAATTTCACCATACCCAAATAGAATTATATCTGACAGCATAATGTTTCGCTACGTTCTTCACTACGTCGGTAGAACCACAGAATACCTATGCATTAACACTAGAGAAGGGAAACTGTACTTTCACCAATGCAACGCCTTCTTTATTTAAGGTCCGTTCGATTCGCCTGCATCACGTAAACCAGTTCACGAGGTGCTGCACCTTACCATTCGAATAAGTGGTGCAGCATTGACGACCGCTGAACCCTGCCACTCGTTTAGAAAGGTGCAGAAGAGGTGCAGCACCGGTTCACAATTTTCCTGCACCTCCTTTGCTGACGGTGCCGGCTTGGTGCAGGCACGCGTGCAGCTGAGCAGACGACGCAGCACTTAGACGTAGGTGGCTTAGGCGCCGTACCCGCCTCTTCGAATGCGGTGTGTTTTAGGAAGTGTTTCGGTACCCCGGTGGCACGAACCTTTTCTAGGCAAAAGCGTTCGGTTCACCCAATAGCCGTTTAAAACCGACTTGACTTGGCTTAAAGTGTATGAATAGCTGGCGTTAGAATCGGTGTGTTGGAAAACATTTTTCAGGCGATTTGGGCGTTCTTTATTCTGTGGTTCAGGTAGAGTTCCTCACTAGCTTGTGACACACAGTCTGTGGCGGGTTCATCGTATTCTAGTCGTGATGTTTTTTTCTCCGATGTTGGTGTTGGATTGGACTGTAATCTGTTCGAAATGGCGAGAAGCGCCTCTGCCCGTGGGGTCGTGGTCGCTTTCTGATGTTAGAAAGTGATTCATACGCAAGTCGCTGCCGCTTTTCTTAATTCCTGTGATGTCGCCGTGTTCAGGAGCTTCTTATCCGTGCTTATCGAGTAGTTAACGTCATTCGCCCGAAGCACAGAAATAACACCTACCAGCCCGAAGTGTTTGCCACCAAATCTACAAGCAATGACAACGAGCATAAAATAAAGGCATTTGAAACGCGATTTGTGAATATTGGTCTGATGCATGTACTACGCGGATGTATGGTAGGTGCATGCGTGTTGCTTGAGGACCGATCAAACAGCTGGTGTCACTTGGGAGGAAGTATATACAGTGCCAACGCTTTCATTGAAGCTTGTTCTTGCGTAAGTGCGCGAGATAGATACGGAATGCACAAGTTGGAATTAGAGAACGTTCTTGTCCGAGTGGCTTTATTAAGCACTCGCAGATGATGGCAATTTGTTTGCTTAGCAGTGTGTGTTTAGATTGGGGTAACCAACAGTGAAGGTAGTTGTGTGCGGGTGAGGAAATTAGTTTTTTTTTGTTGCGGTGCCTTCCAAACAAATCCGTTATTTCTTCTCTTCATTGCGTCGGTCTCTTGATGTGGCACTAAATTTTGCTATGTGCTCTTCGTGACACTTCCTCTCGCTCTAGAATGCTCTAGTAAAAGTTGACGCTAAAGTTCAGCTGAAGTGTTTAATGTTCCTTGCAGCTAACCACAGCAACATTTCTTTGTCTATGTGATCAGATGGACGCTCGTTATTTGGCATGCCTTTTTATAACGCAAAACGTTTCTTTTTTTTTTTTTTCATTTACTGAACAGTCCGGAAAAAATCTGGGACATTTGTCCCGACTGGGACAGCGCGGGCAAAGTCTTGGACAGTCCAGCGAAATTTGGGACGGCTGGTAACACTAGTTTAGGCAAGTGTATAAAAATGAAAAAATGTAATAAAATAGAAGTTTCATTGCTGGGAGCATTGTCGCGCTTCAATTGCTAACCCGTAAAGGTCTTTTTAAAAGTTAACATTGCCGCAATACAGCAGTGTCACGAGGTGAAGTGCTTGCAGTGTATTGCAGTAAAGCATACATTATGTGCGCGCGTGTGTGTGTGAAACGGAAGCGTAGCACTGCTATTAGGCCTAATGCGATGCGCCGTGCTTTGTCTCATTACTGGTCATGCGGCAGACGGTATCAGCACCAACTTCAACCTTTGTAAAGAGTCCATATGTTCCCCCCATAATTATTTTTTTTTTAATTGTGGCAAGTGATTCACACTGCAGTAAACTTCTAGTATATCGCATGAATAATTTAAAATTGTTGCATGGCCCCTAATAAAGAAGTGAAAAATACCTGTGACAGACTCCTTGGTACTCCAGATTTTGTGCCATCAGATATGTGCTCTAAAATGAAAATGATCATTATTAGTGAAATATATACTCAGGCTAGGTATTGGAGACGATTGTGCATGTTTTGCAAATTTTCTTTTAAAAGCTCATGCTTCACTTTATCGGGCTTTCTTTAGTTATTAAGAAAAATAGCTCCCCAAGAATGGTCTAAAATTAAACACACAGTTTGTCATGGGGCAAGTTGAGCTTAGCAAGAAAATGATATACGAAAACCATTCTGTCGCATAACTAAGAGCAAGCTGGTTTCAGGAAACATGTTGACCTGAGATGATGGCACGTGTTCACGCATCTTACAAAGGCTGCTTGTTGTTATAATGTGGCTGTAATTGGATAGATGTCTGTCATCAGGTGTGGAGATACATCGCATCTCTGATAATCAAATTTTTAAAGAATAGGTTTTCAGGGGATGCTAAAAACTTTTTTTTAAGGGGTGAGCATTAGAGAGCATTACTTTATTAAAGTCTCCAATTTCATTAGGTTAGCACTGAGGCTTGCAGGTATGTTAAATGAGCATGGTCACTTGAGTAACACTCAGAGGTCAATAATTATAGGGTGAACAGCAAGGTATGTATGAAGAGACAGGATTATGAAAATTGCAGAAGTAGAAGTAATGAAGTTGTCGGGAAGACTTTGTTAACAGTACATTTACAGGCTTTACGCACAATTTGCTTTCCAGCAGGGTGAATTTACTTTTGCTGATGCTTCCGATGGCATCATTGCACTTCATAAGCACTGGTTTTATGCACTGCACGTGACGATCTTGTTTTTTTAAGGTTCATGTACTGATTAAAAAGTATAGGATCAAGAAACTTACATGCTGTCTTAAGGGATAATCAGGCTCACCATAGAGGTAATTGGTGACATTTTAGTGAGTTGTATGTGGGAGGTCTGTGTACATAACATCATAGTAATCTTGCAATGCGATAGCTTTATTTGTGTAACGAGTGAAGCTTCTTTTTCTGCTGAAAATTTCTGCCAAGCAAACAAATTCCAACAGTAGGATTTGCCCTTGGGTAAAGCAGGTGGTAAGAGAGAGCTTATTCAGAAGCCCTTCAAGAGTACCCACTGAAGGAATTAGTACCTATAGGGCAAAAATTCCAGTGCACCAAGAAGGGCAAGGGAGGACGGTGCAGGTTAACATTTCAGGAGGGCATCTTCTGGACATCATCCTTCTCTAACCACAAGCTTGTATGGCCAATGTTTAGCAGACTCCTACTAACATAAACTAGGTATAAATGTTGCTTCTCTATTGCAAGATGACACACCATATACCTTTTGAGAGTCTCCTCACCACAAGCCCTTACATTAGCCTAAAAATATTTTTTTCTACGGTGCCCTTTTTTTGTCCTAAACAGTTGTTTGAAGCAACAATATGCACATTGTGACAGTCTAGCTATTGACCACAGAGATGGCCCACGCCATCACGATGTACACTACACTCAAAATGTAAGACACCGCAAAATCATATTCCGGTGTGCGTGCATACGACCTTGAACATGCAAGCAGTGACCACTTCTCTTGTGTTCTCTGCACTGGCGCATACTTGTTGCGCACCTGTTCAAGATTGTGACAGTGAAATTAGTTCTGGCAATGCTGTCTCACAGGTAAGACTGTGTACACCCTTAGGAACACCATGATGGAGCGAGCAGAGATTCATATCAAATGTAGTAATAAACTGGCAACACCATGGTGATATAAGCACACTTGCATAATTTATTACATTTTTATTGAGGCATACATCACACAGCTAAGCTTAGTTGTGATCTCTTTTCATTATTGTCTACATAGTTTTCTCGTTGGTCACAGCACAGGAAGAAAAATTTCTCTGTGGGAGCACCATATTTTAAGCTTGCATGACTCCAATGAAGCACTGTGCGAACAGATATATTGGAAATGTCAATACTTCGGGTCCTATAAATGGTGAACTGGTTGTCACATTCAGCCGGTGATCCTGCAGGAGCTTTAGCATATACTCTAAGGTCATTTTGCATCAACAATGCCACATACAATAGTTTAACAATGGTTGTTAATGGGCAAGATGATTCATTGCTTCAAGGAGGTAATTAAGCTAAGGGGGAAAATTATAGATGCCTAAGCACCACTGGAAAAATGAAAAAGCACAGAAAAAGAGCATTGGTCGCAGCTGAACTACAGAAAATATTTACACTGCACCACACAATCGCATCGTCTAGAATTTTCCCTAATAATGTTATACCAACCTGCCTAGCAGCAAGTACTTCTAAGGTAATAAAGTGCAGAATGACACTTGCATAAGACAGGGAACAGGACGCGAGTTAACTGCCATCTATCTTTGTTTGTGGCTTTGGTAGAAAATATATAAGGAAACAGACACATGTGCAGAGTGACAGTGTGCAATGTCACAGTCATCAAAAACATCACTTAACATTGCCTGCTCGAGAAATTTTCCTGGTTTTCAAAGTGTCAACAAATGTGTCACAATTAAATACACCACTTTTTTTCCAGCTTGAACTGCTTCCAACAGTTCACATCTATCAGGACTGCTGCCTGTAATCTTTGTCTGGTATTTAATATGAACTGATATGCCCTAATGCTTACACACAATCAGCCATATTTGTCTATCGACCCTTAACAGCCTGTAAGTCCACGTGTAACAACACACGCTCCACCCTTCCAGTGGTCATAGTCCATACGGGTCATTATATCATTCAGTTAGCTGCCTGACTATACTTTCATTCATTCACTTCATATTTCTTGAAAATAGAGATATGTGAACCCTACAACTGCTTTGCAAAAAACAAATGAAGTACCACACTTGCTATGATGGCTTAATTAAAAAAATTATTTCACGATGATGGCCCAGAAGCTTTCTCTAGAAAACATGTAGAGCCCATATGGAGAAGTATATGTCCCAGGGAAATTCTGCAACTGCCAAATTCGAAGGGTGTGTAAAATATTCTACGATTTCACATACAAAGTTGAATACTGTTCTATTTGATTCAGTCGCCCTTATTTGTAGAACTAAACATTTTTTACTAGTTTAATAAAATTTAAAATGTTAAGTGCACTGAAATAAAGAGAAAATGTGTAAAAGTATCATAAGTTTCATCCCTGGCAGGTTATACGCATTAAACATGACAGCTTATCTAGTGCAGCTGGCTACTTCGCTCTAGGAAAGTGATTTTGCTACCTATACAATTGTCACTTACCTTTTCTTAACACTTCTGTAGATTTTAAGGGCTTGATGTTTTCGCCAGATAATTGATTCCTACTTTTAAGATTTCTAGGAGTCCTTATCACAGCTGCAAAGGGAGATACAGCCAGTATTTGATGTACTTGTTTTTATATTGCAATAGAAATAATACATCAACTGGGAAATAGCAATCAACATTTTGTGTTAAATTTTATTTCAAATTCGTTTTGCTGCACAACTTGTGTACCAAACAGTGGCCGACAACCATTGGGTGTATTTGCACCATGCTCTGCCATGACGAAGCACATGCATGAAACTTGAGAGACACGAGCTCATGCATGCAGGTGCAATTATTATGTAGTCATCCCTTGAAACATCCTTGGTAATTTTAAATACTTGGCTGGGCAGATGTCTGTTAAATTATTCTCGAATGTCCAGGCTGGCAACAAAATGAGCAATGCTAATAATGTTCTTGGCTTGTGCCACAAATTTTTTACCTCTCATTCTTTAAAAATATTTCCTAACGCTGTTGTTGTACAACCAAACAAGAATATGTACATGCTCTTTAGCGTACTGTTATTCACAAACTAAATGCCAGTTCATTAAAACTCAAGATAGTTAAACATTCATATTCCGTAATTACAATCAAACTGCAGGTGAGTTACCACAACAACCAATCTTGCACTGATGTCATTATGTTTTCATTATGAATTTAGTAATTTGCATGCTTGCTTCTTTTTCACAGAGTATGCATATTATTAAGACACCACAACTAACTCATTTATCAACTTCAGTATTTTATCACTTTCAATCAACCATCATATTGCAAAGTCTTGAAACAAGTCACTTTTAAGACCCACAAGTTTTCTTGTGCCCTTACAGTGCATCGAAGGCCCTGAAGTGTCAAATAGGCCAAAAGGCATTGGTAAGGCTTGTTCATAGGCATTGGACAAATCTGTTTACAAAATGTGTTAAAGGCACATGCGTGCACATGTTTTGGTTTGATTGTACGTTAACATTATGAAAGGAAGGAGTGGTGCGACATTTCTGGCACAAGCCAAGCATGTGGTTAGCATTGCTAACTTTCACTTCACTTCACTTTATTATTTTAAAGACCCCGGTGGGGGGGTATTACATAAGGGGTAGGTTAACAAATGGAGGTTACAGAGAGTGATCTTCTGACAAACAATATGTATTTATGTTTTGCGCAAACGTAGATGAACATGTGATGGCTGCAATGTCACGGGGAAGGCCATTCCAGTCCACTGCTGTGGGAAGAAAAAATGAGGCAGCAAAAGTAGTAGTGCGAGCGCGTGCGCATGCGATTGAATAAGGATGGGTTGTGCGGTGAGATATGCGCGTCGGTGGGATAATGTAAGGTGCTTGATTGAGGGAACTGTGAAAGAACTTGTGAAACAAACAAAGGCTGGCGATGCGGTGATGCACAGAAAGATTATCAATATCAATGTCATGTTTTAGGGATGATATGCTTATTTCGTATGAATATGAAGAGTGAATGAACCTAGTGGCACGATTTTGTACAGATTCTATTTCGTTTATTAGGTATATCTGGTGCGGGCTCCAGATGGGCGCTGCATATTCTAGTTTAGGTCTGATGAGCGATTTGTGAGCCAGAAGTTTTATGTCCAGTGGTGCGTGACGCAAATGACGCTTTAGGAAACCGAGGGGTCTGTTCGCGGATGATATAATGTTGTTTATGTGACTGTTCCAGGAAAGGTCAGATGTTAAGGTGACGCCTAGGTATTTATGACTGAACTTGTTCGATAGCGGAATCAGAGATTAGGTATGAGAATGATAAAGGATTACGCTGGCATTGAAATGAGGCGAGTTTGCATTTAGTAGGGTTAAGCTTCATTAACTAAAGATCACACCACTGTTGCACGAGATCCAGATCCTGTTGGAATGTAGTTTGATCAGAAATGTTAGTAACTGTGCGATAGATGACACAGTCATTGGCAAATAAACGGATATGGGAAGATACATGAACAGGAAGATCATTAATATATATTAGGAACAAGAGGGGTGCGAGTACAAATCCTTGGGGGACGCCGGATGTTACTGGGAGGGAGCTAGAATGGGTATTTTTAATGGAGATGAACTGAGAGCGGTTAGTAAGAAATTGTGTGGTCCATGCAAGAATGTTGGGGTGCAGGTTCAGCTGGGAAAGTTTTAACAGTAGGCGTTTGTGCGGTACCTTATCAAAGGCTTTTGCGAAGTCGAGAAAGATTGAATCGGTCTGAAAGTGATGGTCCAGAGAAGAGTGTATATCATGAATAAATGTAGCAAGTTGGGATTCACAGGATAATGATTTACGAAATCCGTGCTGGGAAGAATGAAAAAAATTGTTGGTGTCAAGGAAGTTCATGATGTGTGAATATATGATATGTTCCATGATTTTGAAAGGGACGCTTGTGAGAGAGATGGGTCAATAATTTAGGGGGGACTGTCTGTTACCTGATTTGTGGACTGGAATGACCTTTTCCTCCTTCCAGTCGTCTGGTAATATTCCTGTTTCAAGTGACAATGACAACATCATCGAAAAGTACACTGCAATAATTTCCTTAGTATTTTTTAACAATTTAGAGTTAATATTGTCTACGCCAGCTGATGATGAAAGTTTTAATTTGTCAATGAGTGATGAAATGCCACTAACGGATAACACAACAGAGGCCATCGCTGGTAATGTCGTAGTAGGTGGCGTAAGAAACGGTGCGTTGGCTTCTTTAGTGAACAGTGATGAGAACGCGGTGTTAAAGATATTGGCACAAACAGTGTCGCTTGCATCTTCATTTTTATCGTTTGTAAGCGTGATGTCTCGTGTTAGTTGCAGGTTTATGATTTCCGAGAATTTTCTAGGGTTAGATTTCAGAATTTTAGATAAATCATTGTGATAGAATGTCTGTTTCGCTTTTCTAATTTCAGCATAATAAGCATCTTCCGCAGCATAGTACTTGCCCCATGCGCACGCATTACCATTAAACTTCGCAGCTCGGAAGAGGCGCTTTTTTTATTTTCAAGTGTTTTCAAACTTGTAGAAAACCATGGTTTATTTTTATTGGCAGTAAGCTCACTGTGGGGATGAATTTATTAGTCAAGTCAGTTATCTTGTCCTTAAGCATTAGCCAGCTGTCATTGAGAGAACAGGAACTGAGATTGAGCTCGAAGTATGGTAGGAAATCTCGTAATTCACGATTAATTCATTCATAATTACCCTTATCATACAAGTGAATCTTTTTGCAGAAAATGAAGCGTATTTTGGGGGTGAAGTTAAAATATGGTATGGATGACTTTGTGATCTCTGATTTCACGTAAGTATGCAATAGATTTTAAGCTTTCGGGGCTATTTGTTAATACCAGGTCTAAAATGTTTGAGGATTCACTAGTGACGTGCGTTAGTTCGGTTACCTGTTGGATGAGGTTAAAGTTGAGGCAAACATCGACGAATTCTCTTGCTTCAGTATTTCCCGAGGTTGGTGAAACCTGATTGAGCCAATTAATGGAGGGAAAGTTAAAATCCCCATAAAGCAGAACACGTGCATTAGGGTGTTTATTAGTTAGCTGGGATAAGATTTCGTTAAGTTTGCGGGGGAAGTCTGGGTCAGTTCGAGGGGGCCTATAGCATACGCCAAGTATTATTGGGCATAGTGGCAGCAACGAGGACACTATGCTAAAACGATGCCTTTTTTTGACGCAGCTCCTTGTCAGCCTGATCGGACCCCCGCTCTGTGCAAGTGCCGTTCCTGGTTTCAGCGCTGCATCGCCTTTTGATGTGCCATTCTGCCTGGAGGGTCATGTGGTCTTCGGTGGCGGCACGCCCCTGGACTTTCCTATCGCCCCCGTGCGCGATAGTTGCGACGTGTCCACCCGTGTGCCTTATCGAAGATTCCATTCTGCGCCCTCCTTCAACGCAGTCATCGATCATCCAATCATCGCCAACGCAAGACATGTGACGTCCCGCAGCGAAGCTATAAAGGAACCGGCCATCAGCTTCAGTTTCAGTGGGCATAGTGGCAGCAACGAGGACACTATGCTAAAACGATGCCTTTTTTTGACGCAGGTATGTTACTTTTCTGACGCGTACGTAGTCCGTAGCGATGACCATTTTTTATTGCTGCTGCTCTGCCCACAAGTGTTTGTTTTGTCATGTTCGGATGCAGTGTTTTCCTTTAACAGTATTTTACTGTGTAATGATGTCGAACCTAATCCCGGCCCCACCAAAACTGCACCTGGAACTAATAACCGGCCGCATAGCACTCGTCCCGCTACTCGTTCATTCGGGAATTCTATTTCGACCCCTGAGCTCGGCGCACGTTCCCGAATAGCTGATTGTTCTATATCAGACAAACCCGATGTCGCTGCTTTGCTTTCACAACTGCTGGCTACTCAGCAGCAAATCGCAAGTGATATTGCTGACATTAAGCTCCGTTTCGACAACCGATTTGATGCACTCGAGTCTCGGGTATGTGCTTTGGAAAAAGCTTCCACGGGTTCCAACTCCAATTCTGCTTCTGTTGGGTCGCCTAACGCATGCATTACCGAACTCGCTTCCAAGATTGATGATCTTGAGAATCGTTCACGGCGCAACAATATTGTAATTTATGGACTGGGAGAGGAAGCCTTCGAAGACGGTGGTTGTTTGGCAACTAAGATTGAGGCGTTTTTTACTGAAAAGCTGCAGATTGAATGTCCTCAGATTGAACGTTGTCGCAGACTCGGTAGACAGCAACTAGATCGTTCCCGTCCTGTTATACTTAAGCTTCTTGATTATCGGGATAAAATGACCATATTTAAGAACGTTGCAAAGCTTAAAGGAACTAAAATTTATACTAACGAAAATTTCTCTCCGCGAGTTCGCGCTCTGCGTAAAAAAATGTGGGACGCCGCAGCTCCTTTTCGTGATATAGGGTGTTCTACTAGTTTGAGGTTTGATTACATTCTAATAAACAAAGCTCGGTACTACTGGGATGAAACACTGAATTCTCTTGTCAAAGCACCTAGTTTTCCAAATAATTCCGATGCGATGCCCTTCCCGGCTGCATCCGGTTCGGAACTACGATTTTCTCCTTGTGAACCTTCCCCAGCAGCAGCGCCTGTTGTCTCCGGTTGACGTCGTCCCGGCAGGAATGAAAATTTCGTCCTTCTAAACTTAAACGCTAGGAGCGTAATAAAAAAATTGCCTAGCCTTCTCTCCTTTGTCTCAGCGTATTCGCCTCACGTCATCGGCATTACTGAAACGTGGCTACATGATAATATCCTTGATTCCGAGTTCACTCCTCCAGGATACACAGCAGTTCGCACCGATAGACTCGTGGGGAAAGGGGGTGGTGTTGCTCTTCTTATCCGTTCGGACTTAAAATTTGCTGTGATTACAGGCCCAGCCGACACCGAGTCTGTTTGGTGCAAGATTTGCCTCGAAAAATGTGCAATTGTCGTTTGCGTTTTCTATCGGCCTCCTGCCTCGAGTATTGAAACATTACGGATTCTTAATAACTTCATGTACGAGCGCAATTTTAGGGCGTCGAACTTCATTTGCATGGGCGATTTTAACGCCCCAGGTATCCACTGGCCTTCCCTTACGTGTGATGGTCGCGAAAGTAATATTTGCAAGGAACTTGTAGACTTTACAGTATCTTTCGGCTTAACTCAAATTGTTCATGGTGCCACCAGGTTGAATGCTGTTCTCGATCTCGTATTTTTAAGCTCCGACCTTTTGGATAAAGGCTTTGACTATATGAAATAATTGATTGCCTGTCTGACCATCAGGCTGTTCTCTTTTACCTCGCATGCGTAATCAATAAACCGCGATATGTTTTCACTTCGTTTCCTGACTTTGAACGTGCGGATGACCTTTCTGTTTTAGACGCTTTGGCGGATGCGTACGATGACTTTGTGCTACTCAGCGCTTCAGGAGACATTGATACACTAACTACCACTTTTGAAAATCTAGTAAAATCATGCATTTCAGAGTTTATCCCTACAAAGACTAAAAAGAAAAACACTGATGTTCCCTGGATGACCTGCGATCTTTTACACTTATCTCGTAAAGTCCGAAGACTTCGGCGCTGCAAATCATCGAGCAATCCAGAAAGCATTATCAGGTTTACTGAGGCCAAGAGGGAACTTCGAGAGCAGCAAAATATAGCTAAAGACTTCTTTTTTCGTGTTCAACTTCAAAGTTTGCTATCCGACAATCCCCACAAGTTCTGGCGCTCGGTCCTGCCTCGCGATGCTTTTTGTAATTCTTTCAAAATAAACGATAGAATCATTGATGATCCGGCGGAAATTTCGAACTATTTTAACTTGTTCTTTCAGTCTGTCTTTACAGTCGACAATCTGGTTGTTCCTTCTTTTTCCACCTTGAATCCAACGTCTCCAATCAGTGATGTAGTGATCACTGAAGAGGGCGTGTTAAATCTCGTACTTAATTTGGACACTAAAAAGTGTAATGGACCCGATGGTATCCCCAACATGTTTCTCGTTCGCTACTCCCTTTGGACCTCTCAATACCTTACAATAATTTTCAATAAATCCGTAAAATCTGGAACCGTTCCCAGATCTTGGAAAAACGGCAAAATAGTACCTTTACATAAATCTGGTGACAAGCAAGTTTTCAGCAATTACAGGCCCATCTCTCTTACCCCTCATTCCTGCAAGCTTTTAGAGCATATTATATACAAACATATTATTGCATTTCTCGAATCTAACAATTTCTTGTCTAGCTTCCAACATGGATTCAGACGAAGTTATAGTACTGTTACGCAGCTAACCGAATTCGTGCACGACATTTCTAGTAATATGGACATTGGTAATCAGGTTGACGCACTATTCATCGATTTTTCGAAAGCGTTCGACACTTTACTTCACTCTAAATTATTATGCAAATTAAATGCCATATTAAACAACCCGCAACTAGTTACCTGGATTTCTAATTTTCTTTCTGAGCGCTCGCAATACATTTGTTATAACTCAACTGACTCCGACATTGTTAGTGTTAATTCAGGCGTTCCACAAGGTTCTGTACTTGGCCCGTTACTGTTTCTACTGTACATAAACGATTTGCCTAATAACGTCACCTGTAAAATTCGTCTGTACGCGGATGATTGTGTTTTGTATGAACCCATCGACTCTCCTGAAGCCCATTATCGTCTAAATGACTCATTTACTAAATTTTGTGAATGGTGTGCAACCTGGCAAATGAGTATAAATTTTAACAAATCTGTGCTTATGTCTTTCACGAATAGTAAGTCCCCTTCCTGCTTCACGTACTCGTTTAACGGATCCACCTTAAAAAAAGTAACAGAATACAAATATCTTGGTGTTGTTCTTTCTAGCAATTTATCTTGGTCTCAGCATATTAACTTTATCTGCACAAAATCTTTAAAAAAGCTAGGTTATTTAAGACGAACACTGTCCCAATCCCCCAAAAGCACTAAATTACTAATGTATAAAACACTGATTCGTCCTATACTTGACTACGCATGCCCCGTATGGAATCCACACAAGCAGGGTGAAATCGATAGAATTGAGGCCATTCAAAAAAAAGCTATTAGATTTATTTGTAACCGCTATGATCGCTACTTTTCACCTTCCCTTGCCCTGTCTTCTCTTGAACTAAGCACATTACGCATGCGCCGTCTAAAGGATTCTATGAAACTGCTTTACTGTTTTATTAACTCGGTCTATCGCATGTCCCACAATACCTACATCTCATTTGCCTCGCCGTCCACAACTAGAAGTAATCACCACCTTAATATCAAGCCTTACCATTGTCGAACTAACACATTCAAATTTAGTTTTTTTCCTTTCACTGCCGAAATGTGGAATCAACTGTCCGGTGATATTCGCTCCCTTCCGCTGGAAAATTTTTTACTTGCTCTTGCTGATTTGCGTTAACTGTTCTTTTGTTTTATTGCTCTGTTGATCTGTTTGTTTGTTATTTTTTTCATTCTGTAAATGCTCACTCCTGCCATAGCCCCAAATTGGGGGCTGCAGTATGTATAAATAAATAAAATTGCTTCGGGAGGGAAACGGCATATTACCCATAATGATTCTAGTTGTGAAAATGTGTTGATTAGAGAGCATGATAGTTCTTTTTTTAGTGGCGATGAGTATGCCTCCGCCACGTGAATTTTTACGATCGTGATGAAAGAATATGGTATTTATCCTGCACTAACCTTATAGTTAGTACGGGAGTTTCAGATTAATTCCAGCCTATTTTTTAGCAATATATCTATAACATGTGGTACAAATAGTTTGTTAGTAATTTCACAAATGACAACACTATTATTAGCAAATCATGACGAAATTTAGATGATAGCAAGGAAGGGGCATTGGCAGTTAAAATGAGAAATAAGCTGGGCCTAGCTGAGCACAAAGTGAGTTCAATTTCATGCGAAGCATTCAAAGTACTAAACTTTGTTCGGTAGTGTTAAGGTCCAGATGACTTAATTTTAAAGTAAATGTCTATGACTGACCTTATCAAATCTGTTAAAAAATTCTAAAATAATTCAGTCTATGAATCACTCCATCAAGAGAATGGCACAATTTATGAGTAAATAAGGGGAGTCTAACTTTGAAGCGTAGTTTTAAATCTATACTGCGTAGTGTTGTATGAAATGTAGGGTGATATAGAGGTACTTAGCTGCTGAATAAGCTTTGTTAGAATATAATAATAGTAGTGGTATTACAACATATGTGCAAGTTAAAATGAGGAAAAATAATAATAAATTTTTAAATTCCAGAAGAAAAAAAGAAAATTAAAAAAATTACTGCATATTCATGGAGTGATTGATGATGAGTGGGGTGAAGCGTCCGTCCATGCATGCGTCTATGTGTTCGATCGCGTTCGAGAATGCAGATGACGCATGGGTAACACCGATGAGACGCGTGCCAAAGGAGCCGAGCGCAAGCGTCTTTAACGTGCCCGCCACTCTGCTTCGTTCATGCCCCACCAACGATCCACTACGTATGGTGACTATAAAGAAGACTGAGAGATCCGCTTGTTCTATGCATATTCAGGCACAGCCCCCCATGCAGCCAATCTGAGAGTAGGGGTACAGCGCCATCTAGTTATCTTTACCCAACTGCAGTTTCTATGTAATTCTTAAGAAAGCGCTGTCTGTTATACTGTTCGGCAAATACTGCCTTCCTTTCTTTGTTTTCTCTCCTCTCGGTTATGCGTGATGCTTGTACCATATCTAAGGACACAGTGAAAGATGAGGCATCAGTATCAAAAGGACTTATTTCGTTTGCATTCTTTTATGGTTTAGGGGAAGTATGAATATTTATAGCAACTTGATTTAAAAGTGTAATTATTATGTGTTTGTGAGTGCCTGTAAGGTGTTAACTTAAAATGACAGAAAAAAATTACTTTTGACGTGTCGATGTTCATGTCACTATGAATTAATTGAAACAATATCTTTAGTTTTGCTATTTTTGCCCTACCTTGTAGTGTTAATAGACCAGCTTTCGTTTGCAACACAGTAGGAGAATTCGTTAGGTTGAATTTGTTATAAATATACCTCATTGCCTTCCTGTGCACCCCCTTTTAATCCTTGCAATTAGTAACTTTGTATGTGGAAACCCCACAATACTATTATAATCATGTTAGTAATATATTCATTATTATTATTATTATTATTGAAATTTTTTTCTTTTTTTTCTTTTGCCACCCTGTGGGGGAGGTGTGCGTACATTTAAGGCCAAACCGCATAGCGAGCGGTATGCAATTTAAAAATAAGATATATTGTTGTGTATTGAAACGGAAAGTGTTTATTATTGCCTTGCAGCACTTTTTATATGCACATGCATAATAAACATTGCGTTATTTTTTGTTGCGCATACGTGAATCGGGCAGGGTCACGTGCACCTATGTAGTCTTTGTCTTTTCCGGTATTTCGCTATTGGCTGCTTGAGCCCAGCACTTCCGGGCGATGAGCGACGGTTTCCAAATCTGGAGAACCGAGCGATCGCGCGAAAACGAGCACGCGACACGTCACGCGAACGCCCTGTTTCGTCGCTCATAGCGTCGCTTGTCGCTGTCGCATGCATTTTCGCGCTTATGAGGTTTGACCCTTAACACGCAAATTTTTGTAGTAGAGCTTAGACTTTCTTATTTTTTCGTAGTGCACGGCTCGAGTTTAGTAATTATCGAGTATAGGGACAATTGGTGTCAAAAAGACATGGCTAAAAAGACTGTAAAGTGTTCAGGATGTGGAGTGGGTTTGAAAGTGGACCCAAGCAAATGTGAGGTCGAGGAAAAAATGGAGAAAATGAAGGTTGCCCAAAGTGAACTGCTGGTGAGAATTGATGAGCTCGAGACTGCGTTGGCGACAGAGCAAGAGAAAACGAGGGCAATGGGAGAAAGACTGAAGTCCACCGAGGAAGCACTAGCGAAGCTGAACACAGAAGCGGCCTACGGAGAAAACAGTAGAGAACCGGCAACCGGAACGGTGGAGAAGGAAGAGCAAGCAAGTTTGGAAAAAACAGGTTTAGCCGGTTCAACTGTCGCAAGGCCCAGCTTCAGCGAGGTAGTGGTGGGGCTGGGAGGGGACAAAGCAGCCGGCGTCACAGGTGCAAGTAGCCCCCAGGTGCAGGACGCTCCAGCTGAAAAGTCACAGCATGTGATAATCGCCGGGGACTCGAACTTAAATCGATGCACAGAAGCCATCAATGAGAGGGTAAGAAGTGACAAGAGGGTTGCAGTAGGGGCGTTCCCAGGACGCAAGCTGGAAGCAGTCATGAGGCAAGCGAGCGCAAAACTCAAAACTACAGCTGATAGACGAAACCTCGTGATAATTTCAGGTGGTTTAAATGATGTCTTAAATGAAAATACAGCAGTACTAGCAGCCACACTGGCGAAAGGCGTCGATGACATGTGCGCTACTTCTCCTAAGGTACAGGTAGTGATATGCACGATACCGGAGGTACCGGTGCGTGATAGCAACCTGCAAAGAGCGGTTGTCAACGCAAACCAAGAGATATGGCGGATGAGTCGAGAGAAAGGGTTTGAGGTGGTGGAAATAAACAGTGAGGTGCATAGGTGGGGTGGTTTTCAATGAGACAGAATTCACTTCGATGGGCGGCTAGGTCATGAGGGGGGTTGGCGACTTGCAGGACGCGCAGTAGCTTTTTTGGGGGGCAAGCGAGCCCTTCGGGGTGCAGGATAGCTAGTAACGTTGAAAACAACCAGGGAGACTCTTCGACAGGTGTTATGGACACATACGATTCCAAAGTGGCACCAATGTCTAAGATAGGTAGAGTCCGGGGCATAAATAGACGTAGCCACGAGCGCCGAGCCCATTAAGACATAGGGTATATTAACAAGCAGGGTGGTAGAAACAGGCTGAAGTGGGAAGAGATAGAAGAACAGCTAAGGGAAGAGAGGCCGATGGTATACGGTTTTGTAGAAACACATCTCAGGGACATGGAACAACCTCCGAACAATCCGGACTACGCGTGAGAATATTGTAATAGAACAGAAGGCAGCAGAAAGGGGGGTGGTATTGGGGCATTCATTCATAAAAGTACAGACTGGCGAAGGGTCAAGCAGGAGTGCAAGGAACATTTATGGCTAAAAGGAAAAGTGGCAGGTCAAATGACACTCCTTGGTTTCGTGTACTTGTGGACGGGAGCAAAGGCCAGAGAGGAAAACCAGGCACTGGTAGAGTGTATATCAAAGGACATTCGGGAGTTAGGAAGAGAGGGCGAGATAATTATAGTAGGAGACATGAATGCGCACATAGAAGATATAGATGGGTATACCGACCCGACAGGCAAAATGATCATGGACATGTGTGAAAGGCTTGATTTGATCATTTGCAACAGTACCGAGAAGTGTGAAGGGCAAATAACAAGGGAGGTAGGAAGGCTGCAATCGACGATAGATAATGCACTGATGTCACATAGGATGTATGATAAGCTCAGGGGAATGCACATAGATGAAGGTGGCTCCAGAAGTCTGGGTAGTGATCACAAACGTATCAAGCTAAGTTTTGGAAGAGCAGTGAAAGTGGGAAGGAGACAAGATGAGCAACTACAGGAAAATTTTTATTCAGAAAGGCAAATTGAAATAGCCACAAAACAAATTGAGAAAGTAACCACGGAGGATAATAAGACAGTGTGGACATACACAAATCTAATTAGACTCTTTGAGCTAGAGCTTGTTAAGACGCGTAACAAGTCACCCCGGAAAAGAAGACACAAACCCAAAAGTTGGTGGGATGAGGAAGTTAAGAGAGCCATAGCAAAACGTCAGGAAGCCTCTAGGGAACACAGACATGCTGAGCAGCGGGGTGAACCGACAGATGATGTTGAAAGAAAATGAGAAACCTTTCTAAGCTGTAGAAGGGCTGCATCCCTTCTGATCAATGAAAAGATTAGAAGAAAGGGAGCTCAGTGGCTGGCAGAAGTACATAAAAAAGATAGAAAGGCAGCTGCGAAATTTTGGAACCATCTAAACTCCCTAAGAAATGAGACGAGCCTAGAGCAGAGTTTTATAACTACAGCCCAAGGTGCCAGGCTAGAAGGGGACGAAGCTATTGAATATATAAGAACAAGGGTGACAGAAAAATTTCAACAAAGAAGTACTTTATGCACCACAATAGACAAGGACGAATCAAGTGGTGCAATGGCTCCATTTTCACAACGAGAGTGGGAAAGGGCTGAGAAAAGGGTTCCTAGTAGTACATCAACAGGCCCAGATGGCATTCCAATTAGGCTGATAAAGACATTAGGCCCGAAGTCTAAGCAGGCTTTGAGAGAGGCAGTGAGCACAATAATAATTGATGGTGAAGTTCCCGATGGATGGAAACTTAGCAGGATGAGCATGATCTATAAAGGAAAGGGGGACAAAGCTGACATAAACAATTACCGTCCTATAACAGTGACATCAGTGGTCTACAGGCTGGCGATGCAGATGATAAAGGAAAGACTGCAGGCGTGGATAGAGGATGAGGGGGTGCTGGGGGAACTGCAGAATGGGTTTCGGAAACACAGGAGGTTGGAAGACAATCTGTTCTCACTGACGCAGTGCATCGAAATAGCAGAAAAGGAACACAGGCCCCTATGGCTAGCATTTTTGGATACCAAGGGAGCGTACGACAGCGTGGTTCAAGAGGCATTGTGGGGAATACTGGAAACACTAGGCGTGGAACATGTAGTCACTAATCTTTTAAAGGGTATCTATAAAGGTAACAAGGTAGTTATAAAGTGGGAAAAACAGGTATCCAAGCCTGCAGAGGTAAAACGGGGGCTTAGGCAGGGGTGCCCCCTGTCACCCTTATTATTCATGATGTACCTACAAGGATTAGAGGCAAAATTAGAAGGAAGTGGGCTGGGCTTCAACCTCTCTTTAGTCAAACAAGGAAAACCTATTGATCAGGCACTACCAGCATTAATGTACGCAGATGATATAGTGCTAATTGCCAACAACAAGAAAGATTTGCAGAGATTGATGGACATCTGCGGTAATGAGGGAGATAGGTTAGATTTTAGATTCAGTAAGGAAAAATCAGCAGTCATGATTTTCAATGACAACGAAGGTAGTGAGCTTAGGATACAGGAGGTCACGCTTGAGATAACAAATAAATACAAATATCTGGGCGTATGGATAAGCAATGGGACCGAGTACCTGAGGGAACACGAAATATACGTGACGACTAAAGGTAACAGGAATGCAGCAGTGGTGAAAAATAGGGCACTGTGGAATTACAATAGGTATGATGTTGTGAGAGGAATATGGAAAGGGGTCATGGTTCCTGGGCTGACGTTCGGCAATGCAGTCTTGTGCATGAGATCAGAAGTTCAAGCAAGATTAGAAATTAAGCAACGTGGAATAGGTAGGTTTGCTTTAGGAGCTCACGGGAATACACCAAATCAGGGAGTACAAGGTGATGTGGGATGGACATAATTTGAGGGCAGGGAAGCTAGCAGCAAGATAAAATTTGAGAAGCGATTGAGAGAAATGGGGGAAGAGCGTTGGGCTAGGAAGGTTTTCAGCTACTTGTACATGAAGAATGTCGATACAAAATGGAGGAAGCGAACCAGGAAGTTGACTGGTAAATACTTAGAAAACAGCAGGTGGCCAAACCAAAAAGAACTATCGGTTAAGAAGAAAGTGAAGAAAACGGAGACTGACATGTGGAAAATGGGCATGATTAAGAAGTCTGCACTAGAGATCTATCGAACTTTTAAGCAGGAAATTGCCAAGGAAAGGATCTATGATAATACTCGGGGTAGTTCTCTACTGTTTGAGGCAAGGACGGGAGTACTGCGAACCAAGACATATCGGGCCAAATACGAAGGGGTAGACACAGTATGCAGTGCGTGTGGAGAGGAAGAAGAAACTGCCGAACACTTGATAATGTTCTGTAAAGGGCTTCACCCTATAGTTCAGAATGATGGCGCAGAGTTTTTCAAAGCACTGGGGTTTAGGGACCGGGAGGGCAAAATAGACTTTAAGCAAGTTGACTTAACTAGAAGGAGGTTATCTGATTGGTAGCTAAAGTCAAGGCACGAGTGAAAATTAAACTCTCCACTGCAAAGTACGAATCCTCAAAGTCACTTTTTAAGGAAAAAAAATAAATATAGTTTTGGGTTCATTAAGTAATACGGCTTGGTGGCGCAAGCCACCGCCCGATCTAAAGGGTACAGCCTTATCCATCCATCCATTCGTTCAGCAACCATGGGAATGATGGGTAGCACTACAGTGTAGAATAGGGGGTCTAGTACGCTGTACCAGTTCTAGTACACTCTAGGTAGCACACACATTTGCCTAGTCTTCGTACTTGCGGGCGACGAATCGTACTTGCGGCTTCGTTTATTGCTGTGTTTCGGTTTTGTTTTGAAGAAAACATTGAACCCTTTTAAACTTTGTGAGCCGATTTGGAAAGTAAGTAAAAAAAAAATAGAGAAGCTAAACCGTTGAATATTTGCTAATACTTCTTTCGTAAAAAAAAAACAGCTCCAAGCCACACGAACACACATGGAGCCAAAAGCAGGCCAGAAGTACGAATATTAGACAAATGTGTGTACTACCCGTCATTCCTATGCTCGTTGAAGCGCCGTACGTTGCAGCTCCCGTAGACACTAGCGCCAGAGTTTTTTTCAGTGTATATTAGGAAACTCTACGGCTGGTACCGCACGCCGCCGTGATGAACTGATGATAGATAAATGAATGGATGGATAAATGTGGCCGTACCAACTTAAACCTTTAAATTGGGCAGTGGCTAACGCCACCTAGCCGCATACATAGTGAAATCACCACTAGATTTATCTTTTTTTTTCTTTTAATAGTGAAGTTGAGGACTGGCACTTCCTTCACACTTCTCAGTACTGTTGGAAATGATCAAATCATGCCTTTCACACACATCTATGATCATTTTGCCCATTTTGCCAGTTGAGTCAGTATAGCTATATATATCTTCTATGTGCGCATTCATATCGCCTAGTATAATTGTCTCGCACACTCCTCCTAATTCCTCAATGTCCTTTGATATACACTCCACCATTGCCTGGTTTTCCTCTCTGGCCTTTGCTCCCGTCCACAAGTACACCAAACCAAGGAGTGACATCTGCCCAGTTACTTTCCCTCTTAACCATAAATGTTCAATGCATCCCTGCTCGACTCTTTGCCAACACATGCTCTTATGTATGAATGCACCGATTCCACCCACTTTTTGCTGCCTTCTGTTCTATTGCAATATTCCCATACATAGTCCGGATTGCAAGGTGGTTGCTCCATGTCCCGAATGTGTGTCTCCACAACCCCATATACCATCAGCTCCTCCTGCCTCAACTGCTCTTCTATTTCTTCCCTCTTTAACCTATTCCTGCTACCCTGCATGTTAATATAGCCTACGTCTGACTTAGCTT